>NC_136880.1:36403746-36873624 GCF_949152265.1 Phoxinus phoxinus | reverse complement strand
TCTGTGCTGTGGGTGGCTATTGGTTCAACACGGGTCAAATAAACCCACAAACTAGTGAGTTACTAACTGGACTACTTGACTTCAAGTCATTAGAAATAAGAAGCCTCTGTTAAAATGGCACAATCCAAATTAGTTTTACAGGCATTCTCTTTTCAGTTAAGGAGAGATGCAGAAGACCTGATTTAGGATCCTTTTTGTTTGTTTATTTATTTCTTTTTTTGTTTGTTTGTTTAAAATGGTTTGAAAATGTGGGAGATTTTTATAGTTTAGTATTGCAAGAATTTGTTTGAAAAAACATGCCAATTTTAAAGGTTAACAAAAAGAACTGTTTATCAGATTTCATTTTGTAGATTACAGAGCTGTACATTTTTAGTTTGTTGTATATAAAGAAAACGTGGATTTCAATTATGTTCTAGTTTTTCAGTTGTAACAAAAAAGCTAAAGTAGAGGGGATAAAAGAAAGAAATATCTGATGTTTCAAATAATAAAGGTCATCAAGTATATACCTGTCCTGAAGGTTTCTTAAATACTGTTTAATATTTTTTTTGAATACTTCCTCTAGAAAAAAAATACATCCATGAATGTCTTTCTCTATATTTACCTGATTTGTTTTATTTTATTATTATTTTTGCATAAAAGTAAATTATGTAATTAAATGGCAGCAGGAAATGTCAGTCAAAATTCAACATGTAATATGTTGCATTTTAAGAATGCATTAGAGAATAACATAAATGTTGTTTTAAAAAAATAAAACCGTTATATAAAGTATTTGGTTGTGTAGCTTTGATTTGTCGTCATATTGCTGATTTTGTTGTCAGAGTTTGAGAGTTGTATTTTTGCTCAACTCTGATTTGAGTTGTATTTTTGCACATCTGATGTGACACTTGCAGAGTGATTTAATGCAATTTTTTAATGAATTTTATATTATTTATTATATCAACTTATACACACTCCACATAATAAAGATATCTTATAAACATGCTGTAGAAGTACTTTACTGTACACAAGTCTTAACCTTAATGGGCAAGAAAATGAAATTTAGACCATTACTGTCTGCCACACAACACCAATGGTATATGGAAAAATAGAAGTGCCTTAAACAATATTTTAAAATGGACTGCAAGACATCAGGAATAAGCATGGTACAAGCTATTCTGTCTATGGGTACAAGCAGGATACAAGCCATGTCGAGGACCGTGTTGCCAAGTCTTTTGTGAAACATCTTCCTATGAAATGCAATTAACTTTTGTTTTTACATTATACGACATAAATATTTCATCCGTGGGTTTAAACACATGGAACGATAGAGGATTTTTACTCGCAATTTTTTTCACAAATGTCTTCCTTTTGATGATAAGTATTTAATTGTGACACAGATGGCAACCATAGGATGGCAACCCACATCCTTGCTTCCATTTCCGCGCGCCATCTTGTCCCCACAACTCAGCGTTACAGAACGCATCGCGTGCGTCTTCCAGCATTACAGAGAAAAACAGGCAAAAACTATCTAAAATTAGTTCGAATGAATTAAGAAACGTCGGTCCGCCACTCGCGCGCCTCGTTGGACGCGTTGTAGATATATTTGTTTGGGGTAACGGTCGTTTTATTTCGTTTTGTATTTTAATGGAGTTGTGAAAGCCCAGCCATGGCGGTTAGTCAGCAGCAACAACAGCAGCAGGCCGTGAGCAAACCGGCCGGCGGGAAACATGGCAACGTTTTGCCGTTATGGGGCAACGAGAAGACTATGAACCTCAACCCGATGATCCTGACAAACGTCCTGTCGTCTCCCTACTTCAAAGTGCAGCTGTACGAACTCAAGACGTACCACGAGGTGGTTGACGAGATTTACTTCAAGGTGGTGAAACAAACCTGGGCCGTTGCGCGTGAAGCCCGCGGTTTACTTTTCTATTTTATTTTTCATATTATTGATGCTTTGAGTAGCTATATGGCTCATTTGTGGTTATTTTTCTTTTAGACTTAAACATTTTAAACATTCTGTGTTTATTATTATGTGAGCTAAAGTAGAAGTGTTAGGCCTAAAAGGCTAATATGCTAACTAGTTCAAATGTAGCTAACGTTATATTATGGCTAAAGTTAGCTTATTCTAAAATGAGTATTTTGTCATCACGTCAACCACATGTTATTCAAAACTCGTATCATTGACTATATATATATATATATATATATATATTATAGACTTTTAAATATATTATTGACCGCTTCAGTCACCATTTAACGTACTTTAATTGTTTGGAAAAGCATTCAACGAAAGTAAATAGTGACTGATAATATATTTATCGTTCCAGAAATCACCATAGCAACAGCAGTTTCAACAGTTAAGAAAAATAAATGTAGTTCACATCAAGAACAATAACTTTAAAGATAAATAATTGTATTTGTGTCGACTCCATCCGACGATAACATTTAGCCTAGTTTCATAAGCGCGCTCTACAGTAATGTCGTCTGTCGCTTTAAATTCTCGAGCTCTTTAATGGGATAGTTTACCCAAAAATTTTAATTCAGTCATTCAACGTTGCTCACCCTCAGGTTGTTCCAAACCTGTATGCATTTCTTTCTTCTGCTGAACACAAAAGAATATACTTGTAACCAAAAAGTATTTTATTCCCAATATAATGAAAGTAATTGGGGTCCATCAACTGTTTGGTTTCCCATATACAAAAAAAAAAAAATTTGTTTTCCGCAGAGGAAAAAAATGAATACAGGTTTGTAACAACATCAGGGTGAGTAAATGACTGAATTTTTGGGTGAAATATCCATTTAAACTAGCTGTTAATGTTTTATCTTTCATCAGCTGGAAAGAAAATTATTAAACTGATTTTAATATTATTCCTCTGTCGTCCTTGGTACCATGAATGGCCCTTTATTTTTGCTACTAAAACTATGATAACTTTGCATTAGCCAGTATTGTTGCAACAATACCTAAAATATTCTACAGTCTTTTCTGTTATAATGATTTTCCATGATTATAATTTTTTAAGAATTATCTTTAAGTAAAAGTGTTTGTAAGGTTAATATGATTAGCTTTACTAGTACACTAATACAATAGTTTGTATTAATTTTGAAAAACAAGTGTGGTTGGATTGATGTGATTTTGGTGATTATTTGAACAGTGGTGATTTGATAGTTTTATCCAATTTATTGCCAGGTTTGAATACATTTAAATGCTTAATCTAATTTAAATATCTTTAATAGGTCAACCATGTGGAGCCATGGGAAAAAGGCAGCAGGAAGACAGCGGGACAGACGGGAATGTGCGGAGGGGTAAGTAGAAGTACGTGCCTTGAGACCTCCACAACTTCATCCTCCCATCCTCTTCGTAACTTTGATTAAATAAAGGGAGAGATTTGCTTGATCTAAACATGAATCTATCTTTAAATGTCATGATGTTTGTCCTGCAGGTTCGAGGAGTTGGGACGGGTGGGATCGTGTCCACTGCATTTTGCTTGCTGTATAAGCTGTTCACACTGAAACTTACCCGCAAACAAGTGATGGGTCTCATCACCCACACAGATTCGCCCTATATCAGGGCACTGGGCTTTATGTACATCAGGTATGACTCGGATCCACCTCAGACGTTTAACATTAACTGAGTTTCTTTGTTTCAGGAATTAGTTTTCAATTGTCTTAATATTTAGCATTTTCCATGGAGGGTAAACTCGTTGCCTTTGCTAAGGAATATGTAGAGCAGAAGAGCCCAAAATTCTCTTGAGTCAAAATCTGTTAAGTGGTAATTAAATGTAACACACCATGAATCAAATATCATCTTTTATTGGAAAATTAAACATTTTATTTAACTTTGATCAATACTTTAATCTTTTAAATTACTGAGAGTGAAGAACAAATTTATACTTGAGTGCGTTATGCATTAGGCACGTTATCGTCTCTGACAGACAGCATGTTGAAGCCCTGATTTGTGTCCCTCTTATCGGAAAAGACTCATTCAAAACATCAGGTAGTGTGGGTTTTCCAGGAAATGCGTATACACGCTGGCCCTCTGCTTCTCGTAAATACTAACGTGTATTGTGCACGTTATTTTTTGACAGACATCGATGTCGTGATATTCAAATGATGTGGATTTGAAAACAGAAGGAATCGTAAGGTAATCATTATTCATTTCTTAGCCGGCAAATATTCGGTTAAGTGATTGCTGCCCATGAGTGTGTTATGTCGAGGTTTTTAGTTCTGATATTCCAAGCAAAGTTTTTGACGAACACGATACCGTGCATAAGGGGTGAAATTTGTTCGATTTTTGGTACTTTTCAAACGTGCTGGAGACGTTCTAAATGCTTTGAGTATTTATTATTCTTATTTTACCAAATGAAGTTTGTCATGGCTTAAACTACGTTACACAGACTGAAATGTTTGGCTTGTCAAAAAAATTACATTCAGCTATCGCATGTTCATTTTTTTTACCAGGAAAGGAGTGATTTAATGCAAAAGCTGTTTTTATGGTCTCTTATATCAAAAACCTTTTATTTAAAATCAAGATCCTGTTGTAAACAAGTCAAAATCACTTTTTAAAGCAGTTTTTCCACTATTACCCCTTAGCAGATTTTGACTCAATTAATAATTTAGGTCATGGACATGGTACATTGTTAGTTTGGATGGTGCATATTTCTTTGTTTGACCACAGCATGTCCCAATGAATATACACTTATCATGTCATATGTGTATTTCAGGTATACTCAACCTCCTCCTGACTTGGTTGACTGGTATGATGAGTTCCTTGACGACGAGGAGGTATGTCACCACGGGTAATGCCTTAATCTCTCTCTTATTTCTAATGTACATAGTTGTAATAAGAAAGCTTTAGGCCATATGCTGATTGTGATGCACATTGCTGTCCTTCAACCTTTGACCTCATTTGGCTTAATATTCCCTATAGGATACGCAGTTAAATCACAAGCAAATTTTTTGCAAATGGTCCTTTGAGCTAGATGTGAAGGTGGTTCCTCTGTGGTTAAATACGAATTCAGTGATTGCTTGCCATATTCTCTTAGCCCGGATAATGGCAGTCTGTATGTGACACTATGCCTCAATGATTCATAGAGATTTCTATTTGATTTTAAATATCAGATATCCATTACTGGGTGCTGACTCATCTCTCATGCACCTGCACACCCACTAATTATGTATTTGGTAAAATATTATCCATTAAAAAAATTCCAGTAAAGGAGATCTTATTCGCATTGAGCAAACATTGCTGCCAGGCATGATGGTGGTTGTGTGTGTCTCTGGCTGACTGCCCTGTTCTCTCTCCCAGATGGCCCTTGTGATGCGGGTGGATTGGATATAGGGTGTGCTCCACATTCTTGGCTGGCGTTCGTGAGTGCAGTTAGAAAAGCTCACCTACCCACTCCACCCCTTCACACTCACCGGTGCATCATATATGTCAGCTGACCTGCAACCTCCTCAGCATCGCACCTATTTTGATTCAGTGCATAGTAAGAGACATTGTGGAAGTTAATTATTTTAAGCTCATGCAGTGGTTTGAACTATTAAACATTGATATAATAAACTTTTTTCTTTAAAAAATAATAATAATAATAATAATATAGACAGGCATTAAGTTCCATTTAAAATCATATGTATTTAAATGTTGACATGAGACAAGCAGGCTAGAAAATGCCTTTTTATTCTATATAAGGAGGATTGGCACATTACATGACCAGATTTATATACTTGTGAATAAGTTATTCATACAATGGCATTACTTATGTGTCCATGCTGTTTATTTGCTATCATAAAGTCCAAAATGATAGTGAAATAAACAAAATTACTTAAAATACTGAATATTAAGTCAGGTGAGAGCAGAGGTGAAGACTCAGTATTTGGTCATCACAAATAAAGCATTTTATACAGTTTACAGTGTAAAGGCTTTAGGGGTCTAATCATTAGCGTTGTGTTACCAGAGGCCATGCGATAAGTGCATGTCTAAGTTTGTGGTGTTAATGGTTTTCCTTCCTCTTCCTTGTGTTTGTGATCAGGATTTGGACGTGAAGGCTGGAGGAGGCTGTGTAATGACGGTCGGAGAGATGCTCCGCTCCTTCCTGACCAAGCTGGAGTGGTTCTCAACATTGTTCCCACGAATACCTGTTCCTGTGCAGAAGGCAATTGACCAGCACATGAAGAGTCGACCACGTAAAGCCCTGCAAAAAGATGAGCAGGAGGAGGAGGAGGTGGTGGTGGCAACCGATTCAGCAAGGCACGGGGAGAAGCGCCGTTCCAGGTACAGTCTTTGTGTGTGGGTGGGCTGAGATTATTTGGCTAACCACCAGATCAGCGTTTGTCATGTTGTGTTTGAACGATCGCCAACCACTTTTAATTGTTCAAAGTTTCAAGACAAGCCTTGGGATAGAATAAATGTCTTTTGTAAACCGAAGCAACTGGTCCCAATAATACCAGTAGTTTTGGCACAGATGCAAGAAGCTACTTTTTTACCACTGATGCTTTTTATTTCTTTTTTGTTCATTTTCTCTGTAATATGCTACACATATAATCAGGGTGGGAAATTAACTTTTTTGTCCACCAGCCACAGTGGCTGGTGGATGCCCAATTTTACCAGCCACTTATATTTTTTACCAGCCTCTTTTTCTGTAATTCAAATTCCAAGAAAGAAATTGCTTCAATACGTTTTTTATTTATTTCAGGGTACGTACCCCCAGGATCCTCCAGCTTAAATTCAAGGCTTTTTAAGACCTTTTTAATACCATTTCAAATGAAATTCAATGCCAACTTCGTACCCATTCCAACATAAGTATGAGGGGAAAATATAAAATCTGTATAAATTTTAAACCCTGGAAAATAATTATGTAGGCTACTATGTAGGCTAGTTGAATTAAATAAAACATTTTATTTAAATGATCAGTTATATTTAATGCATACGCAACAGCGTTGTAGTGCGCTTGGTGTGTGTAGGCCAGTGTTCATTTTGGCAACCATTTTTGATTCAGTCTTAGTCTTCAACTTCAGACGAAAATGCTTATGAATGCAAACTTTTAGTCATTACTTTTAGTAAACTGCAGTTACTTTAGGTAGCTATTTTATATGTAGTCTTTAGACAGAAAAATGTCATAATTATTGTCTCTAGGCCATTCAATTAAGCTTATGAGAAATTATTTACATTGCACTCTTTAGCACTTGTGCAATTCTACATATCCCTTTTCCTAAGTTCCGTGGTTCTCCAATTTTTTTGAGTGCCGTACCCCCTCTTCCACTTAGACTGCAGTCACACCTTTTCCATTAAGGGACAATATTCGCCCCCTTTAATACATTTTTCCATTTAATTTTTAACCTTTATAATACCTTTTAAAAATAAATAATGCTTTAAATAAAACAATGTTCAATAAATATGCAATGTTAAAAAAACGTTTAATATTAATACAAATATTATATTAAAATAGCCAGTAGGTGGCGGTCATCGAGTCATTAATTCATTGCATCTCACGGTTCGTTCAAAGCCACAGATTTCGTTGCAAAATAGAGCAATAAGCCGGACTATACTGTTTTAAATGCAGTACATCACTTAAATGTTACCCTTTTTTTTTTTACTGTTGTATACAATCAATGTCACATTTGAAATCGTGTGGATATTCGGGAAACATTGCATTCTTGCTCATATATGATCAACATTAAAAACACTGCTGGATATCAGCCTGCATTTTGATCGCAGATTTAGTCGCACAAACAGCGCAAGCGGCTCGTGACAGAACACAGACCGACTGAATGACACTTTAATTTAAGTAGAAAATCTCAAATAAAGATCGCCAGCTTGTCTGTGTTTTCAGATCATCCGCGCTTCAGCAGTGTAGAGAGCGCGCGCGCATTGCCAGATACTATTGAAAAGACCGTGTAGAAAACATGTTCTTTTAACAGAAAAGCTCTGATTTGGGGTTTAAATTATTGAATTCTGGCATTTGTGGCCACAGCGGATTAAACCGACACTTCCCATTTCAGACGAACCTAAGTGCAGTGCATAGACTGGTCGTCGGGAAGATAGGATAATGTTTCCCTTCGTCATCAATGCGCCACTTGTTAGAAAAGTAACGTTACCTTTTCGTTTTCTTTACTTCGCCCTCAGTTTGTAGTTGTTCATTTATAACTGCTGACTCCGCTGCGGGCCTCCTAACACCAGGGATATGTCGCCAGATTAAAAAGAATAATTTCCCTTTCTTCTGCACCAGCTCAGCTATATATACACTTTTTTTATTCTTAGCTATGTGTATAAATTATAGCGGTCTCTTCGGCGCCGTGACACACAGCGCTGAAAACCAATCAAAAGAGTTACTCGACAAAAGTGTATTATTGTTACTTAGCAACCGCATTCTTTGACAAAGGCTGTCCAATCCGTACAATGAAATCACTCGCAGCATGTGTTTATTGGTTACTACTTAATACATTCAATGTTATGTAAAGACGCGTTTACGCGCGCTTTTGGTGCGAACGCAGCATTATTATAATCCACCCGCCACTGTGGCTGGTATACACGGCAAAGTGACCCGCCACTTTGAAAAAGTACCCGCCCTCGGCGGGTGGCGGGTGCTAATTTCCCACCCTGCATATAATGGATATTCTTGGATTATTGTAACAATTAAAGTCTGTTCATGAGAAGTTTTGTGGTGCAGCTACTCTGGCTGTCATGCGTTTTACCTTTTTTCCTCGTTTTTTTATTTGGTCATGAATTTGCTCCCAGTATCGTAAAAGTAGAAGTATTGTAGACTTTGATTTAGTCTTCAATCTCATTTGAGTTTACATAATTTAAACTGTAGCCCAAAGTTTTGTTCACCCTTTTTAGATTCTAGTTCCTTTTGAAATGCATAATTTAATTTCTACTATGAGTTACTTGGCTACAGCAGTTACTGTCTTTCATATCTGGTAATGTTATAATGTAAGAAATATTATTGCTATTACAAAATTACTCCACTCTCTCCTATTTGACAAGGTGTCTTGCTTGTGTATGTGCTCTGTTCAATGATTTGTGTTCTTATGTATGTGTTAAGGACACCTAGGAAAAGTCAGAGTCCCAAGAGATCCCAAAATCGTTCCCGGAGTCGCAGCCATCACAAAGAAAAACATGGTGCCAGCTTCGACCGCGAACTGGAAAGAGAACGTGATCGTCAACGCAAAGAAAGGGATGGAAAAGACCGGGATGGAAAGGACCGGGATAGAGACAGGGACCGGGATAGAGACAGGGAGAGAGACCGAGATAGACGGCGTTCCAGAACACCAGACCGAACCACAGAACGTAGCAAGGAACGACGTCGGAGTCTCAGTGTGAGCCGAGAGAAGCGGAATGAGAGGAAAGACCGAGATAAAGAGAGGGAGGCAGAGAGCGAGAGAGAGCGTAGTCGCAGGAAAGACCGAGAGCATCATAAAGATCGGGAGAGGTCAAAAGACAAGAGAAGTAAGGGGGAGGGAGATGAGCGGAGGCACAAGGAAGATAAGGAGGATAGGAAGCACAGGGAAGAAAAGAAGAGCAAGCGCTCAAGGAGCAGAAGCAGAGACAAGAAACACAAAACCGAGCGATCTAGCAAGAAACGCTCTCGCTCAGGCAGCAAGAGCAGGCAGGAAGTAGGGGAGGAGAAGAACAGGAAGCGGGATCACAGCCATAGTAAGGAACGGTCACACAAGCGCAGTCGCAGCAAAGAGCGATCGCACCGTAGAGAATCCAGCAATGGACGAGAACATGTAAAACAAGATCGCCACAGTCCCGAACCAGGTGAAAGAACAAACAGTGTTCGAGCGGAGTCTCCCTGATCCAAGTCTGTCTCCATCTCCTCTCTCAGATTCCCTCTGCACCTTTATTCCGGTCCCTCTCTTATTACTTCATGTCCTTATCTATAATCCTCTTGTGCACCACTTGTGTTGAGTAAACCAATGGAAAAGCCTGGATTTTTTTTTTTTTTTTTCTGCACTATTATCCGCCAATTGTGTAGATATTAAAAATGTCATTTTTTCTCAGTTGCTCGTTACTGATGTCTGGACTGGAAATGGCATTTTAAAATAATTTTTTAGTCCATTTTCTCCCCCAATTTGTTTTCAGGATTCTCACAAATGGCTTTGTACATAGAGCTCAGAGAATGTTTTAAATTTCAACAAGGTGACCACAGAGTTAAGTTTGTGCACAGGCTGTTGAAAGCTGTGCTGACATTGCTGTTTGATTCATTGCTCTGTTGCATCTCGTTTTTTCTAATAAAAATTATTGTATGAAACAAATTGCTCAGTTGTTTTTATTTTTAATGTAAAAAAATCTTATTTTGATAGTTTGTGCTAACATACAAACCTTTCAAGACAAACCTTCCGTGATCTATCAGGTTGTTAAATTAAGTCGTGCTTTGCGGTGTGATTTCAACTTTATTTTTAAAAAGGTAATTGTCAATTTCTATGTACTGTACTACCCATAATCCTAGAGTGAGATCTGAAAAGCAGTAAGACTAGTAGTGGCTACCTATTCCCATGAAGCATTGTGAATTATGTAATCTAGTCAGTCCTTTTCTTGAAATGATTTATGATGTTTTTTTATTGAACCATTATTTCTGATTCAGTTATGTCTGTTACATTGGGATAATGGGTTAAGTAGTTAATTCAGAGATTTTTAATACAGTAGTTAACAGTGATTTCCAGAGCCGGACAGTAACTGAGTACATTTACTTGAGTACAGTATTTAAGTACAATTTTGAGGGTTCTGTACTTTACTCGAGTATCATTTTTGGGGAGTACTCATGACTATTCAAGTACATTTGAGAGGCAAATGTTGTACTCTTTACTCCACTACATTTCTATCCATAACCGTGAGTACCCGTTACTTCTTCTAAAAAAAAAAATCTCGGAAACTCAAATTGTTGTTTCCCTCTCAAACGTGACTGGATTGTGCAGGCGCCACTGATTGGGACAGCCTATCAGCAATCACCTTTCAGATTCAGGTTCAGAGGTGTGTCAGAACATTGCTATATTGCTGCCTTTGCTGGTTTAGGTTTATTGATTTGATTGATGAAAAAACAGACACTCACATGTACACACAATTGTTAGCTGAATTTTCTTTTCTGATATTACACATTAATGTAAGCTGAGCATTTGCTTTGATGTTCTTGAGTATGCAGTGTGTTTGTTTAACAAAGTCAGGTGCAAAAAATCCATTAAAACTCTAGCAGAGGTTTGTTAGAGCGTTGCCATTGTGCTATTGCCTTGTGGGTAAAAAGATGAAAATTACTTGATTTCATTTTACATTATCCAAGGTATTAACATTTTTCATAACTCCATGTAGGACGTTTCTGTATATAAATGTAAGCACTGTGGCAGTAGTAATGCAATATTTAGAAAATGTACTCTTGATACTCAAGTACTTTTAAAAACGAGTACTTCAGTACTTTTACTTGAGTAGACATCTGACTGTAGTACTTTTACTTGTACTTGAGTAAAATTTAGCAAGTGGTATCTGTACTTTTACTCAAGTAATGAAGCTGTGTACTCTGTCCGCCTCTATTTCCCCTCGCTCAGAATAGGTCACTGTTGTGTCCTTGTCAGCTCATAACTTAAGAACATTCATTTTATTGGAACAGCAGATGTTTTGTGTATGGTTAATTTATTTTACATGTGCTTTACATGTCATAATTTATAAGACTGAATACATGGAGAAATGCTCTTTGTGTTTAATAACTTGAATCATATACAAAAACAGGAATGTGTATATGGCTTTTTAAAAAAATGAAATCCTTCAGCCAGAGAAGAAAAGAAAAAAAGAAAAACATTTTAAAAGAAACCATGTTAATCTTTTACCCAGTCAATCTATTCCACCCATAAATATTGTGGAAAAAAATTAACCTTGAACTGGAATATATGTAACATGCAAAAGTATCAAAGAGTTTTGAGAATTCTCAAAGGCAAGAGTTTGAGTGCGACGAAATGCATTCACTCAGAGTTGGGCAGGCCTGGTGTGGAGAGAAGGTGGTTAATACTAGCAGGCTTTTCAATTTGTTTAAAACTTTTCTTAAAAATATTTTAAAGTGTTAAGCAAAGCTGTTGTGGATGAATCTTTGAACGTAAACAGATGTCAATGGAATCACTCAACTACGTGTAAAAGGAGGCTGTGAGGGATAGACATTTTTTTAAAGGAAATGCAGTGTTTGTCCACTGGAAGAGATTTCCCATTTTTTATCAATTTAATGATCAACACCAAAGTAGGAGACTTTATTTCCTCCCTCATGGTCTCATTTTCTTTAGTTAAGTTGAATATGCCATTTTCCCTAACTCACTCTATTACTCCATTTTGAGAAATGATAAAATTTCCATAAATTGTTCATAATTTTCTGTTGTTATTGAGCATCAACTCACCTTTCTGACTTCGAGCCCGATCTCACCTCCTGCGAACTGCTGTCACTGCCAATTGATGAACATGGTCAAAGGTTACAGGACTTTCACCAAACCAAGATACATTTTGACAACCCATGTTTCTACTGATCTGATGTTTCATTATTTATTACTTGTTGTACTAACCTAAAACAGGCACTGCTAAAACAGGCACTGAGTCTTCACTTTGTCCAGCAGCATTGTGGGCAGTTACGACAATCTGACCGCTACTGAAACTGGTGATGGAGCAGAGGAGCTGTGAGGTCATGCAGAGTTTCATCCTACCAGAGGAAGTGACCCCATACGCGGTGTAGTTCGTAGCAAATAAAGAATCCTGCCATGCCACTACTGCCGATGATGCAGAGAATGTCACATTTAGAGGGGCACAAGGTACTGGGGGAAAGAAACAAATGAACAGATGAGTTATGTATGTATTTGCACTTTAAGCATCTTCATTTCCCATTTAAGGAAGGTAGTGCTATGATGATTAAACATTGTGCACCTGTGGTTCCAGTGACAGCAACAGACTCGGCGCTTGAGGCGGCAGAGTTCCTCGCCCTGATGGTTGCGCTGTAGGAGGAGCCACAAGGGAGGGGCATTTCAAAGAACGTGCGACTTGTCCAATAGGAGGCGAGGTCAAAGAGTGCCTGGATGTTGCCCTGAATGCTGCCCTTGAGTCCAAAGAGGTATTCAGAATTAGGGCAACTCACAGTAGACCAGGACGCCCTCAAAATCTGAGTGTCATTCACTACTGTACGAGGGACAACCCTCAACCCAGCTGGAGGACAGGGAGCTGAGGGAAAGAGATGGACAACAAGATTTAAAACCTGTTTTCCCAATGGGAATCACAAAATGTTAGTGTCTGCCTTTACAATGGATTTGCCTGTACTATACTTGAATTTTGTGTAAGTTGCAGCTGTTACGCTTTCACATTGGGTCTGAACCTAGAGGTCCTTTTCATGTGACTTCCGATTTCTAGACACATCTTCAACCATTTAAGATAACGACTAGGTGACTAAATTTAGTTTTGCCGCTCTTGTAGATCTTTGAATATCTTGTAATCCGTCATCAGAAGCAATACACATCTGCAAATTTGGCCAAATTGCTTTCATACTAATGAACAACTGTACTATAGTGGACTTTAACTGTACTCCAGAACTCCCTTTTCAAGCTAATTTGGGTGTGGTTCTTTTGGTGGCTAGTGGACACGCAAGTACAGAAAACATTCCAACCAAAAGAACCGAACGTTGACGTCAAACAGATTCAAGTCTACTCTGAAAGCACTAGTATGAAACACCCTTAGGGGACATCTCAAATACTTGCAGATCAGTTCAAAGAAAGCAGATAATTGTTGTACCTGCTCCACCAATTTGAGGTTTACTCAAGGAACTGTTGCAGGTGCCATCTGTTGCCTGCACTGTAAAGTTGTACACGGTGCCGCACACCAAGCCCATCAAAGTACAGGAAGTCTCCGTGTTCTGGCAGTAGACCTTTGTGGCGTTTTCTGACTGGGCAATTCCCACGTAGGCCACTGCCCCTGTACTCCCCACCCATGACAAGGAGGCACTACTGTTCCCACATTGTATGTTTGCAGTTACATTGGTTGGCTCACATGGCACTGCAGAATAAAGACATCGCAATGAAAGTTTGTACAATGTATAAATCGTTGGTACATAATTTAAAGGAAAAGAGTTTGTCACTCTTACCTGTTTTGAATGTGACATTAGTACTTGGCAGACTGGTGCAGTTCTCATTACTGGCTAATACGGACACATTGTAGGTGTTGCTGCAGAGCAGGTCAGTTAGTGTGCAGTTATTGTTTGAGGTATTGCATGTCTTTGAGTCTCCATCTCTGCTGACTGCAGTAAGCAGGTATGACTGCGCCACGTAAGATGGCTCCCATGACACAAACACAGCCTTTGACTGACAGTCTGTATAGGCCTGTACTTGTGAGGGCAGACAGGGTGCTGCAGGGGATCAAAGGAAGAAATGAGAACAATCTGAATATGGTGCAATGAAAGCACATTTACAATTTATATATATTCTCTGGGAGGACCACCTTCCTGCAGAGTTTAGCTTCAACTTTAACCAGCCAATGAAGGTCAACTCTACGAGAAGGTTGTTCTTCTGGAGCAGGATTAGAAACCCCTGGTTTATAAAGTGCAGTTGCAATTATTTAACTAGAAAAGTCCCACAATGCAGATGTTATGGTGTATCAAGTGGTTGTTAACACTTTATTCTGTTCTGGGTGGTTGTTCACTGGTTAGGTCAAGAGCCCATCCCCAGATGTCTATGATATTCTGGTCCCTAGATATGTCTCAGATCTCTTCTTTAATGCATTTCTAAGTTGTTTTTGTTTTTTTCACTCACCAGGTCAAAACTGTGAGTCATATCACCTTGGAATGAAATAGCAGCTTTAAGGCTCAAATCCCTAACCCCCAAGTTGGAGCAATAATAATAGTGATGGTGGACTTAACTATTTGGACATTCAACGCAATTTGCTAATGAACAGCTATTGATTACTAATGGCTTGCTTTTTAAACTCATTGTTTTACTAGGTAGGTATAACAATATTGATGGTTGTACCGGTTCTGATCTTGTAGGGTGGGCTGCGAAGGCTGCTGCATTGGTTGGCCGAAGCAGCCACAATGATGGTGTATTCTTTGCCGCACTGCACATTGGTAAGGTTGCAGGAAGAGGTGGAGCTATTGCAGGAAATGAAGGCACGGTCTTGGTCCTCTGCTGTGACAATGTAGAGGGAATTTCCTTTGCGCGCTCTCTGCCACTGTACCATGATAACAGAACTTTGGCATTCAGCCACCACCACGATGGATGACAAGGCACAAGGTGCTGGAGAGAGAGATAATACGTACATTAAGACTAGGAGACCCAGGGTCTCAAATGAGAGGGCTGAAGCTCTCAGGTGTACTTGCCTGTCTCTAGCTGAAAGCTGTTGCTGGGTGGGCTCAGGCAGGCAGCGTTTGAAGCAGTGACTTGGAAGGTGTAGCTCTTTCCACAACCCAGGTCAGGCACATTACAGGTGGAGTTTGCGCTGAAACAAGTGGTATTTTGACCGTCGTCCCCAACAGCCAGTACCGTGTAAGACTCTGCACCCTTATCCACTTCCCATGATACCCATGCAGAGTTAGTGACACAGTCCACGGTACCATTAACCCCCTGTGGGGTACATGGAGCTGTAGAGAGAAGAGGTTAGACATAAGTGCATAAGGAAAGTATGGATATTGAAATGTATCTATCTATCCCATCCATCCATTTGTAATAGTTAGCATTCTTGTGTTAGTGTCCAACCTGAGGCGATGTTGAAGCCACTGCTTGCTTGACTCTGACAGCTGCCCCTCAGTGCAACCACACTGATGTTGAAGCTCTCTCCACAGGGCAGGTGTGCGATGGAGCACTGCGTGTTTGTGCTGTTACAGGAGGAAATCACACCAGTGCTCTGGGACACCATTTCCACTAAGAACTGGCTGGCATCCACTGCTGGGCTCCAGCTTACCAGCACAGACCCTGAATCACACTGCACATTGGCAGATACGTTCTGAGGTGGACATGGAGCTGAGAAAAGAGAGAAGGAACCAATCTGTTATGGGTGGGGCAGTACCAAATATTTCAGCAGGAAACGATAAAAGGTAAACCAATATATCAATGATGGTATACTCCATGCAATGTTACTATACAGCAATGTATACTATGCAGCAATGTTACACCAAGTTAGCATACCTACTCATTTCACATGCAAAGTCATAGCACAATGTAGAAGTCTTGAAGTTACAGTAACTTGTAAAAGTTTTTGCATTGTGGCATTATTTTCATGACAATGATGTAAATTTTCTGTAAAAATTCTCATTCTGGTAATTACTGTACTTTCAGAAGAATCTTACTGTATTAAAACATTTTTAAATTAAATCAGTACAACATGCATAAATTATGTAAAATACACTTTTTCGTTTAGTAATATTTAGTTTTTTTGCATTACAGCAATGATAATTAGGAAAGAAAATGTGCTTTAAAAAAATAAAGCCATATAAAACCTAATTAAGGCTAAAAGTAGTCTTCATTTAAACAAAATACATTTTCTTATCCGGATCATTTTCCACCTCAAAATCAAAACATGTTCTTTAAACATTTGATGAGATTTACCTTTATGTTAAAAGAGGGGGTGAAAAATGGTAAAGGGGCTAAATTACAACTGCTGCTGGTGAAAGAAAGCTTCAGGGAAACATAAATACTACAAAATGTATAATGAAATCATGCTTGTTAATCCTTTATATATATTTTTTCTGCTAATTAAGTTAAGTTGACATACAGTTGTCTTTACTTGATAAAGTAAAATCCTCACACACACACCTGTTTGCACTTGAGACATAGTACTCATCACGCCCCCGCAGCCACTGGCCATCGAGTAGACAGAAACATTATAATTCTGACCACACTGCAGTTTTTGCAGATTACAGGAGGCAGTGGTGGTGTTACAAGAGTAGGAATGGCCATCATTAGACACGGCCACAGCCATGAAAGCCTCCGCCCCGTTGGCTTGTACCCACGACACAGACACAACACTACCATTGTGGATGTCGCAAAGCAAAGATGTCTGAACATTGCTAGGTGCACATGGAGCTAAACGGAGAGAGAACAGGGACCATTTTATTAGTCTTGCCATGTTGATAATCATACACCTGCATGGCCATTTTGTTTATGTGTCTTTTGAACATATGACAACAGATTAGAATATCCCACATCAGAAACTGCATTAAATCTGAGCTCTGTCATCAGGTGCACAACAGAAGAGTGGACCCACCTGACTGCAGAGTGAGGTATGTGTTGCTGTTGTCACAAACTCCATCCATGGCAGTGATGGTTAGGTTATATCTCTGGCCACAGTGCATTCCAGATAATGTGCAACTGTGGTCAGAGCTCGTGCAGTTGATGCGATGTCCGTCAGAACCAGCAGCCTGGACCGTGTGATGCGTAAGGTTGTCAGCAGTGAGCTCCCAAGTTACAACAGCAGAGTTGGTGTCGCAGTTGAGCAGGGCGCTAGCATTCTGTGTCTTACAGGACACTGAAGGGAAATGAAATATTAACAATTGCCATAATTAACAAAATAATACTTACACCAGTAAAAGTGAGAATCTGGAATTTTGGTAAGCACTTTTTGGTAACACTTTATTTTACAGTTGCCTTGTTACACATGTTACATGTAATTACTGTAGTAGTAACTATAAAGTATGCATAATAACATGCAACTAAACCAAAACCTAATCCTGACCGTAACCCTATAGTAAGTTCAATTATTATTACTCGGTACTTAAATGTATAATTACACTATAACATGGAAGTGTAACTCACTTTTTTATTTTTTTTTATTTTTTTCTTAGGTACCTGTACTCAGCACAACTGGTTGGCTCTGTGCAGTGCGGCAGCTCCGGTCACTCGCGCTGACAGCCAAACTATAGTTCATCCCACAGAGCAGGTCTGAGAAGACACATGCTGTTTCAGTGCTGTTACACACGGAAGCATAGCCACCGCTACTCCAAGCAACTGCAGTGTAGGAAACGGCACCCATGCTTCGATCCCAGGACACAGACACATCTCCAGTTGTACAGTTTACTCTGCCCTGCACATGACCAGGTACACATGGAGCTGCAAAGAAAAAAGTTGGACAATAAAAACTTGACTTACGGTACATTGTTCGAATTTTCATTGTTGTCATGTCATGTTAGTGTCATAATATTTCAATACTGAATTTTGATTTTGTATTTTTTTTTTTTTTTATGGAGATAAAGAAGGCAGCAGAGGATACAAAACTGGACACTGTACCAGTGTTTATTTCTAAGATGGAACCTCCTGATGTGTTGCATTGCTGGTTTACTGCAATGACGCTGACATTGTACGAGGAGCTACAATGCAGAGTTTGCAGTTTGCATTGCTGTGCAGTCGTGTTACAGGTATTCATTCGACCTTCAGGTCCCACTGCAATCACCAGGTAAGACGCCGCACCGCTGCTGATGTTCCATCTTACAGTTACAAAGTTGGACAAACAGTCCAGCTCAGACACCACATTCTGAGGAACACATGGAGCTGGGAGAGAACATAACAGGAAAACCGTTTCAGATCTGAGATATGGGTCATTCTCAACAGACTATATAGAAGTCAAGCCATCAGTGTTTCTGTATTACCTGTTGACAGGTTAGCAGGGGAACTCGGTGCACTTCTGCATTGCCTGTTAATGGCTTTGACAGTGATCTGGTACTGTTGACCACAGAGCAGCTCTGATAGGAAGCCACTGGTAATGTTGGTACTGAATGCCAGTGTGTTCCCATTTCCATTTACTGCTTCCACTGCATATGTCTCAGCTCCAGCACTGGAAGCCCAGCTCAGAGTGCCCAGCCCCGTACCACAGTCCAGGATGGGCGTCAAAGCTTGAGGAACACACGGGGCTAAAGAACCAGAAAACAGAACAGCATTGAAACTTTCATGAGGTTTGTGCGTGCTTGCATAAACAAGAACAGAAAATGTCTGGGTATTATGAAAGATTTATAATTGTTCTTATTTCAATATTTGGTTTGTATTGAACTTTAGAAAATGTAATATTAATAATTTGTAATTTCATAATTTTTAGAAGTTGTTATTTTTCTCTTGTGATAATTTATTTTCATTGCAAAAACAAAATCCCCAAAATAATATTTTTCATTTTTCTTGTTTTGAATTAAAAACATCTACCGGTATACATTCTTAAAATAAGATAAATCCAGCAACCTAAATTTGGATACAATTGCCTCAAAAGTATTTAGAGACATTGTATGAATTTCATTGCTAAATATCAAGCCCTAGAATCTGGCCATAATCTGCAAAAAAATAAAAATAATTATTAACTAATTTAACTTTTCTTAATCGTTTTTTTTTTTTTACCAACTGATCCACAGTCACTATTTCACAATATTACTATTTTTACTATATTTTTAATCAAACTAATTATTACAAACTTTGGCAATATATATGGCTTTAAAATGTAAAATATTTTTATCTAATACACATTCGTATATTTTTTAATTACATTTACTGACATGGAAATTGTAAGCATGTAAATTAGTTTTAAACCCCTGGTATAGTTATCATTACAGTGTCTTACCCATGTGTATGTAGGTGCTGTTGCTACGTGTACTCGTGCAGCGGCTGTCATTGGCAGTAACTGTGACATTATAGATTTCACCACAATGCAGGTCCTCCCAGGTGCAGCTGGTCCCATTAGTGACGCACAGGTGTGTGTGTCCATCATTACTTGTTGCTGTGGCAGTGTACGTGCTTGCCCCATCGCTTGGGCCCCAGCTGACAGAACCCACCTGGTTGTTACATTCCACATATGTCACGACATTATGAGGCGTGCAGGGCGCTGGATCACAACACACATTACAAAGGTAAGTCAACCCATTTCATACAGTACTGCCTCAAATCAAATTGAGAGCAACAGGAATATAACAGGAAATCACATACAATCTTTGTGTAATATTGTGGATTTTGTTGAGTGCACAGCAGTTTTATTTATAATTTTAGGGACATACCGAGTCTGAAAACTGCAGGGGTGCTCAGTGGGCTGTCGCAGGAATCGCTTTGCCCTTGGACAGTCACATTGTAACTTTGTCCACAGAGCAGTGACACAGACAGGTTAGTAGAAGTGGTGTCAAAGGCTATGATATATCCCAGACTCCCTGTTGCCGTCACAATGTAGGATGACACCCCTTTGGCATTTGACCAATCAAGCGCCACCATCTCACTGTTGCATGACATGTGAGCAGTCACATTCTCTGGTCTGCAAGGGTCTGGAGAAGTGAAGGGCTATTGTTATATTTTAGCAATGTATAGTGTTATTCTACAATAATTTAAATAAAAAAAAGATTAACAGTAAAAAAAACATATTATTATTAATAATAATAAAAACAATAATATAAAAAAAGATTAACAATAAAAAATAAATATAAAAACACATTATTAATACTAATAATTAAATCAAATATGAATAAAAAAAATTAAAAACGTATTAAAAAAAAAAATATATATATATATGTAGGGTTGGGAATCGAATATCAATTCCAATTCTGGAATCGGATACTTAAGGTAATAATCATTAAAATCGTTCAAACTTAAACGATACCCAACCCTAAAAATTGTTTTAAATTATGTTAATGTTATTAAAACTTCTGTTAATGTTATTAAATTAGTAACAATATATATATATATATATATATACAAATTTATAAAGGAACACTCATTTTCCAACTGCCCTTGTGTTAAACAGTTGAGTTTTGCCTTTTTAGAATCCATTCAGCCGATCTCCAGGTCTGGCGGTAGCACTTTTAGCATAGCTTACCATAGATCATTGAATCTGATTAGACCATTAGCATCTCTCTCAAAAAAATGACCAAAGAGTTTTGCTGTTTTTCCTATTTAAACCTTGACTCTTCTGTAGTTACATCGTGTACTAAGACCGACGGAAAATGAAAAGTCTTGATTTTCTAGGAACTATACTCTCATTCCTGCGTAATAATCTAGGAACTGTGCTGCCGTACCATGGGTGCAGCTTTTACCCAGTGCAAACACAAACTTAGCGCTGGTCACGTTGGAAGTTACCTAGCTGGGGACTATTTTCAGGCGCTGCGTAATATTGCGCATGCTGGTACGGCAGCAAAGTTTAACTTGTGTAACTCTAGGGGAGTTGGAAAATTAGCCTATTTCCAAAAAAAGTGGAGTTTTCCTTTAATAAAAACACTGGGTAATAAAGCACAGAGTGTGAGAAGGGTGTGTGGCTTCCACTTTACTGTTTTGATTAAAGGCCCAAGGTTTTGTGAAGGGTTTTGCTATACCTGTAGTGAGGTATATAGGTGCGCTGGCACTGCTTTGGCAGAGGCCGCTGTAAGCGGTGACAGTAAAAGCGTAGGTCTCTCCACAGCCCAGATTAGAGAAGGAACAAGTGGAGGAGGTGGAGTTACAAAGCTCCTGGTGTACTCCTCCTGCACTGAGGGCTAGGGCAGTGTAGAAATCCACTCCATCTCTCGCCTCCCAGGACATCACGGCCGTGTTGTTGCCGCACACCTTATCGACTGCCGCCCGCAGTGGCACACAGGCTCCTGCGGAGGGGTCACAGAAAAGTTGGACCATAATCAGCCTAATTAACTTTTAACCCCTTCTAAAGTGTAATGGATTGCAAACTCACTGGACCGGAGCGTGGCGTTGGTGGCGGAGGTGATTTGGCACTGCTGGTTCGTGGAGGTGAAGGTGAGGTTATAGAGTTGTCCACACTGCAGGGACGAGATGTTACAGTAGTTCTGTTGGGATGAGCAGGAGAACCTTTGGCCTCCTGATCCCAAAGCCGTCACAGTGTAATTGTCCGCCCCAGCCATGATGCTCCAGGACACTAGAGCTGAATCTGTAGCACAGTCCACGATGGCAGACACACTGGTGGACAGACATGGTGCTGGAAAATATAGAAGAATATTTTTCAATACTTAGATCCTTTTTGCTAACACATATTTAATTTAACACTGTTATGTACAATCTTAGAAAAAAGGTTCATTGGGGCTCTTTATTGAACCTTAGGGTTCTTGAATCAATTTTGATGCCAAAAAGGTTTGTAAAATGTCTTAAATGATAACGTTTTTCTACTAATTAAGTATGTTTACAAGCTGTTTAATTCATATGATTTACTTAAAAATTTATTAAAGCAAAATTAATTTTAACTAAATCCATAAAATGAACCCATGATGGGAACCACTAAAATGTTCTCTATATGAAGCGCCTGACAAAACCCTTTGAATTTAAAAAAAAAAAACGTTTATTCTAAGTGTTTAATATAGACTTTTTTTTTTTTATTATTCAACCTTTATTACTGTATTTTACTGTATATTTTTAGTACTAGGTTTTTATTTGTTTTGTCCTTACAGACCTGATGTCATGTTGACCCCTATGCTGTCAGAGCTGTTGAACACCTCTCCGATGGCACGGACTCTGACATAGTACACTATTCCACAGGTGAGATCAGGCAAACTGCAATATGTGCGATCTGTCCGACAGGAAGTGGAAGGACCATTTTGCCCATCCAGGAACGCAATGTATCCCACTGCAAACTGGCTAGGCTCCCAGGAAACAGTAGCATTGAGGGTGGCGCAGTTTATGCTAGCTTTGACGTTCTGAGGAGGACAGGGTTCTGAAATAACACAAAGTAAATAAGACTTTCAAGATGAATGCTTCAAATTTCAATCTGCTCCTCACACAATACTATAATATGGCTTTAAAAGACTTAGAATGCAGTACACAAATAGTATGGATTACTTATATTTGTCCCTTTTTTAGCTCAGAAAAGAGCAGCTCCACAGAAGAAAGTCATTCAGGTTTGTTATTCGTAACATGAGTAATGACAGAATTTGAATTTTTGAGTGAATATTCTTATAAAATCAGTGGTCACATGACTGACCCGTCTTGATTGGATCATAGGTCGCAGTGACATTGCAGGCACTGTTGCGAGTCGTCACGCTGATATTGTAGATCTGGCTACAGCTCATGTCTGGCAAGGTGCAGCTCGTGTTAGAGGTCGCACAGGTCACTGTCAGGCCCTCGGGGGTCACAGCCATTGCCGTGAAGTTGGCGGCACCTTTAGTGACGTCCCAGGAGAGCCGAGCGGTGGAAGGACTGTACAGCGCTGTCAGATGCTGAGGAGCACACGGACCTGTAATGGTATGAATACAGCTTAGTTTTATTTATTTAATATTTTAAAAAGCATACAATTAGTTATCATAAGCCTCATGTACACATTTCGTAGTACGATTAGTCACTTTATATATATTTTATATATATTAGTAAAATAGTTGAATGGAGCGGAAGGGGAACCCGCTACTTCAGCGGAAGTTAGCAAAACAATCTCTTACAAAACTGGCAAACGCAAGCAAATCAGATTCAGTAAACCTCACCTGTGATCAGGGAGCCAGTCATCTGTGCACTGGAATTACATGTGGATCCCAAAGTCTGTATGTTCACCATATACTCATTGCCACACTGCAGGTTGCTCAGCTCACAGTGCGAGACGGAGCTGTTGGATGTACAGCTAGTCCTGTTGCCCAGCGGTGCCAAGGCAGAGACAACGTATCCCTGAGCACCTGCACCGTACTGCCATGACACAGTGGCTGTTCCTAGCTGACAATCCAACACCGCCCTGATGGAGCTGGCTGCGCAGGGAACTATGGGTAAAAGCAGAAGAGACACTGAGAATGATAACATTTAATTGGAGCCCAGTGTTCTTCATATGCAAACCTGGCAAACAAAGATTGAAATGTTCAGAAGTTTGGCGTTGGTGTAATTTTTTTATGTTCCTGAAAGTAGTCTCTTATGCTCACCAGGGCTGCATGCATTTATTTTATCAAAAATACAGTATTATTGGGAAATATTATTGCAATTTAAAATAACTGTTTTCTATTTTAATATATTTAGTAATTAATGTAATTTATTCCTGTGATGGCAAAGCTGAATTTTCAGCATCGTTACTCCAGTCTTCAGTGTCACAAGATCCTTCAGAAATCATTCTAATATGCTGATTTGCTGCTCAAGAAACATTTCTAAATATTATCAATGTTGAACAGTTTTGCTGCTTAATTTTTGTGTGGAAACTGTGATATATTGTGAAATCATTTGTAACATTATGAATGTTTTTACTGTCACTTTTGATCAATTTAATGCATCCTTGCTGAGTAAAAGTATGAATTTCTTTAGCGAAAAACAATCTTACTGACCCCAAACCTTTGAACAGTAGTTTATCATGAAAATGTTATATCAAAATGAGCATGTACAGAACATAGTAGTCTGGGTGCTGTGTCCTACAATGCAAAGCGCTTGACTTCTTCCAGACAAACTCATTGACTCATTAATTTAGTGCAAAATATATTTTTCACACAAAAAGTGATTTTACGCATCTTTCCAAATCTTTTCCAAAATCTTAACCAAATTCCACTCACTAAATGTGCTCTGCAAAGGAATCGGGTCATGTGACAAGAAAGTAACAGAATTGTTTGAAAATGTTGCTTAATGTGTTTTACACAATTTTTTGCCGTGTATACAGTGTTTACTGCACAATATGCTGAAAGCACTGCAGCTCCGAACATAGTAGCAGAGGATCTATATGGCTTCAGAGTTTAGAGAGTATATAGAAAAATATATGCTTGTATATGTTTTATATGTTTAGATGTACATGAGTTAGTGTTCACAGAGTATAGAGAGAATATACAATAACATGCTTGTATGTTTAGATGTACCTGAGTCAGTGTTCACTGTAGCACTTGGAGGGCTGCTGCACAGATTATCTGATGCCGCTACATTAACGTAGTACAGCTGACCACACCTGAGCCCTGTCATGTTACACTGCGAGCCCGTAGACTGGCAGGTGCTGGAGAGTCCATTGCTGTCCTGCACGGTGGCTGTGTACTGCTGTCCTCCTGCACTGGGTGTCCATGATACCACTAAAGCAGCTGTGGAACAATCCACGGTGGGCACGACATTCCTTGGGGTGCAAGGCACTAGAATACAAAAAGCAAGAAAAAACTTTAGGGCTTGATTCAATCCCTTTTATGTTATATATTGTATTAGCCTAGATTGAATTTGATTACATTTTGACATTGAGAAATTGCATTATTTAGCTTTATAAAGAATCATGATGAAATGAGTTGGGTTTTTATTGTTACATCATATTTTTTTACCTGTTTGGACCTGAACTGGCGCACTGTTCCCACTGCTACAGTTGCTGCCTTTGGCCTTCACTGTGATCGTGTAAGACTCTCCGCAGGTCAAAGTTAAAAGGTCACAGGAGGTGGAGGCTGAGGTGCAGTTAGCTGAGAGGCCATTAACACTGCTGGCTGTCACTGAGTAAAGCTCCGCCCCTTGGCTGCTCCCCCAGGTTACTTTTGCTATGTTGCTACTGCAGCTGACATTGGCCGACACGTTTTGTGGCACACAAGGAGCTGGGTAGATTACAGAAAACAAAATAAGTACATGATTGACATTATTTTAAAATAAAAGTCCTGTCCAGTTGAATGCTGGATAAATTCAATACTGTGTGTTTTGTGTTGTTTCTACAAAGAAACAATGTGGTAATGGAGCTTGTGATATACTGTGCACTATAGTTTACAATTTCTGCATGTTAACACTAGACAGACTTGTAGTGTGCAAAATTCTCCACTATATAGATGGATGATGAATATAGCTGAATGATTATAAGGTTATACTGTAGTTAAAATACTTACCAGTATTGACACGCCGCACTTCGCTACGTTGCCCAGTGCAGTCGACGCTCATAGCTGTGACTGACACGTTGTACGCTTGACCACACGCCAGGCCGCTGATGTTACAGGAAGTGCTGCTGGAGTTGCATGTTTGCGTAATTCCATTATCACCTTCTGCTGTTACTTTATAGTAGGAAACAAGGCCACTAGATGCTGCCCAGGAAACAGACGCAGTGTCAGACCCACAGGATAATGACACATTGACTTGAGTGGGAACACATGGAGCTGGAAAAAAAAAGAGTCAAATGATGTGATGCACAACATTTCAGTGTAATAGATTATGAGATGCCATTTAGAAAGGGTTTAAATTAGGGTCTAAGCTTATTGCAATAAATTATTGTTCAATGTTATACCTGTGTCCAGAGTGACCAGGGGTTTAGAACAGGTTGAACAGTTCTGGCCATATCCTATAACACTGATGTTGTAGTGCTGACCACACTGCAGTGAGCTGATGTTGCATGAGGAGCCGTTGGTGAAGCAGCTGTGCTTCTGGGCGTCCTGGAAAGACTGCAGTGTTGCATTGGAACTTAGTGAACCATTGCCTGGTGTCCAAGAAATGAGTGCGGAGTTGGTGCGGCAATCCAGTCTGGCTTGAATGCCAGTATTAGGACATGGTGCTGCAAAATGAAAAATTTATAACACATCAATATGCTGTTGCAAAACTGTATTTTTACATGGTGGATGGTTGTCAGGGTGTTGCCACATGGTTGCTAAGATGTTCTAAGGTGCTTCTACAGCACATTTATATGGTTTGGTGGTACACAAGGAGCTGGGTAAATTATATAAAACAAAATTAGTATATGGTTGGCTGTTATATTAAAAGTGAATTATCCCTTAACTACCCACTAAGCCGCATATCATATCTCAATATCTATTGGTATTGTAAAGGTCTTACTGACCTTTTCAAAAGTTCAAGGTCAGTAAGATTTTTTTATGTTTTTGAAAGGAGTCACTGTCACTTTTGATTACTTTAATGCGTCCTTGCTAAATAAAATTATTAATTGCTTTTTAAAAAATCTTACTGGTCCCAAAAAAAAGCTATCGATAGTGTATATCACATTTCAATATAACAAGGTTTGATTTAACCAGCTATTTCTCTTACCTGTTATGATAGGTGATCCAGTGCCTACAGAGCTGTTGCATGAACGTCCTTCTGCCACTACTTTAACCGAGCAAGTTTGTCCACACGTCATGTTAGTGATGTCACATCCTGTTTCATTGGTCCTGCACATATACGTCTGTCCATTAAAGCATTCAAGTGTTGTCAAAAAGGACAGTGCTCCATTGCCACGGGACCAGGACACACTCGCTGTGTTGTTGACACAGTTCATTCTGGACTGGATATTCAGTGGAGGGCATGGGGCTGAAGAGAAAATAAAATAATATTATTTAAGGTTAAGTATGCAATTTCTGCACCACTATAGGGGCACCAAACACATTTGTAAAAAGAAACAGTATTTTATTGTGGTGGGGGGTTCCAGATTTTTCTTTTTAAGATAATGTGAGTAGTGCTAGGATGCTGCTGTATGGCTTCTATGTGTTTGAAATAGGTTTCACTGGGCTGATATTTAATTGTGATGAAAGAATAGACTTTTTCTAACATGCACTAAAGAATTGTGCACTGTAAGATCAGGACCGTGTATTAAAAAGTAAATAGTTCATTTTGATTTCATGTTGACTTTAAATATATAGATATTGAATTGGTAGGACTCATTATTTAGGATGGTAGCCATCAACTTTGTCAAAATGCTACTGCACCTGCCGTGACCTGACTGGTCACACTGTTGGAGCTACAGCCGTTGCCCTCTGCAGCCACAGTGATATTGTATGTCTGCCCACAGCCAATAGCAGTGATTATGCAGGATGTGGAGGTGGAGTTACACCCCAGAATGTTGTCAGTAGATTTTGCTTGAGCGTAGTAGATCTGCGCCCCGTTACTCGACTGCCAGCTAACTTGAACATCCCCTGTTTGGCAGTCTAAGAGCTGACTGACCACAGACTGAGGAGCACAGGGTGCTGGGAGACAAAAGTTAAACAACGTATTACTTTAGCATGTTTTTAAAGGAACATTCTGGATACAAACATCAAGTTTTCTTAATAGAAAACAGTGTTTCCTCAGAAAACAGTGTTTATAAAAATTAATGAGAAACACATTTGCGTTAACCCAAGTCAGAAAACACATTCCTCTAACGTTCCCCTAATGTTAGTATATGGTTTACTTTCGGTTATTTTCTGGGACCCAAAACACTAGGAATGTTCATGGAACAAATAATGTTTTGCTAGGTAGCAGGCAAGTACGCAGGAGGGATTAAATGTGAAGTTTATTATTTTTGTCAAGGTTGTACTGTTTACTTGAATGCTATACATCCAAGTGTTCCTTTTATTGTGTAATTCTTTTAAACTCCCCCTGTGGTGAAAAACTTTTAATATTGTTTATATGTCTATGTGGTGTCAACACCATTGTGGAGTTTTTTCTCCTTAAAACTGCAGTGTACCAAAGACAGTCTGAAAAACGCGGTTTGAAATC
Source organism: Phoxinus phoxinus (assembly GCF_949152265.1). Classification (NCBI taxonomy): domain Eukaryota; kingdom Metazoa; phylum Chordata; class Actinopteri; order Cypriniformes; family Leuciscidae; genus Phoxinus; species Phoxinus phoxinus. The sequence continues at coordinate 36,845,397 of NC_136880.1, read as the reverse complement.
GATGGTGTTTCTGACGCCACAAACTACAATGTAACCAATCACGTCAAGGTGTGATCGTCAACGAGTGGTTGAGCTGGGTCGAGTGAGTGGACGCGGGGCTGATTTACATATTCACAGATCCGCAATTCCGCGTATATTAAATGATGCAAGGGTATAGAGTTACATTTTAAGGCATGAAGAAACTTCAAGTACTGCAGACAACTATACCGGTACTATAGTTTAAAAGTTCTGCATTTAAACACTAGACATACTTGTAGTGTGCAAAATTCTCCACTAGTTAGATGGATGATGAATATAGCTGAATAAGGTTATACTGTAGTTAAAATACTTACCAGTATTGACACGCCGCACTTCGCTACGTTGCCCAGTGCAGTCGACGCTCATAGCTGTGACTGACACGTTGTACGCTTGACCACACGCCAGGCCGCTGATGTTACAGGAAGTGCTGCTGGAGTTGCATGTTTGCGTAATTCCATTATCACCTTCTGCTGCTACTATATAGTAGGAAACAAGGCCACTAGATGCTGCCCAGGAAACAGACGCAGTGTCAGACCCACAGGATAATGACACATTGACTTCAGTGGGAACACATGGAGCTGGAAAGAAAAGAGTCAAATGATGTGATGCGCAAAATTTAGATATAGATGCCATTTAGGGTTTAAATTAGGGTCTAAGCTTAATGCAATGAATTATTGTTTAATGTGATACCTGTGTCCAGAGTGACCAGGGGTTTAGAACAGGTTGAACAGTTCTGGCCGTATCCTATAACACTGATGTTGTAGTGCTGACCACACTGCAGTGAGCTGATGTTGCATGAGGAGCCGTCAGTGAAGCAGCTGTGCATCTGGGCGTCCTGGAAAGACTGCAGTGTTGCATTGGAACTTAGTGAACCATTGCCTGGTGTCCAAGAAATGAGTGCGGAGTTGGTGCGGCAATCCAGTCTGGCTTGAATGCCAGTATTAGGACATGGTGCTGCAACATGAAAAAAAGGTTAACTCATCAAACTGCAGAATGGTGCTGCAAAAACTGTTAGGATGTTGCTATATGTTTGCTGGGTGTTCTGGGAGATTGCTGGAGGTTCTTAATGGTTCAGCCGGGTCAAAAGAACTTGAAAAAACCCAACCCTAATGAGCTGAGTTCAAGTACCTGAGACAAGAGTGATAGGCTGGCTAGCCGGGCTCATGCAGTCACCATCTACAGCCATGACTGTGATGGAATATTCCTGGCCACATTGCAGGTTTGGGAGATCACAGCGTGTGACAGTGTTGTTGCAGGACGTCGTATACCCTTGGCTGCCTTCCGCCTTTACCGAGTACCAAGTGGCACCAAGTGCACTGTACCAGGTGATGGAGGCAATGTTGGAGGTACAGTTTAGAGCAGCACTGACATGGGTGGGAATGCAGGGTGCTAGATAAGGCAGAGGAGGAAGCTGTATTAAAATAACAAGGCTATAACAAGATGCTTACTGTTTAAAAGTTTGGGGTTGATAAGATTATTTTAAATGTTTTTTGTTTGAACAAAAATTTATGTTCAAAAATATATATATATAAAAATAAATGGACCAAGGCTGCATTTGTTTTATCAAAAATACAGTAAACCTATAACATTATGAAATAGCATCATTACTCCAGTTTTCAGTGTCACATGATCCTTCAGAAATCATTCAAATATGCTGATTTGATGCTCAATATTGAAAAACAATTGTGCTGCTTAATATTTTTTGTAGAAACCATAATTTTTTTTTTTCAGGATTCTTTAAAGGATAGAAAGCTCAAAAGAGCATAATGTATTTGAAATTGAAATTAAATAAATAAAAAATCTTTTGTAACATTATGAATATTTTTACTGTTACTTTTGATCAATTGAATGCGTCCTTGCTGAATAAAAATATAAATTTCTTTAAAAACAAACTCACCCCAAACTTTATGTTTGTTTGTTTGTTTGAAATACACGTGGCCCCAAAAAGTAATTGGTAAAATTAATGTATGTCATGAAATAACAGTAATTATCAAGAATTTATTTATGGTTACTAAACATGGCTTAGTGGGTTATGTTCATAGTTAATAAGATGAACATTATATATTTATATAAGAGACCAAAATTGAGTTTAAAAACAGGTGAAAAGTGAAGTTAGTTTTGAGAAAATCCCAAGAATCCCTAGCATTTGTTTGGAAATGTTGCTTTTTTGTCTATCGAATGCATTGAAATTCATAAATTTTATGTGTTTGAATACATGGTAACACTTTACAATAAGGTTCATTTATTAAACATTATTTAATGTATTAACTAACATGAACAATACATTTGTTACAGTATTTATGAATCTTTGTTAATGTTAGTTAATATGAATAAAGCTGTTCATTGTTTGTTCATGTTAGTTCACAGTGCATTAACTCATGTTAACAAGATTTTAATAAAGTATTAGTAAATGTCGAAATTAACATTAACAAAGATGAATAAATGCTGTATAAGTGCAGTTCATTATTAGTTAACGTTAACTAATGTAGTTAACTAATGAACCTTATTGTAAAGTGTTACCGAATACATTTTAGGGCCTACACACAATGTTGTTATGACTAATTTGAATCAGCAAAAGTTAGCATGAGCGGACACCTGTTATCACTGCAGATCTAGGTTGCGAGCTGCTGTTGCAGGAGGCTCCATCAGCTTGGACAGTCACATTTAGTCTCATCCCACATGGCAGAGAGGTCAGTTGACAGGAAGTCCCCATAGTGTGACAAGAAGATAAGCGTTGCTGCTGCCCGTCTGTTGCCATTGCCGTGTACCCATTTGCTCCTGCGCTGGCCGCCCATGTCACGTTAGCCGCGTTGGTGTCACACTGGAGCATAGTTGTGACGTTTTGAGGGTCACAGGGAGCTAAAGAAGATACGTAGTCTGCGTCAAAGATCTGTTACTGTTTGAAAATGTGTGCATGCTCAGATGACTGTTACCTGACTGTATCTGAATGGGTGTGGATGGCTGACTCTTGCAGTGACCATCATTCCTTGAGACTGTGACGTTGTAGTTGACTCCGCAGAGCAGGTCTGCTGTTGTGCAGTTGTTGAAGCCGGTGCTGCAGTTGACCGTGACTCCATGTTCACTCTGCAGTACTGCTGTGTACAGACCCCCAGCCTGAAGGCTCTGCCAGCTCACTGTCGCACGATTCCCTGCGCAGTCTCTGGAGACCTCCACGCTGACCGGAGCACATGGGGCTGCAAAGGAGAATGTTGGAGATTTACTTTGTGTACACCAGAAATTCATTTGCTTTACCTTCAGGGCAAGAACAGCTTTTTTATTATAACACAGCGTATCAGTGAGGGTTTTATTCATCTCCTTTTATTTGACATTTTGCATTATTTGTTATTTTACATTTTAAATATCTGGCTGCTTTTATTCATCCCTTTTTATTTTTAATTATTTTATTTTACATTTTAAATATATGGCCCTTTTATTCATCCACTTTTATTTTATTATTTTGCATTATTTGTTATTTTACATTTTAAATAAATATCTGTTCTCTTTTAATCACCCTCCTTTTATTTTACATTTTAAATATATGGCCCTTTTTCTTCACCCTCTTATTTAATTTGGGTTTATTTTATGTTTTAAATATTTGACCCCTTTTAGTTTTTGTAAATGTATTGTACATATATTGTACATTTATTTTAGATTTTACATGAATTTATAAATAAACCAGAAAAATAAATGTATTTTTAATATCTGAGCCCTTTTATTCATCCCCTTTTTATCAATTGTTTTGTTTGTTTGTTTTACATCATTTTTTATTTTACATATTAAATATTTGATCACTTTTATTCATAACCTTTTTATTCTTTATTGTTATATATTTTTTATTTTACATTTGAAATATCTTGGCCCTTTTATTCATCCCCTTTTTTTTACTTATTTTTTATTTATTTACATATTAAACATCTGTTCTCTTTTATTCACCCCCTTTTTATTTCTGCCATTTTTTATTAATCTCTTTTTATTTGACATTTTAAATACATGGACTTTTTTCTTCACCCTCTTATGTCATTTAAGTTTATTTTACATTTTAAGTCTGACACCTTTACATTTTTTATTTAAATGTATGTATTGTACATATCTGGGCCCTTTATTCCCTATTTTATTTTAGATTTTACAGTAATTTATAAATAAACCAGATAAATAAATACATTTATTTTGAATATCTGGCCATTTATATTGATCCACTTTTATTTATACTGTATATATATATATTTTACTTTATAATTTATTTAACATTTTAATTATGCGGTACCTTTTATTTGTCTGTTTTTGGTCATTTTTGCACCTACCTGTCTGTAGGAGGACATGTTGGCTCTCAGAGCTGTTGCATTGCATGTTTGTTGCTATGACAAACGCATCATACGTCTGGCCGCATGTCAGGTTTTGGAATGAGCACTCTGTTGCCATGGCAATGCAGGTGTGAACCATTCCATTCGCTTGTGTCGCCATTCCGATGTAGTAGATGGCACCGTTGCTAGAGTCCCATGTGAGAGAGGCAGCGTCTGAACTACAAGTCTCCACAGCGGACACATTCTGAGGTATGCAGGGAACTACGCGGAAGATAAAGAGTATTAACATCTGATACTATGCCATGATATTTTTCCATGAAGGGCATGTTCATATACCATTGTATTACACTGTATGTACACATGCTTACCTGTCTCGGCCACCTCTCCCAGCACAGGATCAGTTGTACAGTCACCATCAGTCGCAACAATCCACACGCTCAGGCTCTCTCCGCAATCCAGATCTGTTAGTGTGCAGCTCGTGTTTAGAGACGTACAGTTGTAGAAATCTCTACGATTACCGCGGGCCTCCACGGTGTAGGTGTGGGATCCTTCAGGCCCGTCCCAAGAAGTGACGGCACTGCTGATGCTATTACAGTTTGCGTTTGTGTGGACGTTCTGTGGCAAACACGGGGCTAAAGGTGTAAGGCGACAGAGAGGGCCAAAATTAAAACAACTGAAGTTACGTTTATTTACATAGCACTTTATACAATGTAGATTGTGTCAAAGCAGCTTCACAGTGATAAACAGGAAAATAAGTCTTGTTAAAATTCATCAATTATGATTAACTAGTCCAGTTCAGCTAAGGCAGCTCTACAGAAGATATTAGTGTCATTATTCAGCTCAAATTCAATGTTGATTCAATTCAGTCCAATAACAGTGTCAATGTTGCAAAGTTAGTGTCATTATCAGCTCAATTCAGTTCAAAATTTGTTCCCATCCAATAGTATCGATAATAGACCTGAATAGTAATTGTCTTTTAACCCTTATGTTGTTTTCGGGTCATTTTGACCCGGAGAGTATTTTCCTTTTCACGAAAATGTTAGTTTAATCATGGGTATAAATACTTTAAATGGGTATAAGCACTTTCATTACAATATTCATATTACATTTTAGGCCTTGACATTAACAGTGTTGTATCATGAAAATGTTTAATATTTACAGGTTTTTGCCAATAACTCACCTGTTTTGACCACCACTGCTTCTGTGTTTCCGCTGTTGCAGTCTAGTCCTCCGGAGTAGATGGAGCTGACGTAGAAGCTGTAGCTTTTGCCACAGATAGTGTCAGTGAAGTAACAGGAGTTGTCAACAGTGATGCAATCAGTTACATGGCCGTCCGAGTCCATAGCTATGGCGTGGTAATATGCCGTGCTGTTGGTGCGACTCCACGTGAACAAGATGACATTACTGGAACACTCACGGTACAGATGTGGTGCTTTGGGTGGGCAGGGTGCTGTGTGTTTGTTTGAGAGATGGGGAGAGAAATGAATTTGCTGATAAAACATCCAATTCCTTTTAGGTGTACAGGTATAGTCAACCCAAAAAAATATTACACACCCTCATTTTCGTTCAAAACCTGTACAACTTTCTACTGATTGCTTCTGTGAAGCACAGAAGAAGATATTTAAAAGAATATTTCCACTTTTTTTGTCCATACAATGAAAGTCAGTGGGTTCCAAAACAAACAACGTTGGACCCCATTGACTTTTATTGTATGGACAAAACACACTGAGACATTTCGAAATATCATCTTTTGTGTTTTGCAGAGGAAAGTAAGTCATACAGGTTTAGAATTACATCAAGGTGAGTAAATGATGAAAGTATAATCATTTTGAGTAAACATTTTGGAGAGAGACTGAGGCCCTGTTTACACCTGGTATTAAGATGTGTTTTGGTCGATCAGATCACAAGTGGACGATGCTAAATAAAGGGGTTTGTAAAAGGGGTCTAAAACGTTTTGAGCTTGTCCACTTTTGACCACTTCCGACCACTTCCAATGGTAGTCGAAAACGAAAATGGTTTCGTAGTGTAAACACTCATGTGGTCAAATGTGTTTAAACAGCCACAAAAGACCGCCTACTCTCCGCCTACTGACCTTATGCGTAAATATTATGGGAAGCGCGCTAGCCAGACAGGATTTAAACTTTGTTGGCAGGAGACCCAAGTTTGGTTTGTAGACAAAAAACGCACCAATCACCATTCCTGATTTCTAACATGTACTCACAGCATTCGTCGTGGTCTTGCGGCTATAAGAGCAGAGCCTCCGGCTATAAGAGCTCTCCGTATGCTTTTCCGTCGCATTTCATATGTAAAATGCGCACGTTTATTTTGTCCATTAAATCGAAAGATCTGAAATAAAACCACAAATTGACCTGCCCCTAAGACCCTCCCCTCGAAGAAATCATGACAGAAGTGCTTGAAAGTGGACAAAAGAGACCGATTAAAGTACCAGTGGTAAACGGGAATGTGTCTCCCTCATCTACTTGTGATCCAATCGACCAAATGCATCTTAATATCAGGTGTAAACGGGCTGAGAGCAGATAAAAATACAACCTGAGAAAGACAACCTTAGAGAAGGCAGGTAGATTTACTAACTTAGGGGCTTAGACTGATACAGGAACTAGAACAATTCTGCCACCTGATACCACACAGCCTTCCATTAAATCTCAATAGACTCTAGAGCTCATTTAATCTACATGACCGTAATTCCTGGGTGTGTTCCTCCTCAGGCTTCTTACACCGTGAGAGGATTTCCTGCTCATCTCCCAGAGGACTGAATCAGGTGTGAGCGTGACCTTTGAGAGAGCATCTTTACCTGTCTCGAAGATGTAGCTGCCATCCGAGGTGCTTTCACAGTTAGCAATGGCTGTAATCCGTACAGAGTATACTTCTCCACAATGCAGCATTGGGATCTGGCAGGCTGTGCTCGTGGATGAGCAGTTAAGCGACCGGCCTTGGCCATCTGTTATGACCGCACGGTACGACATGGCACCAAACACTGCAACCCAACTAACCGATGCCATAGCGGTAACGCAGCTGTACTCCACGGAGATGGAGGATACTGTTGAAATGGCTGAGAATGAAGAACAAGAAGTGACATGTTAGAGTTCGGCAAGTCCAGACGCTGAAAAGACCAGCACTGATTTCTAGGCTGGTTTATGTTTAGTCTTGGTTCGGGTCTAGAAAATGTCCTCTTTCTTGTACAAAGGCTAGACTAGAAGCATTCAAAACACACCAATGCAGAAATCTATTGCTTTATCTTTATGGTTTCACTCAAAGGTTTCACTCTGCTTCATCCTCATGTAGGTGCGACTCACTGGGAGTTGTGTAGTTGATGTTTGTAGGCTCTCCTGGTTCTAGGAACATGTTGACTGATGCAACCCCTATTGTGTATGTTAAACATGGCTCCAGGCTTGAGATATTCACAGCGGTATTGGTGACGTTCCTAACAGGGGCAAGTCCCAGCTTATTACTGGCCGTGACCTGGTAGAGCAGGACGCCTGGGACGCTGGACCATGATACGCGAGCCATACTCTGAGTTAACTCCCTCACACTCACGCCATCTGGAGGCTGCACCACTGTAAAACAAGAAAATGATGTGAATGGTGACTTAATTGTCAGTTACAGAAAGTTAAGAATGCATTGACAGGCTAACAAAGCTGCAGTATTTAAATAGCACATAACTGGGGAGAACCGAGTAGACTTACATGTTCTGATGGTTTTAACAAGACTCTTGCCGCCGATTCCTGCGGCATTAGAGGAATAAACGTAACAGTTGAATGCGCTATTGTTGCGGAGGTTGTCTACCTGTCCATTTAGCGTGGTCAATGTGAGGTTATGAGTCTCATTGTGGAAAGTTCCCTCCACCATCAAAAAGTATTTATCGGCTCCTTGCGCACTGGACCACTCAAACTTGATCGAGGTGCTCGATATTGCTTTCGAAAATGATATTTGCGAGGTGGCGGGAACTGCAAGTAAAAAAATTAAATTACATGAGTTCAAAATAAAAACAAGTTTGTCAAGATATGTGTATGGCAAGCTGTTTTAGCTTAAAATGTTCCCAGCATTACTCGTAACTGTATTTTTACTTGTAAGAATTCAGTTAGAGAGCTCTACAATTCAATTATTTCTAGTAACAATTACAATTAGAGAGCTCTCTAATCATAATTGTTAGTAAGAATTGAATTGTAGAGCTCTCTAACTGAATTCTTACTGGCCAAAATTCAATTACGGCGAGTAACACTGGGAACATTTTAAGCTAAAACGGCTTGCCATATATGTGTGGGTCGATAACTTACTTGTCTGTGCTATCTTGGAGCTGATGCATGTCACATAACTCAACAGAAACACTTTAAAAGTCACTTGATAAATTTGTCCCGGTCTTAAGCCTTGGACCAGTTTCTCCAAAGTGGACGAAGCGAGTGGTGGAATAGAAACAGCTGCTGTGTTGTTTGAATTCACAGCCCTGATATCCAGAACATAGTTTGTCGCTCCAGTAAAATAGGTCCATTTTACAAGGAGAGATGCAGCAGAGGGTGATGATATTGATGTTATGTCACAGGCTGGAGGAGACAAACAATTACAATAATTAGTATCTTAAGAGTCACTTTCAAAATATAATTGTATATTAATACTATATATTTATGTAAATGCATTTATAAAGTTTCTATTCATTATTTTTCCTGTTTAATTATTAAATTAAAAAAAAATTGTATTATAATCTCTTTAAAATAGACAATTTATGATACATAATTAGACACAGTATTATGTAATATAGTACTTAATATTGTAATATATTACTAAAATGAAAACATATAGGTTAATATGAAATACTTGCCTGCAGAAGCTTCTTTTACCTTGGAACAAAGAAACATATGATAGTCAACTTAAGCACAAGGTCTTCAAACATAAAACAGAATGATAAATCATTACACAGATTATATAATAAATACCTGAGTCAATGAAAACAGTGTTACAAAGAAGCACAGTGTCCCTGGAAGATGCATCTCTGATTGATGTGAAAGGTGCTAATAATAAGTTAAGGTACATGCACTTGCAAATAAGGGGAGAAATCTGAAATCTTTTGGGGCATGGGCAAGTATACCTGCTCTGTGAGAACCAATCAGCGCATCCAAAATGAGGACAGGTGGATGAAACCTAATGACTAACATTAGGCCTCTGGGCTGAAGACATCATCCAAGTATCTGTGTATGTGTGTGTGGTGTGTGTTTTAACAGGTCCTTAAGGGCTAGGCTGGGGGGTCTAAGGGTTATTGTTAGACTCATTAAGACCACAAACTTTGAAACTAAAGTTCTCTCGAAGTTCTCTCTAAGACGAGCAGCCTTATATTTTAATAATTACTTTATTTGAAAAACATAATGTGCGCAAATGAAGAACATACTGGTGTGTTAGGATTATTTTTGAGTGGGAAATGATATAGGATAGGTTGTTGGTCATTAGGTTTCAGGAAAACAGGCTCAGTATAATGGAGAGAGTGAAATTCCCATCCTGTACTGGCCTGCCTCAAGCAATGTGGTGTAAGGTTAAAGAATGATTACATTACTGGATATCAAACCCTCTCATTTCACCTTAATTCTCTTTTAATATGATCATTTCTAATGATGATGTTGAATTTGTTGGTCTTTCCAATATGTTTTCAGTAAATGACATGGAACCTGATTAAAATCTAATGTGCATATTTGACTCACATGTACAGTTCCAATTGAACTGAATGACTGTTTTCAGTGAATCGTTTACTATAGTTATTCAATTACCACTCACTGAATTCACAACGTCACATTCACTGAAAAGAAGTTGATACTGTAAATGGAGATATGTTTTAGCGTAGCTAGTGTAGTTAGTTATTGTTTTTTACTGCAATGTTTTAATATCAAATACGAGTAAGCATTTCTTTAAAAACTAGAAAACTTTCACAGCTACGTGAGAGACTTTTGGTATTGTTTTTGTTTTTTTTACTTATTTGTCAGGCTATTTTTTAATTTACTTTTAACCCTATGTTAAGCTGTGTAGATGCTTGTATAAATGATAATAAACTAGAAGACAAAATCAATTTTTTTAATACATAATTCGTTTGGTCATTCATGTTTCAGGATCGGAGCAGTTCTTTTTGTTCAACTTTTTTCTCTTTTCTCTTCCATCTAGAGACTTTAACTTACAATTTCCTGTAGGGAAGTGGTTCACATCTGGGTAAATCATAACTGCTAATGCTACTTCTTTTTTCTTATTATGTTAGGTATTACGTCTAGAGCCAGAATACGCCTTTTTTACTTCAAAATGTAAGAGATCTTCCAAGTGTTTTCTGATCTGCAGAATGACGAAAGCAACAGAATGTTTCGCTTTCATCATCGTGTCTAAGACAGTATGTGCCGAGAAAGACAATGAAGGATTAGAGTGTCTTTGTCTGTCTCTCTAAACCCAGAAGCTATGAGGGAATGAGTGAAAGTGAATCTGCCTCTTCAATTCAGAGCCTGAAACATACACCTAACTTTGTGTCCAGCCGGCTCAAATTGTTTTGTATGGTGGTTAAAGTCAGTGTCTTAATGTTAAAGCTTTCTCTGCTTTAAATAAGGTGGAGCCTGAAATGTGAAAGAGAATCATGTGTTTCATTCAGATCTTCTGTGGAAGCACCGAATCACATCGGAGAAGGATCTTGATTCAGAGTTCAACAGGAAGTATAGGAAATTCTCCTTTATGATTGTAAGGAAAGGTTAGGCTGTATCTAAGTAATGTTGAATATGTTGCAAATAAAAACATTTAACTTTGAACAAACCTCGTCCATCATACTTTTGTTGTCCTTCAGAACATTGCAGAAGAAGCTTTATTACACAGGCCCGCTTGTTGTTCAGGAAGCTTGAAGTTTTCAGGTATGTCTGAAGTATTGACTCGATGACTGTATGACCAAAATTCGTTGGCGAGAAAGAATTGAAAAGAACGAGACAGATGTAGACAGAGTATAGGGATATAATTCAATTGCTATAATTAATGTCTGATAGCAGCTCAGATCTTTTGGTCATAGAAGAGATTTATGAGAAATGTTAAAAATTGGAAACATATAGCAAGGTCTGGCATAAAACTCTAGATGGCGCAGACTGATCTTTAAATAATTTGGTATCGATCACATCGACATCTACATATAGCGCAGCCGATAGTGTTGCTGTTAGCAGTCTGCAGTAACCCCCCACCTTCCCCAGCTCCACCTGTGAAGATCTGCTACTGGGTACTATGATACATATTCATGTTAGATTTGCAGGAGCATGCCTTAAGTGCTCACAGCAATGCCTGTGAATGTATTGGCAGTAGCGAGTCTCAGTACTTGCTCTGTGTAGCAGATCTATTCCGCCAAGTCCAAACATTAACATTGCCATATTCATTACCATACCAATCTCTCAGAGAGTTGTCATGACAGAACTTTTGAGACAGTTTGAAACATTGTTGAGATTCATGAGGTTACTGGGGCCTTTTGCTCAGAAGAAAAACATAAGAAACAGGAGGCATATGTTCTCTAATGTCTTTGCTCTCTCAGAGAAACAAAATCTAAAAGTATTTATTTACCTGCTATTGTAGGCGTAATCAAGATTCTTTCCCGTGGGATGATTTATCAGTGTCATCATTGAATGACACGTGTTTGACAAATCTTTTCTATCAGAAGCGATACTTTGCTCACGTTTGGGACATGTTTTTGTGTTCATGTAAGACATGACAGGTCTGGTTCACATTCTGGCCAAATGCTGCTGGTATTGTTATATATATGCACTTTTATCACTTTTATCCAAAATGACTAATATTTCACTATTTCATTAGTCTATCCGAATATGTTGTTTTGCCAATTTTCTATTGTAGTTCTATAACTAACCCAAAAAAGTGATGATGTGCAGCATGTTTATGATGATTATTTGGTGCCTCAAACCAGGTGGCTTCTTGTGCAGATGCGTGCTTTTAAAATGAAACTTTTAACCTGGTGGACTATAAAACAGCCAAAACAATATGCTAGGATGGTATTTTTCATGCAGCTCCAATTAAAATTTCTTCAGAAAATGTACAAATCTATGCACTGCCCTGCCAAAAAAATAGTCTCTGTTTGGGTTAAAATGGGCAAATGCTTAAGAGTCTGTGATTGGATCATTATTGCAGTGATAATTATGTTTCTAGCCTGTTATATGTTTGGCAACAGTTCGTTTAACCCTTATTGATGGAGTCTGTAGCTTTTGTAGGAAGACACATTATGGCGATATTTCAGGATGACAATTTCAAGATTCATCAAGTTCAAATTTTGAAAGAATGGTTGGGAGGAAAAATTAAGAATCATTTTTATACATGAATTGGCACCTATCAGTCCAGACCTTAAATTCATTGAAAGTCTTTGGGATGTGCTGGAGGAGACTTTACAGAGTGCTGGACTCTTGCATTGACAAAAATTGGTGCACCTCTTGATGGAAATAAATGTTGTGATGTTTTTATTTGTTATTACTGTTTGTTTTTTTACCATTAATAGATTTCCAGCTGGTGCAGGATGAAAGTTTACAGAAGTTTAACAATTATGGTTTGGGGTGTGTGTTCAAATCAAGTATTACTGACAGTGATGCGGATCTTAGCACGTGCCACTAAATGATGTGTTATGTAAGAGAATATAATATCCTCTGGTGTGTTGGTTTTAATGATGGAGATGATAAAAGCTCAAGAACAGAATATGTTTGTGACGTAGCTGTGTTTTGTGTGTGATGCCATGTCTTTGAGGGATTTTGCTGCCTAAATGATAAAGTTTCCCATCTGGATTTCATTTATAAATAGATGTGCTACTAGATATATTCAAAGATACAGTCTCATGTCTATCTTCATCACAGATAATTGTGTGTGCGATGCGAAAATCTTATGTGGTGTTCTTGAAAAGTTCTTCAAGAAAACTGAAATGTTAATAAAAAATATATATTCTCAATACGTAATGCTTCATGCTGTTTATTATGCAAATTCAATGTAATATATCATCCAAAGGACACATATGACCTGGGGCGGACACTGAACCTGACACTTGTGCTGTTCATATTTCTCAGAAGAGGTCCGCCCAGTATATACACACATGACACTGGTCCACTCCTTTGGAGGCTTGCTGCTTAGGGGACTTCCTACAAATGCTTAATGTGTTGTTTGAATCATCTCTTTAACATACATTTAACAAACATTAACAATTAACATTAACAAACATTTAGAGATTTTTAACCTGTGCGATAAATTTTTCTTGTGACATTATGATATGACTTTTTTTCGGGCTTCATGACATGCTATGAATATTAGGAAATTACAGTATAAATGCAAAACATCAAAATAGAAAAAGTGTATACTGTATATAAAATATGACATTTAGAAATGGTTAACAATTTGATTGAAATCTATATTTTTGTGTTCACATTTTAAAGTTCTTAAAGATGCAATTACATTTTCACATTGAGCCAATTGTAAGCTATTTTCTGGCAAATATCAAGAATGTGGCCCGATGGATGCGGTGAGAAGAGGATGCGCTGTTGTCTGTGTTGATGACGTCAGAGCTCCGTCTCCTTTCATCTGTGCTTTTTAACAGAAGACAAAAAGACATGAGAACCGGACATTTGTGGGCGGTCCAACTTTGATCATAAACACACTGAAATGTATATGGCCTACACATCATTCATGTCAAGTACATAATCCTGCAACATTCTCATAACTCTTTTTTGTTTCATTTAACCATGCCACACACACACATATACAGTATATACAACAGTTATGTACAGTGTATACAGTCATGGCCAAAATTGTTGGCACCCCTGGTAAATATGATCAAAACTGGCTGTAAAAAATAAATCTGCATTGTTTATCCTTTTGATATTTCATTCAAAAAATTGCCAAAATTCTAACCTTTCATTGAAGCAAGAGAATTGAAAGTGGGGCTAAATCACATTATGAAATAAATGTTTTTCTCCAAAACACGTTGGCCACAATTATTGGCACCCTTTTATTAAATACTTTTTGCAACCTCCTTTTGCCAAGATAACAGCTCTGAGTTTTCTCCTATAATGCCTGATGAGTTTGGAGAACACCTGACAAGAGATCAGAGACCATTCCTCCATACAGAATCTCTCCAGATCCTGCAGATTCTCAGATCCATGTTGGTGCTTCTTCTCTTCAGTTCAGCCCACTCATTTTCTACAGGGTTCAGGCCAGGGACTGGGATGGCCATTGCAGATCTTGGTGTTGTGCTCAGTGACCCATTTTTGTTTTGATTTTGATATTTGTTTTTGGATCACTGTCCTGTTGGAAGATCCAAACATGGCCCGTTATAAGATTTCTAGCCCCGGCTGTTAGGTTTCGATTTTTTATCTGTTGGTATTTGATCCAATCCATGATGCCATGTATCTGAACAAGATGTCCAGGACCTCTGGCAGAAAATTAGGCCCACAGCAGTAAAGATACAGCAGAGTATTTCATTTTACACATGGGGTACTTTTTTATCCCTGTGTGCACCAAACCCATCTTAAGTGTTTGCTGCCAAAAAAGCTATTTTTTGTTTCATCTGACCATAGAACCCGTCCCGTTTGAAGTGCCAGTAGTGTCAGGTACTTTTCAAACGTTCTATGGACAGAAGAACCAAAAAAATAGCTTTTTTGGCAGCAAACACTTAAGATGGGTTTGGTGCACACAGGGATAAAAAAGTACCCCATGTGTAAAATGAAATACTCTGCTGTATCTTTACTGCTGTGGGCCTAATTTTCTGCCAGAGGTCCTGGACATCTTGTTCAGATACATGGCATCATGGATTGGATCAAATACCAACAGATAAAAAATCGAAACCTAACAGCCGGGGCTAGAAATCTTATAACGGGCCATGTTTGGATCTTCCAACAGGACAGTGATCCAAAAACAAATATCAAAATCAAAACAAAAATGGGTCACTGAGCACAACACCAAGATCTGCAATGGCCATCCCAGTCCCTGGCCTGAACCCTGTAGAAAATGAGTGGGCTGAACTGAAGAGAAGAAGCACCAACATGGATCTGAGAATCTGCAGGATCTGGAGAGATTCTGTATGGAGGAATGGTCTCTGATCTCTTGTCAGGTGTTCTCCAAACTCATCCGGCATTATAGGAGAAGACTCAGAGCTGTTATCTTGGCAAAAGGAGGTTGCAAAAAGTATTTAATAAAAGGGTGCCAATAATTGTGGCCAACGTGTTTTGGAGAAAAACATTTATTTCATAATGTGATTTAGCCCCACTTTCAATTCTCTTGCTTCAATGAAAGGTTAGAATTTTGGCAATTTTTTGAATGAAAGATCAAAAGGATAAACAATGCAGATTTATTTTTTACAGCCAGTTTTGATCATATTTACCAGGGGTGCCAACAATTTTGGCCATGACTGTATATATATATATATATGTATATAATTATTTTTATTTCTTTATTTTTTAATCAGCTTCTTAAATGTTTCAAGTGAAGTAACAAATCATCTGTCATATCTGAAGATGTTTCAGCTAAGATGCACATCTGGATTCTTAAGAGTGCAAGTGTCATATTTTATTGTCACCAACTGTAGGGCAATAAACCTTTCTGAGATGTCCACGTTGACATGATATGCTTTATCTTACGGTGGACACAAAGGCCTCCAGTTTCAAGTGCCCTGGGTAAATCTGTCCCATGAGGCTCTGCATCTGTGTGTGTGTTTACTAGTGATGACAGAAAATGTAAACGTTCAGTCATAATTAATGTGCGATCACTCACGATAGGGTTCTAGTCCACACTCCTCCGGCCTCGATAGATTACTGCAGATAAACAGAAAGAGCAGTTATGTAGCACTGAGTCATAAGGAACATGCTTAGGAAAGCTTGCGTATATATATATATATAAAAAATAATAATAATAATATTAATATCTTAAATATATATATGGTTCTAAATAAGTTTCATGAGAATACACACCCATTCCAACTGTGTTTCCAGAGCAGGATACTGAAAGACAAGGAAACATGGAAATCAGTCCATATCGCAAGCAACGTCAAGGTCATGGGTTCGAGAACTGGTAAAATGTGTGCCTTAAACGCAATTCAAGTTGCTTCGGATAAAAGCTTCTGCCATGCATAAATGTAAATTAATATTTTAAACTATATTGTGTCATTATGCAGTATTAAAATATTATTTTCTAGGTCTTTGGAAAATCAAGCAACATCTTTTTTGTACCTGAGTAGAGTTTTCTGGGACAGAACGTGACCTTGGAGCCCTCCTGTGTTAAGGGAGCGACCACGACGGTGTACACTTGTCCACACATGATGTTGGAGACGTCACATGCGGTAGCCCCTTGTGTCGTGCTGCAGGTGTAGTTGGAGCTGGTGCCGTACAGGTCGGCTGTGTAGTTGTACAGGCCGGGAGAAGAGCGCCAGTACACACGCAGAGTGTTGTTCGCCATGCGGTAGAGTTTCACGCTGGATGGACAACACGCGCCTGAGAGAGGTCACAGAGGAAGAAAATGAGATGGGGAAAGAGGAAGGTGCAGAGATTAGGTGCACTTACATGTTACAAGTCTCTGAACTGCATAAATCATTCATAAAACCATTATTTTACGGTTCACTCAAAAATATCGATTCTGTCATCATTTACCGGTACTCACCAAGATTGTTCAGAACAACTTGAGGGAGAGTAAATGATGACAGAATTAAAAAATTTGGGTGAACTATCCCATGTATGGTTGAAGACAAGGTTGAATTGAATGTGATGGATTTGTGTAAGAATTGGATTTACAATATTGATTAACATTTGTTGTGTTTACCATGGTACTTTTTGTATATGGCATACTGTATATGCACACTACTGTCTTATTTTTTGTATTTTTGTTGCGTTTTCTGAATGAGGCCCATTCAGGAAGTCTTATTAATTTATCTGGTCATTTATTTTCATTATTATTTTAAATAACACTTTAAATCAGACATTAGATAGACAAAAACTTACATAATCTGTCAGAACTTTTCATTCTTATTATACCCCAACATATTTTTTTATTTATTAGGAAAACTTGACTTTTAATTTAGCTCTTTATTACTATTAATTTACATTTTTACTTTCTTATGTAAAGTACATTGAGAAGCTACCTGTAATAGTGCTATATATAAAAACTAATATTAATATTTGTATAAATATCAATGATATTTATGATATTCATAATTTTTTTTAGTCTGGCCTTCCTGTAATGTCTTATAATGCTTTTGTATATTTTATGTTTTTCTTCATTTTTGATTATTTATTTTATATTTTAATCCTCGTTGACTTTATTCTTATTCTTGTATTTTAATGGGTATTTTAATTTTTGTCTGTAAAGCTTTTTGAACTGCATCGATTTGTTCGGAAAAGTGCTATATAAATAAACTTTTCAAGTCTGTTGGGTGTTGGGCTTTCTGTTGGGATCAAAATCTCCTGCAAGAGTTAATGAGCATTGACCAGTCATGCAGTTTTCTCATGATGAAAGATATAACTAATGCACTCAACTCACTTGAGGAGAAACCATGGTATCTGCACTCTGTTTTATGTCCAGTAATGCTGAAGGCCTCCAGCGACACATTGTAGCTTGTGCCACATGTGATGCATCCCAACAGGCAGTGGGTGTCCATGGTGTGACATTTGGCATGACCTCTGGGGGACGTCAAAGACGTGACATAAGACCCTGCCCCTTTGGCAGGCAACCAAGTGACGTTTGTCATGGACTGGGTCACCTGTTCAACAGTCAGAGTTTCTGGACAACAGGGTCCTAGAGAGAGAGAGAGAGAGAGAGGGTGGATATTTATATCGCTTCACCATTTTCAACTATAAACATCTGTCTCCAGATATTTTCCATCTTCATGACTGCACCTGTTTCCAAGGGAATGGAGTAGCTGGGAAGACTCTGTCCTGCTGCAGTGGTGGCGTAGGCGCTGACCTCATATATGGATCCACAGGACACGCTGATGTGACAGGAAGTGCCGCTGGACGAGCAAGTGAGTGAGTCGGTGTGACCCGTGGCGGTTACGCTGTAGTTGGCCTGAGTGTTTGTAGCTGTCCAGAACACCTCCACCGTGGAAGAGTTCACCTGAGTCACGTTGAGGATCACAGGGGCACAAGGAGCTGAAACACAAATAAGCAGCATAATGGATTACATGTAACAGTGATGGTATCACATATTATGGTGGTACTTTTAAATATACCATGTTACTGAAATTAATGTGCCATTTTATACGGCTTTGCATGGTTTGGTTGCACATTATCTCTCAGAGCTTTTAATTTCATTACATGATTTTTTTTTCTAGGAAAGGCTTTAGCTTAAATTTATTTATATTTATTATTTATAATTTTTAAATTATTGTTTATTATATTTAATTTCATATCTAGTTTTGTCCTTTTGTTTTCTAATGTGAAGTGCTTAGAAAAGCTAATATATAAAAAAACGAATATTATTAATGTTTATAATTTTATTTATTTATTATTATAACATGGTATTTTTGAAAGTACACTGAGTCACGTGTGAACACAATAAAATTATATTAAATTATATTGAATAAAAATAAAGGAAAACAACAATAATAATAATTATCTTTATTATTTTATATACATGGTTCACAATATACCATGGTAGTGATATAGCAAATGTACAACAAAACAAAGGTATTACCATGGTACTTTTTTGTTTTATTTTTATCTTTTATTTTTTTTCTTATGTAAAGTGCATTGAGAATTTACCTTTAAAGGCCTTATATATAAAAAACAAATATTCTTAATATTTATATAAATGTCAATAATAATAATACATATTATTATTACAACATGGTATTTTGGAAATATTTTGAGGAACATGTAAATACAATAATAATAATTATTATTATACCATGGTATTTTTGGAAATACTTTGAGTAGAATTAGTAGAATTATTACAATAATTAATATAATAATAATATTTTTTAATATTAGTAGAAGTAGTATTGCATTTACATGATACTCAAAGTAATTCCAAAAAATACCATGTATATTACAACAAAACATGGTATTACCATGGTAATGTTTTGTACTCTATGTGGCATATTGCACACTAGTATCTTGTGGGCTCACGTGTGTACCTGTCCGGCGTGTATGTGCACTACAGGTGTTGTTGCATCCTTGTATCTCACTGCAGGGCCGCACCACCACACTGTACAGACTGTCGCAGGTGAGATCAGAGAGCGCGCACACAGGAGCCGTGTCGTTGCAGTGGATCCATTCGCTTCCGTCTGCAGCGATCGTCTCGTATAACTCAGCTCCTCGAACTGCTGACCATGAGATCTCTAAAGTCTCTGTGGAAATCAGTGACACGGACACATCCTCTGGACAGCACGGGACTGAGGACAGAGAGAGAGAAAAAGAGAAGATTCTCATATTTGATTTTATTTGTACAGCAAATCTTTTACATAAAATATAAATAGTAGTGTGTGTTCTGTATGTCTTATGACTTTTATATCTATGTTATACATAATATGTAAGTTTGGGGTCGGTAAGATTTTTTCATGTTTTTGAAAGAAGTCTCTTATGCTCACCAAGGCTGCATTAATTTGATCAAAAATACAGACAAAACAGTAAAATTGTGAAATATTATTACAATTTAATATAACTGTTTTCTATTTCAATATATTTTAAAATGCAATTTATTCCTATGAGAGCAAAGCTGAATGTTCAGCATTATGTGACACTCCAGTCTTCAGTGTCACATGATCCTTCAGAAATCATTCTAATATGCTGATTTGATGTCCAAGCTACATTTCTTATAATTATCAATGTTGAAAACAGCTGTGCTGCTTAATATTTCCGTGGAAACGGTGATATTTTTTAAAAGCATTCACTGATGAATAGAAAGTTCAAAAGAACAGCATTCATTTGAAATAGAAATCTTTTGTAACATTTTTAATGTCTTTACTGTCACTTTTGATCAATTTAATGCAGAATAAAAGTTTTGTTACACCTTGCTGAAAAAAGTATTAATGTCTATATATATGTGTGTGTGTATATAAATGTACATCTGTCTGTGTAAAGTACAAACTTGTAGTATAGTTGACTACTTGTCCTGGCGGACTGGAGCCGGCCTGGTTGTAAGCGAATACGGTCGAGAGGTACGTGTATCCGCACTTGCACTGGAAGTAGCAGGCCCTGCCGGTGGTGTTGCAGTTTTCCTCCAAGCCATCATCGCTCTTCACGTAGGCGATGTAGTAATTCACCCACGGAACCTCAGACCACATGACGGAGCAGTTCCCTGTGGTCACCTCCTCAATCCAGACCGAGCCAGGAGGACATGGGACTGAAAATGATTCAAAGAAGATGACGACCAACCGCACAACTCTTTATTAATGTGTATGTGTGGTTTGTCATGTGTGCATTCATGTGTGAGTAAAATATACAGGTCAGAAGGTCCTCTGGGTTTGAAGGGTCACTGGTTCCGGCCTGGTTGGATGCCACGAGGGTGATGGTGTGGTTCTGGCTGCAGTTGAGAGGACTGATTATGCAGTAGAGGTCCGAGGAGCTGCAGTTCTGGCCTGTGGAGCTCACAGCAGTGTATGTGTCGGCACCATGGACTGACTGCCAATACACCGCCAGATCGAGAGAGCGACCTGGTGTCAACTGAACCTGCACATCTCCTGGGACAGAAGGACCTGTAGTAGAGAGTGGAACAGAGAAAGAAGACTTGTGAATTTAAGGTTTGATTCATCATTTTATTAACTTTACAGAGCTTATCTGGTACATAGAGTCAGACAAAACACTTTGCTATCCCAGATCAAATCAAAGTGAATGGCTTAAAAAAGTTGACGCTTAAAAAACCACGCAAAGCGAACACTGCGGTAATCCATACGAACCCAGTTGATGAACCAATGTCTTCTGAAGTGAAACAATAGGTTTGTGTGAGACAAACACTAATATTTTAACCTTTTCCTACTATAATAAACTTCCTACTGTAAGAATCACTTCTGGCCAACTGCGCTTGACGTTAACTACGATGTTGTATGTAGAGCGTGAACTTGTGAAAATCAAACTTTAAGTCCTGCTTCTTTCAATTAAAAGAGCCAATCGGCTTATTAGCAATATACCCTGTTCAAAAGACTATAAACGAGTCCTTACGTGTGATTTGACTGATGGTGATGTCGTCTCCTTGGTTCCCATCAGGATCCCAGGCATTGCCCTTGATGGAGTAGGTGGTGCCAGGCTGAAGGTCACTGAAGGTCACGTTGGTATCAGACGTGTTGCGTCTGACCCGCGTGTCGGAACCCTCCATGATCATGACCAAGGTGTATAACACTGCATTGTTCACTGGATTCCAGTTTATCACAATGGTGTCACTGCTGGGGGAGCTGGGATGCAGATTTGGGGCCACCACCACTGCAGAGAGAGAAAAAATAAATCAATATTTTTAACAGCTGGACCGAAGGAGTCTGAGAGCATCAGCACAGGAAGACTAAACAGCTACTGCCTCTGGTGGTGAGTTTCAATCATTACAGCTGAAAAAATTACCCAATTAATACACTAAATTATGAACCATTAGTCAAATTAGTTTATTGATATGTGCCAATGATAATCTTTTTTTTATCAAATATATTATTAGATTTAAAATGAGTATAGTATAAATGTCTGATAGGGACAGATATGTGATGTTGAGATGGAAATAACCTTCAGTGTGTCTGTAAGGTGAAATGGGATAGAGAGAATGTTCTGTTGTTATATGTGAAACTTTATGAAATCGGTCCTTCTTATGTTACGTCAAGCCGTTCCTTGGGGAGAGGCGACAGCCTAGTTCTCATGGTTTATCTTTTCATACAGTTTTGGGTATAAATCTAAAGATGCAGTTACTGTCAACAGTTGGTAGAAGCCAGAGGAACCAACTCTGCACAATAGCTGGAGTAAACAATACTGTGTTATTGTTACAGGTTTTAAATGCCAACTTATTGTCGACCAAACCGGGAGTAGGGCTCAGTTTTCATTCATTTCTATGGTGCGTGATCTTTAGTAAATGAGCTTTATATAAAAATGTCTGGTCTGGTTTAATGGTTTTAGAGGGGTTTTGGGCTGGTTGTTTGTGATGGAGAGTCAGTGTTGCTTCTCCATCCCTCATAACCGTGTCATTATGGTTCTTCAGATCATGCATATATTGTAATTGTTCATGTGGAGTTTTACTGTTTAATTGTGGTTAGAGAAGTGGGCCGAACCTCTAGGGATGTGCACACCCTGGGTGGTGGGAAATGCTCATTTTAACTAATTTGACAGTATTTGTTTTTTTCTTGCCTGTATGTTGTATTTATTGATTGTTTAAACTCTTTGTCTTAACTATCATTGAGGGAACTTGCTGAAATGTATAGAGAGACAAGAGTTATAGTTTTACAGAAAATGGTATGTTCCAATTAACTAAAGGCGGGAAAATTGTGCATTTAAGTGTTCAGAAGTGAGGCAGTAGGAACAGAGAGTGGTTTGGGCTGGTTTACATTTTTGCTCTTATCCACTGTTGTATGGACCTTTTGCACTTCCTTGTCTTTAAAGTATTAAACTTCTTTTGGAACGACCTTTAAATGGATTCCTGCCTGGTGTGATTCTTCTTGTGACCACAGGTTTAGAGACCGCCTAAAAGCCAACCACCTTAGGCTGGTTCAAACTGTTTTGTTTCCGCCACAAAACTGCAGGGATGTTAGCCCTTTTTTAAGTATAAAATAGCCAATATATTGATCAAAGGCATTTTTAAATCAAGCAGAAGATGTTTTAATTAAAGTCTGGAGTCAGTTTACCTGTCTTCGAGTTCATGGATAGAGAAGGCTGACTCCTTCCCCCAGTGTTGACGGACATCACGCTGAGGGTGTATTGGGTATAAGGCAGCAGATTGATCACTGTCCCAGGGGAAGTTACCACCAGGCTTTCAGAGAAGAACCCATCCTCGTTCTCTGCCCGGATGATGTAGCCGGTGGCACCAATCACTAGACCGAACTCCACCGTGATGCTGTCACTGTGTTTGGAGTAAGCCTGCTCTATAAAGGGAACCTCGGGAGCTGATGGGACACAATACCAAAAAACATAATAATTATATATATATATATATATATATATATATAATAGCTGTTAAAAATAATATATATATATATATATATATATATATATATATATATATATATATATATAATATTATTATTATTATTAGCAATAGCTTCATTTCTAGAAATAAATATTATTAATTTAATAATGGTGGTAGAAACAACACTGTTATTATAATTATTTTAATAACATTTTTGGAAAGAACTTATCACAACATTTTGCAGCTTTAAGTGCTTTATGAATAAATGGAATAAACAAAGAAATACAAAAATATATATATAAGTACATTGTGAAGTGCCCTTCATGAAGATTGAGGTTTTAGATTTGGTTCCCACAATCGTGAATATTATATAGGATTATATATATATATATATATATAGGACCCTCTTGAAAATGAGATGTTGCATCTCAAGAGGCTATCCTTTAATAAATAAACAATATTGTTACATTCTTTATAAAAATAAATAAATATTCAATAGCCCACTATAGTTCAACGTGCTAATGTAAGTAGAACGTATAATGTCTTAAATTATGAAATTATTCAATAAAATAAATAAATTATACAAATATTAAAACAATGTATTAAAATTATTAATTTTAATATTTAAATAAATTTAAAATGTATCTAATAAAATGAATACTTAGTTTATTATTATTCTAAAAGATCAATTAAAAGGTCACGTGTCTTAAATATCGGACCACACACACACACACACACACACAAACTCACTGCGCACTTTAATTAAAGTCTTGAGTCAGGCTTTGACTCCAACGGCTTTTGCATCAGTGTCAAGATTAAATTTTTCATTTTGTAATTTATTATGGCTCTTGTCCAACGGCACAAACTTGCAGAAGTCAGAGGTCACCTCACCTGTAGTCTCCTCCGTTTCGGCGCTGCTGAGCACGTTCACCGCGTTGTCCATGGCTTCGACCCTCATCCTGTACACAGTGTTCGGGGACAACGAGTTAACGGAGCCCATCACCGTGCTGCCGCTGAACTGCGCGAACACCGACGGCTCTGGGGAGTTTTTCGGCGTGGCGGTGATTTTGTACGAGCTCGCGCCGGTATGTCCGCTCCAGCGCACCGTCATGCTTTTAGAGGTGACGGTGAACACGGATAACGTGATGTCTGCACAAAGACAAACAGTAAAGATATCATAATAGACATAAAATTGTTCATTAAAAATTCATTATTGCTACAAGATGAAAACACAACCCGGTCATTCCACAAAATGGTTGCCTTTTCAATTTTGAAAAGGAGAATTTAATATTTTAAGATTTGACATGTCAGTTAGTAGTTAATTTATCCATTACTATTATTGTGTATTAAAACGATAATTTAATGCAACAAATATCAATTTCCACAAATATTGAAGATCTCCTACCATTTTGTGCTGTGCATATCTGTAAATTAAGAGCAGAAATACAACAAATCATTATTAAAATATATAAAACATATTAGAAAGCATCCATTCTTCCTTATTTCAGGGGCAACTATTACTCTGTCATATGGTATTATGTGCCATTAGTGGCCAAGGAAGCTTATTTGAGCATCACTCAGCACAGATTTTAGATCCAAAGCAATTTTTTTCCCTATCCAGCATGAAAGTGTGTACAACTACAAAACATACCAGAAGTATAATAAAGAGGACTATTGTTCTATGCAATACAAATAACCTGTCTTTAAAATCTAAAATTGTTTATTAAGAATCCCAATGTGCTTTTAAACTCTATTCATAGGCACAGTTGAAACATAACTTATTGTATGTATAAAGAAAGAATAATTTTTATTCTTACCTGTGGCACAATGATAAATAATAAGATGATGTTAGAAAGATGTAAATATTTCGACTCCATGCCTCAAATTTAGTTCTGCTCAGCTGCCTTTAGGGCACAGTCTCTTCTCCTGATTTGACTCTATTTCTGCAGGATAATGGCTGTGGCTTAAGTTCTGTTTTTTCCCTGTTTTTTTTCCCTATTACTGTCCAACAGGTATTTTATTGTTCTGGGAGTAGTGAGTGTTCACGTTTGCCCCCTCCCTCTGTCAGGGAGAGAGAGAGGACCTATCAGCGCTGGAGGACAACACAGAACACACACAGGTACGCATCAATACACTTGAGGATAGACACAAAGATGCACTCTGCCTGGTGAATGGGCTGTTCAGCATTGCTTGCTCTATTGTTGTCAAATACACAAGACGTTAAATGTTCTATTTTAAATATTAACTCGTATAAGACAATGCTTCAAGACAATATCAATTATATTAATCCCTATTATGAACTGAAAAAGTAGGTTACCAGTCTGAAAAGAAGCATTTATCATATTACATTGGCCTACTTGTATGACAACTCTGAGCGGTTGCCCTTTCATGGCTCAGGTTATGTTTTGTTTTAGTACTTTGTCTCAGATGCTGTACCTAAAATTGTTTTAGTAGCCTATATAGGAGAAATATAGCGCTATAGTATAAATTAATATATTGGATAATTTTATCTTAGAAGAACTTGATGAGAAATATTTGAGTTAATATTGAGACTTCATAAGATTCTGGGTTTTGGTGTCTTAGCAAGCCTAAAACAGTTTGTGATAACTGGGGTTTGTGTGCGTGTACATGCGTGCGTGCGTGCGTGTGTGTGTGTGTGTGTGTGTGTGTCCTGGTAAACCCTACATTATGGGGATGTCTGTCCTTGTGGGGACATTTGTTGGTCCCCATGAGGAAAACAGCTTACGTTTTTTTTTAAATGCAGAAAGTTTTCTGTGACGGGTGTAGGGTTAGTGTAAGGGGATCGAATATACAGTTTGTACAGTATAAAAATCATTGTGTCCATGGAAAGTGGACACAATGTGTGTGTATGTGTGTGCTGGAGAAGCAGGAGATCTAAGCTAGCGAACATATATTATTGTGATAGACAGATGAAATGTTTATGTGTAATATCAGTTTCACAAGATCCATGTAGCTGAATGACCAGAGGAAATTTAAAGCCATAAATCTGTGGTTGATTTGTGTCAGTGTAACATGACATACTATAGTATATATCTTACAGGGAGCTTGATTTTCCTTTCTAGGGGATATATGGGATTTTCAAAAACCAAAGCAGACACCAAAGACCTAACTGTCAATTCATTTTGTATAGCGCAACAAATTAGTTTTGGCTTAGGTTGCTCCGGCTTAGTGGTGTTATGTTATGTTATGTATACAGCCATCAACATGAATCATGTATCATGAAAAATGTCCAAAACTGACTATGCAGCTTTTGCTGTTACTATAGCCAGTGCTTAGGGAATTCATTCAAATCTCTCATTTGAAAGAAACATGTCAGACGATACTAAACTACCATTCACAAGTTTGGGGTCAGTAATATATATACCGGTACCGGTATATATATATTTTAGCATTTGAAAGAAATTTATATTTTTATACAGCATTAAATGTAAATGCATTAAATTGATTAAAATTGACAGTAAAGTTATTTCTAATGTTACAAAAGATTTCTATTTCAAATATATGCTGTTCTTTTGAACCTTCCATTCATAAGATTCAAAGAATCCTGAAAAAAAAAAGAATTATGGTGTCCATAAAAATATTATTGTTTTTCAACAATGATAATAAGACATTGATAATAGTTTTTTGAGCACTAAAGCAGCATATTAAAATGATTTCTAAAGGATCGTGTGACACTGAAGACTAGAGTAATGATGCTGAAAATTGTAATTTGCCATGACAGGAATAAATTACATTTTTAATAAAAGAAAAAATAGAAAACAGTTATTTGAAATTGTAATAGAATTTCACAATAATACGTTTTTTGGTGAACATAAGAGACTTCTTTCAAAAACATTTAAAAAAATGTCACTTTGGGAAAGTACAGAAGCTAGAAAAAACAAAAAACAAAAAATAGTATCGTTGAAACCGCAGCACTCGCACAGACTGGTACTAATACGCCAGATCTAATAAATAAGTGTGTGTGTAAGCAGAATTTAACTTTAAAAGAAAAAATGTGTGTCATGGTGTATTCCAGTTTAGAAGTCAGATTAAATGTTTTAAGAACAACACACCTCATTGCAATAGCAAAATAAAAAAAAACTTTCAGTAAAAAAGGGTCAAATAAAGGGCCAAAGGGTCAATAAAGAAAGGAAGAAAGAATAGTGTATCTATTTCATTTAGTTTGGGCTGATGGCAGACTGTAAATCACACTTATCTGGGTCACTGATAGGCTGCGTTTGCCTCAGCATTGTTAGGTTTTCAATAGCAGTTGTAGCATATTCATGGGAGTCATGGGAGAAGGACATCTGATTTCTCTAAAGTTAGTGTATTTTACACTGAAATTGTTACAGGAAATTGTTTACAGTGTAGTGAGATGTTGAAAGTGGCATTATACAAGACAAGAATCACATGTGATGTTTCTCCATTGTAGAGAAGCATAATGTAATAAAAGCATAATACAACAAGTGAAACAAATCTGCCACAACATTATGACCATGATCACTTTTTTTTTATTTTTGATTATTATTCAACGTCTGCACTTTGGAACCTATTTCAAGGTTTGCGTTCTCGAGCCGCCAGGCACTGTTGTCGTGCGAATGAGCGGCCGGAGCGCATTAAGGGTTTTCTGTTAGAACGGGGTCGTGTTAGCGGACCCTAAGTCAATAACCAATGATCTTTGCAACGGAAGTGAATCAATCAAAACAGCCCCGACCTGCCGAGGCATGGCCTCTACAAGACCCCTGGAGGTGTCCTATGGTATTTGGTACCAAGATGTTAGCAGCAGATCCTTCAAGTCCTGTAGGTTGTGAGGTGGAGCCGCCGTGGATCGAACTTGTTGGTCCAGCACAGGTCACATATGCTCAATTGGATTGAGATCTGGGGAACTCTTCATGTTCCTCAATCCATTCCTGAACCATGTGTGCAGTGTGGCAGGGTGTATTATCCGGCTGAAAGAGGCCACCTCCACCAGGGAACACTACTGTCATGAAGACTTGTACCTGGTCTGCAACAATGTTTGTGTGTGGTATGCGTCAAATTTACGTCCACATGAATGGCCGGACCCAGGGATTCCCAGCAGAACATTGTCCAGAGCATCACACTCACTCCACCGGCTTGTCGTCGTCCCATAGTGAATCCTGGTGCCGTCACTTCCCCAGGTAAATAGAGTGCACGTACATGGCCGTCCACGTGATGTAAAAAAAAAAACGGGACTCAGGACTCCAGTTCTGATGCTTTCGATGGTGGACAGGGGTCATTATAGGCACTCTGATTCGTCTGCGATTACGCAACTGCGTGCGATGCACTGTGTGTTGTGACACATTACCATCATTGTGTGACTTGTGCCACAGTAGACCTTCCGTTGGGTCTGACCAGATAGGATAGCCTTCATTGCCTTCGTTGTCCTCGATGAGCCTTGGGCGCCCAACACTCTGTCACCGGTTAGTTGTTTGTCCTTCCTCGGACCACTGTTGGTAAATTCTCACCACTGCTGACCGGGAACAACCCACAAACCTTGCGGTTTCAGAGATACTCTGACCCAGTCGTCTTGCCACAACAACCTGACCCTTGTCAAAGTCACTCAGATCTTTATTCTTGCCCATTTCTCCAGCATCCAACACTTTTAAATCGAGATCTGATTATATGTAATATGTCTCGTCTAGATGTCTGTATGTATGGATGGATGGATAGATAGATCGATAGATAGCATTTTATTGGTAGGTAGCCTAGCATTTTAATTTTTTTTATTTTAATTCAGAGTTCAATCTTAAAAAGGACACAAATGGCACTGTTTTACTTCATACTGTATATGTAATACTGTGCTATTTAGACCATCATCCAGGTTTCATTCAGCTTTTTTATTCTGCTGTGATGACAAGTTTAGTTTACACCTCTGTGTCATAGATTTCTCAGTTGCTCTAGCTGTCATAGTGAGAGTCACCCTGCAGAAACATTTCACATCAGGTTACACAGACAGATTAATGTAACACATTTCTACTGTATCCTCAGGCAAAGATTAGTTCAGGTTTTTTTTGTCTAATTTCCAGACATGTATGTGTGTTTTTATAATATCTGAAATCAAATTAATTTCACAATATTAGTGTATTTACTGTGTTTTTGATTAAATAAATGTAGCCTTGTTGAGCATAAGTATATATATATTTTAAACTTACCGACCCCAAACTTTTGAACCGTGCGTGTGTGTATGTATGTGTGTATATATATATATATATATATATATAAAATTATTATTATTCAAATCAAATTTATAATCTAGTGTTTATCAAAGTAAAGGCTGTATATTATTAGTACTGTTACTTTTAGTGGTCTGTGAGTTGGTGGGGGGGGGGGGGGGGGGGGGGGAATCTAAAAAGAAAAGCAAATATGTTACCCCAGTCTCCACTAGTTTCATGCTTTCACAGACATTACGTTGCACTCCGGTTCTAAATTACATAGTGGCAGATGTCTGTTTGTTTTCAACAGAGCGTTTATTCTACACCAATAAGAGAGTGCAAGCTGCTTTACACGGACAACAGCAACGGCCAGAGGCTTACCACACACACAAGATATTGACAGAAACTTGTCCGGTGTCATTTTTCGGTCCAGTGATTGCCAATGGGTGATATGGCTAACAAAGTGATAGTCTTTTGAACCTGAGGGATGTTTATTGGAATTTAACACACAAAAAAACTAGTTTCATGATGATAATAACATGATAGTATGGGATAACGGAAGTCAGGGAGGAAATCTTTAGGTGTTTAATGATGGAGACAGGCTTTCTAGTATTGTGTTGTTATAGTTGTATCACATCTACATTGTTGTTGGTACAGTGTTGTGTTGACTACATTAATAAGTTATATTCTGCCCCCTATTGATCACTATTACAAATAGAAAAATACAAACTTTCAGGCCAGCTATTTTTTTTTATTATTGATGATAATGCAAAAACCACAGGCACTATTAAACGATGTGTAAAAGCAGATGTATGAAAGGATTCATACTGTAATTTAATGTCGTTGTTGTTGTCTGGAAAGAGTGAATTCCAGCACAGCTAGCTGCCCGCTCTGCTGCTGAGAGGACGTAGGCCCTGTAACTTCTTCTGGAGCTGAGCTTTGGCCAGGTCAGCAGAGAGAGCGTCCGCCATCCTGTCCGTGGTCTGCTTCATTACAAAAGCTGCCTGCAGGGCCTTGTCCAGCGTCTTATGTATTGATTCCTCCTGATAAGCATTAAACACAAATTGTATGTTAATATATAATACACTACACTTCAAAAGTTTGAGGTCAATTCTATTTTGTAATAAGTCTCTTATGCTCAGCAAGGCTGCTTTTTTTGATACAGTAAAACAGTATGAAATATTATTACAATAACAGTTTTCCTTGTTAATAGATTTTAAAATATAATTTAAACCTATAATGGCAAGGCTGCATTTTCAGCAGCCTATATTACTCAAGTCTTCAGTGTCCCATGATCCTTCATAAATAAATCTAATATTCTGATTTGGTGCTCAAGCAGCATTTCTTATTGTTATTAATGTTGAAAACTATGGGAGCTTTTTTCAGCCACGGAAGAAAAAATTTAATTGCAACCTTTTTTCTCACAATTTTGACTTTTTCCCCACAGAATTGTGATTAAAAAGTCATAATTGTGAATTTGTGACATATAAACTCATAATTGTGAGAAAAGATAGAAATTGTGAGATAAAAAAGTTGTAATGACCTTTTTTATTGATTTATTCCATGGCGGAAACAAGCCTCCATGGAAAAAAGTTGTGCTGCTTAATATTTTTGTGGAAAAGGTGATTCTTTAATAAATAGTTCAACACAACAGCATTTATTTCCAATAATTTGTTGTTACAATAAAGTTGTTACTGTCACTTTTGATTAGTTTAATGCATCCTTGCTAAATAAAATTATTTCTTTCAAAAAAATTAAATCTTGCTGACCTCAACTTTTGAATGGTATGTTATGTTAATACGTTGGGATTATATTCTAAATAATCAACAATATAGTTCTTAATATTTCCCCCCTTAAATCCAAAATGTTATCATTATTAAATTGTGTGCTATCATTCTGTTGTGTGAATGGTAGCTGTTTGACAGTCTAAACTGACTCTGCTGGTGTGGTGTCGTCGTCCACTAGTCCGAGGCGAGGTCCGTTGGAAGAAGACGTTACTGGGAAGCAGTGCTGAGTCAGATTGAGTAGAGCGCCTCCTACTGGACACTGGTTCAGATGCTTGATCTCGCACTTTGAACCTGGGAAAACAGCCACCTACTATTATCAATTTTCATGTATCACGTAGTTTATCACTTCGTAGTATATTATTAAATTTATGTGTACAGATTATAATCCATTATCCTTGACAGATCAAACTGCATATGTCCTTTGGTAATATAATGTGTTTGACATATAATGAGGAATGACCCATTGTTGGGTACATAATTAGATTGTTTGTCTTTTAACTGATTATTTGCTTACCCAGCAGGTAGACTACAGGAGGAGCCATAGTTGACCTGCAGCAGAGGCTTATGGGATAGATGAGCAGGAATAGAAGGGGCAGGATGTGTGCAATTTAAGAAGATATTCCTCAAGTTTCCCACTGAAACAACAAAGGACACTATTTCTTCACTTGGCTTTCCACCGCTGTAAACATACACTTTCTATGACATACAGAATAAACAAATCGATTAATCACGATTAATAGCATCTGACATAAAAGTGTGTGTGTGTGTGTGTGTGTGTGTGTGCATGCGTGCGCGTATGTGTGTTTATTTACACATATATTATATTACACATATATTATTTAAACACATATATGATATAACCTTAATGTTAGATGCAATTCTTCGATTTGACAGCACTATATATAAAATGTGTAATGTTCTGTTCCCTCAAATTTATAATATTTTTAATAAATACATTTTGATGGTTTAATCAAACTTGTAGGGTAATTTAAAACGAATATATATATATATATATATATATATATATATATATATATATATATATGTGTGTGTGTGTGTGTGTGTGTGTGTATGTATATATGTGTGTGTAATAATACACATTATTAGATTATTAAAGTGATTTCTCACCTGCAGGTCTGGAACTGGCACTTTTGTTGGTTGGCTCAGTGTTGATGCTGCTGATCGTTGGCCCAACGCTTACTCTCCAATGGCTTCCAGACTGGCTGAACTGAGATGTGTCCAAATGAAAGCTCTCCGCTGAGGCTGTGACCATCGCGAGAAGAACATTTGAGTACTTTTATCTTACTACATGCTGGACTGTATAGCAAAAATGCTATTTACTAAAAGGTATCATACCCCTGGATGAGGATTTGGAGTCATGTGACCTCTTCTCAGCTAGACCACCAAAGCGGGTGCGTATTTGTCCGTACGGTGGGCTGAAGGCTCTCTGGAAACTCATAGTGTGATCTGAATCTTCACCATCTGTAACTGACAATACACCAATTCCCTTTCAATTTCACTTAACTAAATCTATATAGACTAAACACACTTTAGGAAACGCCAATATTTAACTGCATTAAACCACATTTAGAACACATGTATTGCTAAAGAAGAAAGCATGAACCAGGTTGTGAAGCTGTCACCTTTGCTTTTGCTGAGCTCCATATCAGAAGAGATCCAGTCCTCAATCTTCTGAGGGTTTGAGTCTGTCTTTGCACGTCTGATGATGTAGTGAGAATTCACATTAGTTTGGCAAACTTCGAATAACCAACACTCTTAAAAATAAAGGTTCTTTATTGGCATCTATGGAATCTTTAACATCCATGGAATCTTTCCATTGCTCTAAAGTGTTTATTAAAATGTTCTTTACACTTAAGAGAAAAAAATCTTTTTAGAACTGTTTTTTTGGGGAACCTAAAATGGCTCTTGTATGGCATTACTGCATAAAAAAAACTATTTTGGAATCATTATTTTTAGGGGTGAAAATCTAGTTTACTTGTACACTAATAGGATGGTAGCCTTTCTTCAACCCCAATTTGGAGTACCTGCTGGAGACGGTTCTGTTCTGGCCACGGGTCTGTCCCTTGTGCTTCTTCTCCAACGGACTCCTGCCATTCAGATAATCAGTCCTCTTGCTCACATGAGGCAGGTGACCAAGACTCTCCTCTAGCGCCCTCTTGAGGCGAGACACCTCATACTGCAGTGCGAGGATAACCTCACTACTGTGAAGAGCACATTGGAATTATGATGGTTTCACAAATTGCAGGTATAACTACTTCCTTTAATACTTACTTGTGACATGAACAGTGTGATGCCGAGTGCATCTCATTTGCAGAATGGCTCTTTCCCAGCTGAATGTCTTTTCTTCCTTCAGTCATCTGGTTATGCATGGGAGTGGCGCCACCTACTGATGCGACATTCTCTTTTGGAGCTCTAGAAGGTGAATTCTGGGAAAAGCTTTTTGCTTCCATGTCCGGTGGAACCAGCTGTATATATTCCAGGTGATTCACTGTGGGCTGCACGGGTCTTATTGCCATTGATATAGTTGTTCGTACGTTGGAGTGGGAGGCTTCACTGTCCGAGCCGCTCATATTCACCATGCTAATGACATCATCTGAGAGCGCAGAACTAAAGAGCACATCAGATACAAATTTTTTTTTTTTTCAAATGTCAGTTCTGCTACAGAGCATTTTTCATTGAAAATATACAGTTTATAACCTGAAAACAAAAGTGTGAGGGAGAGAGAGCGAGAGAGAGCGAGAGATTGAGATTTACCTCACAACACTAGGAGGTGTTTTGGACAGTCCTGTGTTTGGACGGCTCAGGTCAAAACTGCCAAAGCCGCTGTCAGTCTCTGGACCATGCTCTGGACTTAAAAATCTCTACAAGAACAAAAACACTTTCTCTGTCATTTTGTCCTTTTCAGAAACAGCCCAAACATTCTGCAACAATGTCACAACAAATACCTTCAAACAATAACACTTCTTCTAACAAAAAAATCACAGTATCTCTAGCGGAATTTGGGGATTTTTTTATCTATCATAAAAAAATGACATCTAATTTTTACTGTTTATCTCACACAATATAATGTTTACCCTGGTGATTTTACACTGTCATTAGAATTGTTCATTTAGGGGTACAACAGCTTGTCACTCTGGCAGGGACAACTTTGTATCTTACCCTAAAATGTTCATAATAGTACCTTATTACTATATACTTTAAGGTACTAATGTGCCATTTTTTGTAGATAAGGTGCAATAAGTTGTTATTTTAGGGGTTCTGTCCCAGTGACAAGCTGTTGTACTCCTAAAGGTAAGGAGTGTATCAATACATGAGGGAATGTGATGATTTTTTCCCTTAACAATCAACATTGACATGTTTGAAAACATTGACATCAACTAGGCCTGTCACGATCCTGAATTGTGTTCTGATTTGTCATAAATAATTCTGTTTGTTCATGTCACATTTACAGTGTAATCCTAATACATCATTTTTAAAAAGATATATATATTTTACCTGGAATCATATAATAAAATAGGCCCATATGATTTACTTTAATGCTGTGAAAGTTAATAATATTTATATAATTATTTATGATTGATAATATTATATTATACAATACAATGCAGTCTACAATAAATCTACAAGCTGTTATTTCATATGAAAGTAGACTTGTGACTATCTTTGTGTACTTTACAGCAGTTTTAACCACAATCAGATGATTAATCAATCATTTCAACAGGCCTATTATATACTATCTTGTCCATGTAAAATAGATTTGTTTTCTCACAGACAAACCTAATCTCTTTCTCTCCATGTTGTCCTTTTACAGTGTATGTGTTTGTTACCTGTGTTTTGTCTGTGGTTGGCTGAGGAGAGTGTCCAGCAGACGCTCCTACAGAAGGGAACGAGGCTTCACTGGGTCTGATCTTCTCTTCGTACCTGAGAGAGGAAAAGACGATCACAGCACCCATCAAAAACAAGGTTCTTTTTACGTTTACAGTAGTTTTAGATTTTTAAGACTCTGATAATATTTGCACCATTGTAACTAAGAATGTTCAGTGTTAATGCAACAAAAGACTCACATTAGCCTTACAAAAAAAAATCTGTGAGAGCACCATGGTACAATGATGATTTTAAGTACTTCAAAGTACAGTACTTCAAAAATACCATAGTATTAACACGGTACAGTGTTTAGAACTAGTGTAATGTAATAAAGTAATGTTAGTGTAATGCAATAAAGCAATAATATATCCACAAGCATGCAACATGAATCACTGTATATATCTATTTTTCTGGACAAAACTAACATTTTACTTCCATCAAAAGTTTCAATTCTATTAATCTGAGAGCTATTTACAATCATTAGTTATTTCAGTAGAATAGTGTTACTATTATAGTTTTTATTCATATTTAGATTTTTTTCTTTTCTTTTTTTTCATTTAGTTTTTTTTGTCTTTTTTATCAAAATAAATGTACACTGTAAAAAAATATTTTCATGATTTGTTATCACAACTTTTTATCTTTTGTCAAATCAACTTCGATAACTAATGTGTGAAGATAACATACTATTTTGAGTTTCTGTTTATTCAACCATTCTTCTTCATTGTATTAACTCAAATTCTTTTTAATTACAACAAACTCAACATTTTAAGGCAACAAGTTAACTTGCTTTTAAAGTTAAACCAAATTTTTTTTTTACAGTGTATAAAGTTTTTTATTTATTTCAGTTTTATTTATTTTAGTACATCATGTTAACCTAACTGAGAATGAGAGATGTTCCCCTAGCAACTAACTGAAATAAAATAAGTTTATTTATATATTTTAATTTTATTTTTATGTTTATTTTTTTCCATTAGTTTATTTTATTTCAAGTAACGAAAAAAGTTTGATGATTTTAGTTTCAGTTAACAATAATAACCCTGAATCATGCACCTTTGATTTACCATCCATTCCTGTACAAATGTAAAACTGTAAAAATATAAAACTGCAACATACCATCCCAGTTAAGAATACACCAGATTGCAGTGCATGCACAGCCACAAAAATACAAATCTGCAAATACTGTAAATACTGTATTTACTGTAAATACTGACCTATCGTATGTCAGCTTCTGTAATGAAGTTGAGTTGGACAGTTGTGCCAGGATGTTGTCTTCCTCTCTTGTTGTTAGTCTGTCCTCCTCTTCCTCATTGGCAGTTCCAGGCGTTTCAGTGGAGAAGGTTGAATACCTCAGAGGAAGATACAGAAAAACTGACAGAGGGAACGAAGTGTTTCCATAATGAAACTGATATTCCCTCGTCCCTCCTCTCGACCTGTAACCCGATCATCCTCGAGTGAGCTGTGCTAAATATCACGATACGCTCCCTCCTCTTACAACCTACATCAGTGATCTTTTAAGAGAACTAAACAAGGGACTGGATCACAACATTTCTAATTAACATTACCCATTAGAATTAAAATAGAATCTTTTTCACACTACAGCTGAATTTGTTTGTGCAACCTTGCCATATAACAAACAGCATAATGTGCTGCAGCATAAAGTTAATGTACAGGAACATCTTCTTTTCACAATCCCAGATTGCTTAAAGAAGATGTTCATGTACATCAACTTTACTTCAAACCAACAAACTTTTGATTACCACCCCAGATACATTCCATATGCATTTCTTAGTCTTTGTTTACCTTTTAAAAAATAGCTGAACATGTGCCGGTATACAATATATTGTGGTAATGAACATACATGGTATATTATACACTGTACATCCAAATAAGTTGGCAAAAACTCAAAATATTTGAGGTAATCAGTTACAACAAAAGTGTTAAGTTAAGAAGGTTTTAGTAAGCAGAACTGGCTTGTACTCAAATATTTAATGTTAAGCATAATTAAAATGTATGAGTAAGATAATTCAATAATTGAACTTAAAATTATAATTTAATCTCAATTAAAATATTTTTAGTAGTGTAAGCTTGGCTAGCTTTAACTAGCTAATTCAGTAAATGCTAACTTGCTAATTGGTAACACAATGCTTTTATGGCCATATCAATTGCTGGATGAGAACAACAGTATAGAACATTTAACATATCTGTTCTCAAACTAAGCTCATGCTCCATTTATCACCATGATGATACCCCCCCCCCCCCCCCCCCCCCCCTAAAAAAAAACACTTAACAGAAACTTCAAAATACTTTGAATAATTCAGAAAAGAAAGAAAGTCAGACCTTAAATGTTTCAAACTGCCATTGCAGATTTTGTATTCGCTGTGGTTTATCACAGCCCTAAACAATACTTATTTGACTTAATATGGTATTTATTTGCACAATATTTGTTTACACCTAAACATTTTTACATTTGAATCTGGACTAAAACATGGCACAAAAGATATCTAGATATTGGTCAAAAATATTGGTTCTTTTGCACTTTAATCTATTTAAAACATTTGTTTACTCTATACATTTTTTTTTTTTTTAAGTTGAGAAGAGTAGAAACCTTGTTAAGCATTATTAAGAGTTCAACCCTTTTTGTAACTTAAAGGTCCCGTTCTTCGTGATTCCATTTTTTAAACTTTAGCTAGTGTGTAATGTTGCTGTTAGAGCATAAATACCTGTAAAATTATAAAGCTCAAAGTTCAATGCCAAGCGAGATATTTGATTTAACAGAAGTCCCCTTTCAAAGCCTACAGCGAATGGCCGGTTTGGACTACATCCCTCTACATCCTGCTTTAATGACGTCACTAGAACAGTTTTTTGACTAACCTCCGCCCACAGGAATACACAAAAAAAGGGCGCGTGATCTTTTTGCGCTCCTACAGAGAAGAGGAAGAGTTGCGTTTGTAGAGTGTGTCTCAACAAACATGTCGCCATATCGTCGAGACCCTGTTATTTTCATCCAGGATTTAAATCACCTTCGGTTCGCTGGCACAATTAGAACTCGTTACGTATTTCTGAAGGAGGGACTTCATAGAACAAGGAAGTAATCAGCCCGTTTTTAGGAAAGTGAAAACAGTGGTATACTGATAAGTAAATTTTGTAAAACATACAGGTTTTTTTTACATGCGAAACATGAATACATGTTATATTGCACACTGTAAACACAATTAAAGCTTCAAAAACACACGAAAAACGGGACCTTTAATTCAATACCATGATAAAAGCTACAGCAATTATCGTGATATGAAAATTAGATACTGTCACATGCCTAAGTGTGAACGTGGCCTATGCGAAGCATTATGTAGGCAATAACAGATAAAGAAGAAAGGCAGTACTGTAGATTGAAGCTGTTTTGTGTGCAGCCGGGAAAAGGCTCGTCAGCTCTGTGATCTTCATCATCATTGTCCTCCATGTTGTGTCTGACCGAGGAGATGCTGAAGACCGACTCCTGTAACATGACATGTTTTTTCATTCAGACCCAGCATCCACAAAATCTACTGCGGCCCAGTCATTTAGTTCTCGCGTTACATAGCAAAACAACACGTGCAAACGGATATGAGGAACACAACAATATCAGTTTCGCTGTGCGTGTCCACATGAGCATTAATAA
Organism: Phoxinus phoxinus; assembly: GCF_949152265.1. Classification (NCBI taxonomy): domain Eukaryota; kingdom Metazoa; phylum Chordata; class Actinopteri; order Cypriniformes; family Leuciscidae; genus Phoxinus; species Phoxinus phoxinus. The sequence continues at coordinate 36,806,510 of NC_136880.1, read as the reverse complement.
TAGCTGACTCTTAACAGGAGAAGTTGTTTAAACAGAAATTGCATAAGCTAACTTTTGTGACATTTTGTGTATGAATGAAGGAGGGAAACGGGAAGGGTAATAATAATGTGGTCAGAGAGTGGCAATGACAATCAAGTACTATCTAATCCCATACATTTTTGTCCAAATGTCACCTAAAATGTAGATCACTGTGTGTGTGTTACCTCATGCAGTGATGGAGGGGATGATGAGAGAGGAATATTTTCACAAGGAAGAGATGGAGTGGAGGATGACGAAGGAGGATAGTAAACATGGCAGACGTTTCTGTCGATCTGCTCTTTTATGTCCTCCAGGTGCATGCCTATCCTGAAAATCTGCCCCTCGACCTCCCTTAAACACAAACGTGAATACACAACACAACACTTGCAGGTTGACCCTTTGACCCATGACAGTTTCATTTCCTTGTTTTCAACGACTTTAGACTTACAGGAATCAGTCTAAAATACAATTACACTACCTGTCAAATGATTGGACACATTTGAACGAGTTTGTTTCTGAAGGTTTTTGAAACCTATTAATGTAAAGGCAAATGCAGACAGTATATGACTGAAATTAGTTTTATAAACAAATATAAATGCCTATGTACAGTGTGAATTTTTAGTTTTAGATTTTTTTTTTTATTAAAAACATTTTTAATGTTGGAGTCGACAGCTTTGTAGGCAGTGCTCATGTAGCGCAATTGTGAACTATATTTACAAAAGCAAAAAGATATAACCATTACATTTAAAGTCGTGATGAAACCGAAGTAGCAACTGATGTTTTCTTTCGTATTGTGGCGTACCTCCAAACGTAACGAATTGCCGAAACAAAATTAGGGACTGGTTTCAAACCATTGTTTATTGATTGGATTTTGAAATTGTTGCACTCAAAGAAAATGAGCTTGCGGTCAATTGTGGAGGGTGGGGTTTAAGCGGACTAAATACATTCAGCGGTTATGTTATGATAATTTGATTAAACATTACAAGGTTTAAACTTTTTTTTTTAAATTAAACTTACACAGATCGTTAACAATAACGTGCATTTACTAAATAGGGTGCATTTTCATTTATTGCCAATATTACGGTGGCCAAGAGAGCTCAACACGCTGCAACTGAAGAAAACACATGCAAACAGAAAAAAACACCAACAAAATTAAGAAAACATCTTCATCAATTTGACAACACAATGCGTTCTTTTTCTATTTGCATGTGTTTTCTTCAATTGAGCTCTCTCTGCCACGGTACAATATCCATGACTTAAATGTAATAAAATGTACCATCACTTGCTTATAATTTGAACAGTTGTCTTGATTATAACAAGAGTATTCTAGTTGTGTGAGGTTTCTAGATCATGCTGTGTGTTAGTAGAATACAGTCCAACCACTTGACATGTCTACCTGTCAGGGTCAAACTCTCCTGTGTTCCTGGCTAGACCCCTGTAGTTCTGCATCTCCAGAGCACGATGCTCCTCCCTCTTTGTGAGGTAATTCCTCTCCAGCTGATCCTGGGCCTCCATCATGCTCTTCAGCACCTGTGGAGATAGATATCCACCAAACAAGATGAAACGTTTACTTTATTCCCATTTGGGGACTAAAACTGCTTGATTACATTTTTTATCTTATGATAAAACACTATTATAAAAATGGTTTTGTGCAATTCATGATTAAGTATGTACAGTTACCATCTGTTGCTCCTCCACATTCATTGACATGGTGGTGACACATGTTTTGAATTCATCCACCTGGAAAAGATGAAAAATACAGATGCATCATGCACCCATCGATGCAAAAGCTAAATGCATGTTAAAGAGAACTAAAAACATAAGGCACAGGGCAAATCTTTGAAGACAGGTCTTGCTAACTTGTCTGTACCTTCTGTGTAAATGATCTGATGATGTCTCTGAGCTCAGAGGTCAGTCTTTCTCCATCTGTCGGGCTCCGTGGTTCAGTCTGCACAGGTACAGAGTTGTGAAGACTAAACTGCTTCTCACTTGGACCTGTTGAACATATACTCAAGATGTGAGGACGCAAATGCAAATGTAAAATATCTAAACACAAGTCATGCTCTTTTATCTTATAGCACTTTTGATAATTTTGTACTTAAGTGTAAAACACCTGATGATCTCTTAACAATGGTTCTTGATTCACTCTCTTAGGAGGAGGTCTGTTTAATGCTAGCTCAAATTTCCCTGGCAGGGTTTCTCTGCTGCCAGGGTTACTGCACTACAGTATTCAGCTGGAGAAAGAAATACAATGGCTTCTTGCCTGCGGCTGGTGCTTGTGGGATATTTGCTGTCAGTTTGGTGTTGTCATTGTTGCTAGTTGCATCGTTCCAGTCGATGGACACAGACGGCTCACTGGAAGCATGAATCTGCTGCTTGAAAGAAAGCAACAATATAACCCGCTCAAATTGGGCTGCAAATCAGATTAAAATGAGGATATGTTGAAATGCGGATCATATCTGTATATGTAAGATATTACACAGGCATATTGTGTATAATGTTTATACTTTAGCCTGGTATTCTGCCTTTTGTTTGAGATTATAAAGACATACTGTACGTACAACCATCTAAATGTTTCAACATCAATCGAATATCTGACTTGTAAAAAATCCTCTTGAGTCTTACCTGACCAATTAGGTTTTCAGCTTCTGTGTATTTAGCGAGCAATCTGTCATATTCAGCCTGTAAACAAATTAAAGGGTCACTTTAAAGAAATTTTGTTTAACCTTTTGATGAATTTTTGTTCATGCAATGAAAGTCAATTGGGTCCAAAACAACATTAGACCCCAATGACTTTCATTGTATGAACAAAAAACACAATGATGTGTTACTTTACTCGTTACATTAAAAAAGTAATCTGATTACATCAAGTAATGCGTTACCCCCAACACTGCTATTTACACCGTTTACTTTATACACTTCTCACGTTCTTGTAAGATCGCCTTTCTGTCACACTTCAGCGCTTTTTATATTAAGGTCAAAACAGCTTGATGCCTGACTCGATTCATGTAAAAGTTATTCTATTCATCCTAAGCAGTGTAACTATTGTTTTAAATATAGTCACCTGTAACTGATGCGCTACTTCCTTGTCTGTAAACACATTGTGCTTCTCCGGTGGCATGGAGTCCTCCAAAACCCTGCTGATGATATCTGCTGTTGCTTTACAAGAGGAGGTGGATTTACCCAGAATGCCTGGGGACGACTGGGCTCGGGTCATAGCTGGTGACTGGCTGGCGGGTTTAACGCTTCCATTACCTTTTGGTATTTTGACTTTAGGTGCCACTTTAGAGAAGTCAGGTAGGGGGTAATGCACCTTTCCCTGTCCGTATTTCAGCTCACTGTAGGACCTGGTCCTGATGAAGGAGCACTTAGGAGTCTGTGCATCTGCTTTAGATAGATCTAGAGAGCTAGCACTGCTGTTAAGCTTAGGACATTCTTTATCATCATCATCATCATCATCATCAATGATGCAAGTCGTTCCAGGTTTCTTAGATGAGCTCGACTCATCTGGAATGTTTATTTCAACCAGTCCGTGACTTCCAGAAGTGCTGGGATCAGGTTCCTCCATCACATCCTGAATCTTCTCTCTCTCTCCGATGCCGACCTGTGGAGCCCGAGAAGCTCTACTCAGCACGGTTTCATCAATGCTGTCCATCAAAGACATCTCAGGTAAGGTCTCTGCTTCAATGATCCTGCTTGAGTTAAGCAGCTCCTCCTGGGAGAAGTGTCTGAGCAGGAAGTCAGTGATGTGGTTTGCAGGTTGAATAGGTGTGGCTAAGGGAGAAGCCATGTCCTCTATTGCTTTATGATTAGATAGAAGAGCATGAGTAAGATTAAACTGGCAAGCCTCGGTTTCTTTTGCATTACCAATTTGCCTACTAAACTTATCAAGTGAAGTGAAAGCCTGACTGGACATCACAGAAACCATTTCACATGGAGATGATTTTAAATTCCTCTCTGTTTTGTTGTTGGTGTGCGTACCATCATACGGGAGCTCTTCATGTTCTTCATCACTGGTGTTGACAGCATCATCCTCATGTGGTCCAATGATTGGCTTTACTGCAGTTTTGAGTTTCTGCATTGGCGCCATGATTATGTTTCCCTTCCTGTTTCTGGTGTTTGAATGCTCTGTGCGTTCACTATTGACTGATTCGACACTCTCTAAAGAGCCCTCTTCAGTCTCACATGACTCTGACAGCTCTGCATTATCTGTACACAAAATAAAAAGACAGTGGTTTTGTTAAAATTTGTAATGTCTTGGTAAAATATTATAATTTAAAGCCATTAGGAGATACTAAAACAGGATTTCACGTTTCAAGCAAAAAAATATTGTTAAATTGATTGAGTATTGTATTGAAAGAGTTTTGTTTAAAAAAAATCTGTTTTTTGGCAAAACTGTATAAAAGAGGATCTAGCTGGCATTGGGTCATTATGACATCATTGCTGGCAATCAGGTTTTAAACGCATTCAGTCAAAGTCAGTGGGAGTTTTTATAATTTAAATAATAAATTCTGAATGATTACCATACTCATACAATACCATTCAAAACAGTAAATGTGTGGACAAGTGACAGATTTTAGCTGCAGCTTCAGTGTCTTGGGGATGCTTATGAGGGCATTTGATTGGATAGAAAATCTGATGAGATGTTGAAGCGCAGAGTGAATATTATCAAAATCATTGATACATTTTGGCGGAAATGAGAGACTATAAGTTTTAAATGCTTTTATCTTCTAAATGCATATTTTGTCATTGTTTTGGAGCACACTATAGATAACAGTAAGGATAACATATTCATAAAAGCCAAAAAACATCAATTATGATTTCATGGGGACTTTAAGCAGCGCAAATGTTTTCAACATTGATTATAATAATAAATGTTCTCTTGAGCAACAAATTATTAGAATGATTTCTGAAGAATTATGTGATATTAAAGACTGGTCTGGAGTAAAAATATATTAAAATGGAAAACACTTATTTTAGGTTGTAATTATAGTTCACAATATTACTGTCTGTATTTCTGCATAACATAGACTGTAAAAAAATTATATGATTAATAAGTAATGAGAACATGTTTTAACTCATCAAAATAAGTTAAGCAATTTAAAATTTCTTTAAAGTTGTCCAAGATTCAACAAATTTTTATAAAATCAGCTTAACGTAATTTAGGTTGAAATGGCTGTAGTATTTACATGATAGATAGCCTACTCCATATGGTAGCCTACTGAAAACTTGTTGGTTGGCTACTTTTTTTATCAGTGAAAAAAACGATGTTATTGCCATAGTAGGCCTACGTCCAAAAAGGTGGTATTATGGTAGGCTACTATGTGCAAAAACCATGGCAGTTCCATTGTAGTTAAAAAAATAAAATAAACTGTGGGGATTGCATACAGATCTAGGCTATCTCTTACCAGTGAGTTTCGGGCTCTCAGGTGCACCAGTGTCCTGTGAGAGGTGGACAGTGAAGGCGCCCTGCATGTCGCTGAAATGCAGGCTGTCATCATCACTGATATCCACAAATATACTTTGCTCAATGTGTCTTTCCCACAGCACTGATGAAGGTCTGCTGTGAGCGTCATCTTCTCCGTCCATATCCTCTGGGTCTCCCGCTGACGCGCCATCAAACCTGCTCCGCGCTTCTCTATTCATTTCTTAGCAACAACAATACACAAAAATTCAACTGTTACAAATGCAAGTGCATTTATGTTTTTCAATTATATATGTTGTAGGCTATTGTATTTATATTAGCTATAGCCTAATAAATGGTAACTGAATTATTTACAACTATTATGATGCTGGCTAAATAAATTACATGAAACTAGAAAATTAACACTACACCGCTAAGTCTAATAATAATTTGACATTGCACTTACTTTTTATGCTTGTTCCATGGGTTTCTAAGGGTCATACAAGTATTTGCGAACTCCTTTTTCTTGTGTTCGGCTGTCTTATAAATGAATGACATAACAGCCTATTGGGAAGGTACAATGAAGGCTCTGTCTAGTTTCTCAAGCCTATAGTGCAGGGTCATCTTGAGCATTTTAAATAATAAATGCCGTATCTGATGCTGATTCTTTGGGCAGGTGCAGGTGCTACACGCGCACGGGGGTGGGATGAACAGTGGTTGATATGGGAACGTGAAGACTCGAGATCAGCTGTCAGTCAGACCTGCTGAAAAACTGTTTCGTTCATTTGAAGAGTTAAAATAGCTAGACAATGTTTTATTTGACCGTTTTATTTTAATGACCTCTGTTGTCTTACCCGACAATCAAAGCAGATTAAAAACAGTCTCTTGTGTGTTTTTCGAAAGTGTTTTTCGACAAAGAGTAGAACGACAAAACATTCAAATTTCATTGGTGATTCATACGGGGAGTGGTTATATTTGAATCCTGTGCTCTGATTGGCCAGTCGAGTTACAACCACGCATCGGCACGCCCCCTTTGTCCGGGTTTGTGTAAAGTTTTCTCTCTCGCCTCGACGGGTCAGAAGTATTAATTCAAACGCGAACAGTTTTAGGTCATCGGTTCTTACAACATGTTCGGATTTTAACTGATTTGTGTTATTGATTCTGTTGGTTGTAAGACGAGGAACCGAGAGAAGGAGTTTAAGTGAGTATGACTGAAGTTTGGCCCGTAACGGCCGTTAAGACAGCGCAGCACGTCACAACAAACTGATCAATCATATCAACTGAAAAGCCGAAATTTAAACTTCAGCGCGCGCGGAGATCTTGCATATTATGATTTCATTCAAATGGAACATGGGTTGTTTTATTTATTTAAAACAGTTATTTTTCCTGTGTCCTAGAGTGATGATAATACGTTTGGATTATTCCACAAGCAATATTGCAATGTTTGTGCTTTTCTTCTCTGGTTTGTAACGTTACAGTGCAGAAGTCAGTGTTACGCATGTTCAAGGGTGGTGTTTTTTACGTGCTTTATACCTTCGGTATGGAGTGTATAACTATTTTTATTGCTTAATCCTGGGCTTTCTCTTACTGTTTGCTTTGGGAGTGAGACTAATTTAACGTTACTGCTTTATGAATGAGGACTGACAGTGTGTTAAGTTACTGGCTTCTGGTTTTTGCTGTTGTTTTTCCAGAATGATAGGTTTTGCATTACAGTAACGTTATAGTTTCTATTCATCATTTACATTTACTTTACTTTTCATTCATCTAACTTTACCTGTCTATCTATCTAAGTTCTCTTTATTCAGACAATATTCTTATTCAAAATGCTAACATGGCCAACATACCTATCCTCATGGCACAATGTAATGGAAAACTCTGTGTTGAATTTGACGAATGTTTATTCGTTACTGCTTACAACAAGTGTGTTTAAAGGCTACCTCAGTAACAGCTGTCAAGTGACAAGTAACAAGTGACAGTCAGTCATGCATTTCAGCGACATGCAGGGCGCCTTCACTGTCCACCTCTCACAGGACACTGGTGCACCTGAGAGCCCGAAACTCACTGGTAAGAGATAGCCTATTTAGATCTGTATGAAATCCCCACAGTTTTTTATTATTATTTTTAACTACAATGGAACTGCCATGGTTTTTGCACATAGTAGCCTAAGCCTACCATAATGCACATTGACATGTCAATGTGATGACAGTGAAGTCATAAATTCATGTGTGTCATGGAAGGTGCAGCTTGTGTTTGTCTTCTTTCTAACCTCTATTCATGCCTCATCTTGTCAAGTTAACCTGCATCTGAGGTGCTGTGAGAACCACACAGAATGAAGAAAGAGAACACAGTGGATTTGAAGGTCTTTGGTACAAATGTTGTGACTTGTTAGTTACGTGTTTTAGCAGGCAGTTTATTAGTTCTCTTGATTGAGACTGAGTGTGTGTGTGTTTCTCTGTTGTTGTTGTTGTCGTCGTGGTCATCAAGAAAGTGTTGCTCTTGCCCATTTACTAAAGGTTATCTTGTTCTGATTCATGCCGTTTAGACTTAAGTCTGTGAGTTTTATTTTTTTAATTATAGAGACCAGTGTTTCTGATCTAATCCATTTCTGATTGATTAAAAAATAAAAAGAGAGTTCACCTGTGCCTGCCCACTTTTTTTTGGCAGCCTTGGTTCCAGAAGAATTTTGTTCCATTTAAAGAGTTATAAACATGAACCAAAACAACCAACCAACAATGAGATGAATCTCAACTTTACAAACTTGAAAATATTTAAAAATATGACTGCATACAATTGCTTTAATGAGGGAAAGAACTACAATTCCATGAAGCATTACACAAATTTTGAAGTAGTTTGAGAAAATAGGGAGACTGACTGACTCATACATAATACATACATAATTTGCGATTCTTCATGGGGAATGGGAATGGGTGAGAGAGCGTTAAAAATATATTTTGGTGTGATTTAGCCTACTTGTCTCGATTCTCCGATTGGTGGAGATTTCTCTGCAGAATCATGGGTAATTTAGTTTCTTGTCAGCATTCTGTAAACACGATTATTTTAAAATAAGTTGAAATAATGCGGGCAGATGGCTTCAACAAAAGCATACATTGACTAACAACCTTGTAGCTTATTATATAGACTTAAAAGTCCATTTCCCTTTGAAGGAAATGAATGGGATTTTTTACTTCAGAAGTCCTGACCTACTTCTCCACACCCCCATTTAATATCCAGTTTCCTCTGAATGTCACACATTATGAAAGGAAATGGTTCATGTTGATTTTAGTTCACATTAAAGTCCGCTTGAAATGTAAATTCACCCTATTGTGTAAAGGCATGTTATCGATCTTATTGTGATTTTTTTTTTTTTTTGACCTTGTAATTAATTTTTAATTAAATTGTCATAACTCCGGAGGAAAATAACAGACTTCTCTCTGCGGTGATGTATGCCGGACTTCTTCAATCTTTCAATCTGCTTATACTGTACCTTACCTGTCCACATTCCAGGTGCGCATTAAATTGAGTTCAACACCCACATTTCAATATCTAATCAACAGCCAATGGATAGAAGAAGCATGTCCTTGCCCTAATTGTTTTCATTTACAATAATCTGGTGGTACACTCAAAAGTATGTCACCTTACTGAAGAAAGATCTGTCGCAAGTTCCAGACCACAACAACATTGTGCATTATTTGCACAAATATTAGTATATTGAGTGAATGTTTTATTGAACATGTCTCTATGGTTCCTCAAGCTGATTATCTTGTTTCTGGATTAGTTCGGCAATGACAAACCAGCTTTCCGAATGTCACAGAGGTGTAATACCGGTATGTTTGAAAGTAACCGACACTCACCATTAGAGTTTAAAATGGTATTTTTCTCTATTATAATTAATTATTTTACATCTGTGTGGATTTGTAAGAGAAAGGTGAACAAAACTATTTTCTTGTCACAAACAAGAAAATGTTTTTTCATGCTCTGGTACTGGCGCGCATCGCATGCATGGCAGATAATCAGCTGTGTTTATGGGCTGATTATTCTTGCTTTCTCTCTTGCTGTTGGGCCGCCTTGGTTTAGCTTTCACATCCACATCGCTGCTGACACAGACACACACACACACACTTAATATCTGCCTCCCTTGCATGTGTCTGCCGCTCAGTGGGTGTTGCCATGGCATTACGCACAGAATGAGGGTTCACACTCGACATCTTGTGTTCTCTTCACAGAGAGCTCCGGAAGAACATCCTGGACAAAACACACAACAACACACACAAACACACACTTCCCAGACCCACTGCTGTGGTGAATATTAAGTCTGGATGAGCTCATCTGTAGCGCACTGGACTCCGCCACTGGAAAACATCAGAGACTTCGGGAGTGTATGCAAAAACTAAAGTTCCAAGGTTTTTTAAACGTTTTTTTTTTTTTTTCTGTCTGGAATTCGATTCACTATTCTTCTCTGATGGATTACTTTCTGGACTTGGCTGGGATCAGTACTTCATAATGCTCTTCAATGGCTGTGAGCAGTGCAGTGCTTAGCATGCAGAATGAGAACCGAACCTTTGTCCACTACAGGTAGGCATGCAACACTTGAATTACATTTTCTTGTAGTTGTAATGCGCCTTTTAAGGTCTCTGGTTCCTAGTTCAGTATTAACTTATTTAAGATACTTTTTCATGCTTTAGTATCAAAAGTGGAACAAAATAGTATTTACACACCACTTAATCATAGAGTTCTAATTTAGCACTGTATTAGATTAACAGGCTACAAACATGTCATTTGTCTCCACCTGAAAATAAGGATAAAGTAAATTAAACCTTTCATTAATTCAATAAATCATTGCTAATTGATTGCCATAACTTCATCTCCCTTCGTTTTTGAAAATTAAGTTTTAATTGGGAAGGTGTTTGACTGAATTTGAATGATCGGAAGAGATCTAGTGGCAAAATAAAACCAAATGGTGGATCTGAAATGAGGTTTTCATTTTAACATAACGGTGGTATAAATGTGAAATTGTATTGTGCGTGTATGAGAGAAAGCAAGTGTGCCTTATTTTGATCCATATTTAATAACCGTAGAATAATTTATGATGATTGTCTATATTATGTTCTGCAGCCCTTGAGTTGGGTTGTTTTTTATCTTTTCGTCAGTCCTCGGCAAACATCTGTCACTCATAACAATTAAGCCAATTTTAGCCCATCTAGCATAGGCATACACTTATTTAGTTTGTGAATCCGTGGTACAAACTAAATGGATTTGAGTTACGTGAAGTTTATAATAATCATAGTAATTTACATACATTTTCAGAGATCAGTTTGTAACTGCATTCACTGTTTCTGAGCGTCTTTTATACAAATTATTAAATTTATGGTGTTGTGTATTGATCAGTCCTGTGATGAAATGATCGTTGCATTGCAAGTTTTATGACATCAGAAGCGAACGCAGCGGGTCTAATCTCACTAGTATACCTCTCTCGGTGTGCGCTAATCACACACGACAGTGGAAAGCAGAAACCCAATCAGATTAGCTGTTCAAGTGCTGAGCATGACAGTTTTTGCCAAAGCCATCTTCAACCTCTGGCCTCAAAGACGTCCAATGTGACGTTGTATGATGGACAACTGCTGTGTAGAATATTCTTTTTAAAATGATTTGAGTCTGTAGTAATTCCTGCTGAAGAATCTGGTTGATTGGCAGCCTCATCGTGATGTATGTGTGTTTGGGACGGTTGGTTTTGGAGACTACACCCCCATCAGAGGACTTTTTAAGGAGACAACAAAGCATTTTAGATGCCTTTCACATGTCCAGTTTTCTTTGGTTGTGTGAGACGGGGAGGCACCAGGTAGGGCCTCTACAAGCTCTAAGGGACTAGTTATTATTATGTGTAGGGAATAATCTACTGTGAAATAGTGGTTACCGGTAAATATTTTCAAGGCCACATGTATTATGCAGTATCAGGTTGATTGTTGAAGGATTTTTCTGTGGAGTCCTTTTTACCATTTAACTTGTTAGATTAAATTAAGTTGCACAGAGTTTTAAGGACCCTATGCTGACCAGTATTAGCTTAATAATACTAACATGAGAATAATCCATGGATGTGTGATTTTAATGTAGGCTATATATACCATAACATTACATATCAGTGGCACTAATGAAATATGAAAAGCCTGAAAATGTGCAAAAAACGTACCGTTGTTATTCTTTGATTATAAATTGTATCCTATTATTAGGCCATAATAATACTTTTTATATTTCCTTGGTGTACATACATAAGAGATAAAATGAAACCTTAGTCTCTCGTTTGAAGTTTCAACTTTTTAAAATATAAAAAATAATATATCCAGAAATAGATATTGCATGATGAGTACATTTCCCAGCACAAAGGAATCAATAGCTTGTCATGGCAGCATTTCATGTCATCTTTAGTTTAATTTTCCTAGTGTTTGATTATGAATATGTCAGACTCATCAATGGAGCGTTGTCCTTTGCACTGTGTGGTTATTTTGTATGCTTCCATAATGACCGCATCCTACTTTATTTTATTTCTACTGATGTTCATGCTGAGGCATTAAAAAGCTTGTCAACAATAAACAATAGTTTGTGCTGCCCTCTGCAGGATGGAGGCATCCTGTTTGGACCTGGCTCTGGAGGCGGAGCGACTGTGCAAAGGCGGGGATTACGGCGTCGGTGTTTCTTTCTTCGAGGCCGCCATGCAGGTTGGCACAGAAGACCTGCAGGTTCTAAGCGCCATCTACAGTCAGCTGGGCAATGCCTACTTCCACTTGCAAGACTATAGTAAATCTCTGGAGTTCCACCACCATGATCTTATACTAACTAGGTATACTCACACAACATTTTAGCAATTGATGTATCCAGAGACCTACAGTATACTACACTACTGTTCAACCGTTTGGGGCCAGTAAGATTACCGATTATTTTGTTTAATTAACTGTCTGTAGGCAAGGCACTGAGTTGTATAATGTCTGTTGCATAATCCAATGTTTTTCTCTGGGTAAAATAATTAAATACTTGCCAAAACAAAATGAAACCTGTACAAAATATAGCAGGGCTCGACAATACTCGACTCCCCGGTGCCAGCGTGAACGACGCTCAGGACAATTGACGGAATTGACTGCATCGTCACTAAAGTCAATTTTTTGCATGTGTTTTTAAGCCTTGCCAATTGAAATATTAAAGCTACACTGTGAAGGAATTACTCCCATCTAGCGGTGAAATTGTATATGACTACCAACTGAATATTACTTTCTAGCCCCTCCCATTCCGATTTTAACTCCTACGGTGGCCGTATTATCTGCCGGCAGTCGCGAGTAATCTCCCCCTCGCATTCGTCACAGTGCCTGCCACTGAGTGTAAAAGCGCGAAAGGCGAAGCTTGAATTTCCAGGTATGTCCCTCTTTGGCTAATGTATTTTCAAGATGGAGGCGCAACAGGGCTGCCGCCATTCGAGCGACTCGCTCGTATGTATTAGAAATGGTAGAATCTACGCTTACGAGAATACTTGATTAGTTGGTGGAAGTAATTGCACATGAATGAGCACATATCATTTTGAAAGAACAGAGTTTTTTTCTTAGAATCAACTTAAAGGGACAATGTGTAGTTTAAAGGTGCCCTAGAATGTGAAATTGAATTTAACTTGCCATAGTTAAATAACAATAGTTTAGTACATGGACATGACATACAGTGAGTTTCAAACACCATTGTTTTCTCCTTCTTGTTTAAATCTCGTTTTTGAAAAACACCCCTGAAAAACGGGCGAATCTCCACATAACACCTACTGTGACGTAACCGATGGGATCATTAATATGTACGCCTCCAAATTTTGCATAAGCCAAGCCCTTTCAGAGATACGGTGCTACACAGAACTGCGCTGCGCAGGTGAAGCACACACACACACACGCACACAGACAAACACGCACACAGACACACACACGCACGCACGAACGAACGAACGCACATACACACACACACGCACACACGTAACTGTTAAGTTCGTACTGAAAATAATGAATAAACTTACCACTCCGAAACGTCCATTTGCATTCTACAAACAACCGCTTGTTCCTCAAACTCTGCATCGTCGTCTGAAACCGGCTCAAACATATACGGTTGTACACCGAGGCCGTTTCTCAATACAAAGTACGCAAACTTCGGACTTGCGTCCTTGGTAGTTCAGACTTGCCAAGTTCGACTTAGGAGAACGAACTCCCGAGGACGAGAGGACGCAAGTCCGGTTATTCTGCTAATGGGACAGCGGCGTTCTTGATCGCGTCACTCAGCACGCTCTGGCTACTCCGGTTATCTCTTTTTGTATATTTTAGGCAACAAAAACGAAATATGGTATAAAACAACACTCTGCCTCTTTTCATTAAAAAAAAAAAAATCTTTAACACATTAAATGGCCACACAAATGTGGTTCAGGCAACGTGTACATTGATTATCTTCACTGCATGTATTTATAACAACACGAAATATAAAACGCAACCCTGCTTCTTTTATGAAACATTATTGAACATTAAAACTGACATTTAAAAAACAGAGACGGGGTTGTGTCATTTTATTTTATTATACATGTACAGTGAAGAGAATGTATAATAAAATAAATATAAAAAATATTATATATATTTTAAAATATATAACTGTCAGCCTAAAATAAAATTACACAATTGACTCTTTTTGTTAAATGTCAGTTTTAATAATCTGATATCCAGTATAAAAGTATAAGTAAATAAAAATAAATAAAGCAAACAATTTAGTCAAACATAAGTCGGCTTAAAATAGCCTATAGCTCAAGTTAAATAGCCTAAATATATACAATTATGAAACTTCACTTTGCCCTCAGCCAAAACGAGTTGCCATGGAACAAATTATAGATTAATGAGACCAAAGATCGCCCGTTAGATATACTCAAGACAAATATTATCTCATGTTTAACCACTAGACTAGAGACACCAGAGCCAGCGGCAAACATCAGAAGCACTAGCCGAGGAAAAGCTGTGTCAGTCGGGGTTATTGAGCGCTGAGCGCCCGGTGATCGCCTGGATCTCACAACTCCGAAAACGTCAGATATATTTTTCAAATAGGCGCTATCTTTATAAATAAACCACAGATTTGACCTTTAAACAACTACATTCTCGACTGAAACACTCTTAGAATTACATTTCGTGACACGATAACAGTAGTATTTTGATATTACGCGGGTTTTCTCCTCTGCCATTGACGCTTGCAGTGAAAGAGCCAATCAGAGCAGAACTCCTCATTACTATTCATGACCCTTCCAAATAAGGTAAAAACAGACCATTTCATTCTAGGGCCAATTTATAGGGTTGGAAATTGACCTGTAAAACCTTTTCTGGACATTTTAAATGGCTTTTTAAGCCACAAACCCTCTATGTAGATATCAGGGACAAAATTAAAATATTATTTCAACACATTCTAGGGCACCTTTAAGTATTTTATTAACTAAAATCAATGTCTTTATTCATAAATATGTCCTCAATGGTGTAGAATTACCTCTCCCAATGATCCGACTTATCCTCGTACGTGAAGAATTTCTTTATTTACATGGGACAGGCAACTCCACAGAGGCTTCCATGTCGTTCCTCCATCTTGAAAAATATTATAATAGCAGAGAGGGACAAAAAGCACTAGGCTACTAGAAAAAAAGCACTAGAGCCAGTGTAACGTGACTGACACAGCTGAAGCGGACAGTGAGAGAGGCGTAATGCGTGTCACTGCCCCGGTAAATTTGAAAGGTTGCACTGCACGGTACTTCATAATTCAGGATCATACTTATGCCGAGCCACAGGAGAAATGCCAAAATTGAATTTAAAAGGAAACGTGACCGGCAAATTCAAAAACCGAGGGTAAATAACGGTATAGCTTTACCCAGTTGGAAAGAGCTAATGAAGGAGAAAGACTTTGAAAGGGACTCTGAAATTCCCTGCTTTCTTCTCGACAGGTAAGTCAATGTTACGGTCTAAATTACAAGCTTTTTTTTTCATTGCTTGGTTGTGTAATTCATTATATAGGCAGTAGAACATGTAACGTATAGTTAAACTCGACGAAGGGCTATTGTTGTCATAGCTTCTTGGTACATAACGGCTACCGTAGTTGCAACACGCGTTTGAAAAAGCGAGGAGCTAGAGAGCACTATTCATTTGAATTCAAAATACAATTTCACCGCTAGATGGGAGTAATTCCTACACACTGTAATTAAAAAAAAATACACAGTGTAGCTTTAAAGCGCAAGAAGATGTGAAAGAGAACTCAATTTGGTACTCTCTGTGTGATAAGTTTTGTGTGTGCGCACGCCCAGACATCACGAATTCGGAATCGACCCCCAAATTATTTGTTTTTAATGGTAATTGTATAATATTTGTATTGAATGTTAAGGACAGCACTAAGTGCAGATTTGTTTCTCTCAGGACCACCGGGGATCGGCTTGGTGAGGCCAAAGCCAGCGGTAACCTGGGGAACACATTAAAGGTTTTGGGACGCTTTGATGAGGCAGAGGTCTGCTGTCAGAGACATTTAGATATTGCCAGGGAATTGGGTGACAAGGTGAGTGATCTATTTAATCGACACAATAGACCATAGCTTACCATAATGGGATATATTACATTTTACATTTATTTATTTAGCATTATTCAATGATGCTTTCATCTAAAGCGACTTTGCAAGTGAAAAACACTATGACTAGCAATTCCTCCTGATGAGGCAATAATATTAGTGCTGCAACAGAAAGCTCTGAAATTGTTTGGACCTTAATGAGCTTGCAAACTGACAAACAAATCAAATGTGTTAACAATCAATAAAAGAATAGATGCAGAAGACAGGATCTGGTTAAAGGGATAGTTCACCCAAATGTGAATAAAAGCCTAAATTTGATCTGTTCATCATATAAATTGGAATGAAACCGCTCAATTCATATGGATTTATTTTACGATCTCTTTATGAACTTTTTAAAGCGTCAAAGTGGTAGTTGCGTAGCTGTCAATGGAGGGACAGAAAGCTCTCAGATTTCATCAAAAAGATCTTCATTTGTGTTTCGAAAATGAACGAAAGCCTTATGGGTTTGGTACGACATGAGGGTGAGTAATTAATGACAGAATTTTCATTTTTGGGTGAACTATCCCTTTAATGCTTTAATTATATAAAACTTGTTGTAAATGTAAAATAATCATTGCTGAATATATTTCTATCATACAGTTGTGTGAATCTCATGAATAAATGACTAGGTTGTGGTTTATCCTAAAGTCAAAGTAGTAAATTGTTAATGATAAATTGATTTTTGTGAGCTTAATGAGAGCAAGTTCTGTGAAGTGCACCTGGGTACTTGGAGATTAACATCTGGGGTTCATATGCTTTGTAGTATGTAGTGTTTTTGTTTGTTTTTTCTCTTATTTAATTAGCTTTTTTACTACAGGTGGGGCAGGGCAGAGCACTTTATAATTTTGGAAATGTGTTCCACGCCAAGGGAAAGAGCGTCTGCATGAGCGGAACAGCACCTGGAGACTTCCCTGAGGAGGTCACGACAGCACTTCAAAAAGCCGCTGAATACTACGAGTAAATGTCCCACCAACACTCACATAAGTGGACGTTGTTTGCATGTGTGGTACAGAGTTTTTACATCCTCTTTCCTTTCTTCAATTGTTTAGGGCGGACCTGTGTATTGTGAAGGAGCTTGGAGACCGAGCAGCACAGGGGAGAACTTACGGAAACTTGGGGAACACGTACTACCTGCTAGGAAACTTCAGGGATGCACTGGCCTCTCATGAACAGGTGAGTGTTCTGTGTCATAAATGAAACTGTGTAAGGCAGTGCAAAAGCACTCACACTGCACTGTGTGTGAACCGTTTGTCTTCCAGCGTCTGCTTATCGCTAAAGAGTTTGGTGACCGGTCTGCAGAGAGGAGAGCCTACTGCAACCTTGGAAACGCTTGCATATTCCTTGAGGAGTTTGAGAGGGCTGCAGAACATTACAGGTGAGGGTGATATTTTAAAACTTTTTTTGAGAGAGAGAGAGAGCGCATTACAGGCCATTATAATCAGTGTCTACACTTGATGTGGCGCGACAAGATACATTCCCCGACAGTAAACTGATGCCCCATTCTATTTCTGACATACTCCAAGTGTTTGCACTTCGACGACTTTCGCTTCTGAGAAACCCAGAAATGTGAGAAGGAAATGTTTCTCAGAAGCGAAAGTTGTCTTAGTTGGGTAACTTTCTATAGCGGTGAATAAGAGACTACATAAAAAAAATAGAGAAAGATTGATAACGGCAATCAGAAGAGAGAAATATTAAAATTTTACCATCACCCCTGCAGCCGCTGTATTTAACACGTTTGATATACGTAGATTTTACTAGTGTCAGAGCAATAATCTTTGTATTGCCTTTCTTTAAATGCGTTATCACATTGGCAAAATCCAATATTCAACACCTCATTCATATATATTGATATACCAATACATAAACCAATTTATATGCTGTATTGAATAAAACATGTCTTGAGTATTTTAAACTTGCAGTTACACGGTTTTGTATTTGAATGTGTGCCCCAGCCTGTTTATTTAGGTTTTAGATATGTGATTTATTTTGAGATTGCATGGGATTTAGTTTGAGCATACATACACTATTAATTTTATTTTAACTTTAAAGTCTTACATTTGATTTTAAAAACCCTGTGCTGTGGTGGTGACAATGATAGTGCTCTGAGTGCAGGAAGGCTCTGCAGTTGGCTCGGCAGCTAAAGGAACTGGCGGTGGAAGCTCAGGCCTGCTACAGTCTGGGTAACACGTACACACTACTGCAGGACTATGAGAGAGCCATCGACTACCATCTCAAACATCTCATCATCGCTCAGGACCTCAACGACAGGTACTTTCACGCAGTAGTAGAAGAATTAAGAATTGATCATTTGCCACAAAACTTGTGTGCAATTCTTGAGGCGTAATCATTTGCATACTAAGTATGGAGAATGTGTTTTCTGCAGGATCGGTGAAGGAAGGGCCTGCTGGAGTTTGGGAAACGCACATACAGCACTAGGGAATCATGACCAGGCCATGCACTTTGCAGAGAAGCACTTAGAAATCTCAAAAGAGGTGATTACAGCTACAGACTCATTGGTAGCTAGACATTAGGATTTTTGTCATTTAACTACAAGCAAACACAATGACAGCTAAAGTGATGTTTTTTTTATATAAAAATGCCCTTATTGTCTTTTATACAGACTGGAGATCGTAGCGGTGAGCTCACTGCTCGCATGAACGTCTCCGACCTTCAGATGGTGCTCGGCCTCAGTTACAGCACAAACAATTCAGTCCTGTCGGAGAACAAAGAGATCGACTACAACCTGCACGGTACAGCACTTCAGAAGTAGCATCTTAGAAAGTAGATTCAGCCTCTTCTGTATTGTTGTTCTCAACAATCAAGTTGTAATGAAGAATAAACAAGTTTTTGGCCATTGCCTTGAGTCAGTATTGTTTTTGTTTTTTTCCAGGAGCCAGACCCAGGATGAGCCGACGGCACAGTATGGAGAACCTAGAGCTGCTGAAACTCACACCTGACAAGATCAACATGAATGTGAGTGCAGCTGAATGTTGAAATCCTTCTTGCGCTGTACCCTTAGTTCAATCAGTAGTGTACATATTAGATTATGAATCAAATAAATATGGTCATCATCAAGCATAAATCCATGTTTTCTGATCTCAGCATCAGGATTCATAGACAATCTCTGTTCTGCAGGGTCAGAAGTGGACCAGTGACATCCTCTTCAAGCAGTCCAAATACACAATGCCCAAGTCATCCTCAAAGCTCTCTTTTGTCAATCGTTTGCGAGGAAAAAAGCACAAGCTGCTGAGCAGCTCCAGTAAAATCCTGCAGGATACCAGCAACACATGGGAAGCTCCGCAGAACAAAGTACTTCCAGCACATTTACTAAAACAAATAGCATACTCAAATTGTGGTAACAGTACTTTTACAGCATTTATTAATCATAGTAAATGTTAATCTCAGCATTTACTGATACATTTTAAGATCAAAAGTTCTATCTGTTAACGGTTAATGCACTGTGAACTAACATGAACATGATTTTTTATTAACATTAACAAAAGTTAACAAATGCTGTAAAAACATTTTGTTCATTGTTATTGTTTATATAATTTACTCGCGCTCAATTTGTTCCAAACCTGTATGAGTTTCTTTCTGAGTTTCTGTCTGGTTACCAACATTCTTTAACATATTTTCCTTGTGTTCAACAGAAGAAAGAAACTCGTATAGGTTTGGAACAAATTGAGAGTGAGTTAATGATGATAGAATGTTCATATGGGTGAACTATCCCTTTAATGCATTAACTAAAATGAAAACCTAATAGTAAAGTGTTACCAAAATTACTTTAATTTCTTAATTGACAATCCTGATCTTATTTAGCACGATTGAGTGCACATTATTCCAAATAAATCGCCATCACATAGACTACGTGATCACGTTAACTAATAACCAAAGTCGACCACAGTAAAACACAAACTCACATTAAAGTTGAGGTCTCCATTCTGCTGTGTAACGCCCACTTTGCACAATACAATCAACTACAGACATTGTTTGTGTCATATTGTCAGAGCCATAGCCTTGTTGGGTAGTAGTTATTTTAGTAAGTTATTAGTTATTTTTAATCTCTTTTTTTCTATTTTAGTGATTTTGTTGTTTTTATTCTCGATTTAGCTTTAATTTATTTCATTTCAGTTAGTTGCCAATACAACATTTATCATTTTCATTCAAGTGTAAGTCTAATATTTATATATTTTTTTTAAACAAAAAATATACTTTTAATTGACAAACAGATTATCATTTCATTTTTCATAGAGGACTGAGAGGTTGTTGTTGGTTTTTTTTCTTTAACCTTTGACCTTTCTGCCCTCAGCATGGAAGTTCAGACATGTTAGGAGACGAGGGTTTCTTTGACTTACTGAGTCGTTTCCAGAGCAACAGGATGGATGACCAGCGGTGTGCCATACAGGATGGGAGGAGCCATCTGTCTGTCCGTTCTAGCTCCTCCTCCCCACCTAACACCCCACCCACAACCATCAGGAAATGTTAGGCACTCTCTTTTCACATTATTTTCTTTAATTTGACAATCAAGTGGCAATAAAAATGTCATTTTCTCTGTCTCTCTCTAGCGTTCTCAGAGTCGGCTGCAACTCCAGGTCAGGAGCCGTTTCTCAGACTTTTGGCGAGTGCTCAGGGCAGGAGGCTGGACGAGCAGAGAGCAGGAACAGGACACAGTTTGCCCGGCCTGCGCACCCTATCCGAACACAGCAGCACTAGCAGCAGACGGATGATCCTCAGCCAGGTCATGGCCAGCACAGACGCCACCGAACCCGACGACCAGTTCTTTGACATGCTCGTAAAGTGTCAGGTGAGACGATGTGTTTGTATTAACCAGAGATGGATGTCTTGTAGGAAAATAAATGGGGGGAAATTTTTGAAGTCCATTGGTTCAGTTAATCCATTCATCTCATTCTGTCTCTCTCAGGGGTCCCGTCTGGATGATCAGCGGTGTGCTCCTCCTCTGCCCTCCACCCGTGGCCCCACCGTCCCGGATGAAGACTTCTTCAGCCTCATCATGCGCTCACAGGCCAAGAGGATGGACGAGCAGAGAGTCACGCTGCCCTCCTGCCGCTGATCAAACATGCAATCCCTCTGCAGAACTTCATATGCAGAAATGAGCACATCTTCATGCACATGAGTGCTACAAACCTCACGCTGTAATACACAATGATGGTCAGGTAACATGCCATCAGTCTGAACTGTGTCTGCTAAATGATTATGGATGGCATTTTGTGTACAGCTGTTCTGAGCAAAAAAGTACTTTTGTTGTAAATAACACATTTACATTATTTTACTGGATTTAAGCTCTTTGTACATTTTCATTTGTTTTAGTTTAGGATGTATTGCTTTGATTATGATCACCATAGTGAATTACACAAATGTATCTTTTGATACAAGACTGCAGGTTTGTTTGTATTTATTGAATTAACATTGTTTCTACTACTAGTTACCTTCCAGTTAGTGTGAGATGTGTAATTGACACAAATATTACTGTATTATTTTTTGTAGTTTATTAAAGAAGTGGTTAAACTAAAAATGTACCTAAAATGTCAAAGTATGATACAGTAAGATTAATTTACTACACAACTTTATAGAAATAAAACCTGTACAGAAACATTTTTTTGCATTCATTCACCTTATTCAATGTTCTTATCAGACAAGAAAATGTATTGCAATCTATTTTTTTATAAATTTTTTACAGGTAAGCAGACCATTTGCATTTTCTTTAATTCCAACAATGAACATGATTTGACAATTAGTCAAATACTCTGTAGTAGTGATCTACTGTGCATCGCCTGTCATTTCACAACTCATGTAAAATACTACATGTACAGTCATCTAGAAAAAGAGTTTAAGAGTCCGATAAAGGCAGATGATTTAAAAAGTTGGGATTTTCTTCCATAAGAACAGAGATAAAAATGTCCTTCACAGCAACACTGCCTTTACGCACAATGCTGCAGATCTTTCTCATGCTTTCTTCTTTGGTTAACGTCGGATGTGTGATTTCAGAATACATTTCCTCATGAATGATTTGCCTTTGAAGCAGTTCGTCTGCAATGGCATTCACATTCTCATTGCTTTTGATAAGACCACTCCAATTTCTATCAAAAAATGTAGCTTTATCAAAGTTGACAGCCACTTGTGGTGTATTATGTTGTTGTATATTTTGAAAGCAAATGGACTCAGCTTTGTTTGGATTGATGTTGGTTAATTGTAACCCTTCACTCAATTTCGTACAGACACAAAGTCTGAGTATGGACCAGTCAAATCAGAAGAACTAAATTCGCCTGCAGAGAATAAAGATGTCACAACAATAATGTGTCACTCACACAAGGTATAAGGTATAATTTAAATATATTGGTTTGTTTAGAATTTGAACTTGAATGTATAAGAGAAAGAAAAAGAAAAAAATACAGGAAAGAAAAAAATTCAAAGTGTGCTTCTCAAACAAATAAAATAATTTCTTTAGACACCTTGTGGTCTGTTCTTAATGAGTTTCAAAGACTCAAAAGGCAAGTATAATCACTTGTCACACTGTTTATGTAAATTAATACAACCTCTCGTTGGGAAAATAAAAAATAATAATTAATCACTACAGTGAATTCACCTTCTGAAAAGCTTAATCAATTTTAGTTAAACTCCTTATTTGATCCCTTTTTTAAAATGTATGTAGGATAAGTTTTTTTTCTTCTTAGTTTTCAATCAATATAAAAGGAAAAAAATAAAATGAAAGCAATCACATTTGAACAAGCAACATCGTTAATACACAAACAAAAAATAAAATAAACCCAACAAATTCACATTTAATTCCCTTCACTGGAATTAAACCCAGTAGTTTCCAAAAATTAGTCTCTCAAATTATATTCACAACCTTGAATGTGAATCGTTATACGACAACAGTATTGTTCGTTACTCAGTCTCTCCTTTGTGGCTGAATCCTTCCAATTGAACGGTGAAAAATGTAAGTGCTGTTAGTTCAATTTCCTAGCATCCATTATCCATCGGCAACACTAATGTCAGTTCCATGCAATCACGACTCGCTGTTAGGTCCGTGCGGCTCGCCAGTCCCGACTCCCTCCGTGAACACGAGAGTTGGAACGAATACCAGGAATCCAGGAACTCCAATCCGGAAAGCAACGATTTCAATGCAGCATCAACTCAATTCACAGCATGCACTCGACAAGATGATGATGAAATAAAATCAGCAAAAGGCAGAAAGAAGAAAAACAGAGAAAAAAAAAAAGAAAAAAAAACCTGACCTTGAATAAAAGGTCAGAAAAGAAATCCTTGTTAGTTTTCTCCATAACATACACATATCACATCATTTATCATTGTCTAGCACGGCATCAAAATGGCGATTGCGTTTCACATACAACGTGCAATCATTTGTTCACCATATGTGATCGTAAAGAAAAATACATTACTCATAAAATAACAAACATATTTCTCATTTATAATTAACTTAGGCCTATATGAGCATTTCAACAACATTTCACATTTTATTTCATGAAATAAAAGTGTAACTCACCAAGACCCGATGAACTTGAACATATAATCATTTTAGGTCTTAAGAACTCTTCTACCACTCATTCCTATTCCTTTGCTCAACTCTCTCGTAAAAATAAATTCTTTAGATCTTTTTTGATCGTTATTGAGTTTTCTCAAACAACTCTGATATACGTGAACGCGCTATGCGTTAACAAGGCTGCTTCTCCGCAACTGCGTCACACGTTATAAAATCAATTTAATAGTCTCTTTCACATCAAATTTACTTCTCTTTTCGCTACATCGTCTCTGGGCACATATAACTTCAATCCTAATCAATTTTTTCAAATAAAATCAAACAAATACTCAGATCTCTTTGGAGAGATCCAAATCACGACTGCTCTCGTCTGCTTTTCCAATCAAACGGTCTCATTCATGAAACACGAGCAGAACGAATGTTTGTGTAAATCGTGTGTAAAGTGGTTCTGGCGTAAATTTTCGGATTCATTAAAATGTTCGTATTTTCCAAATGTTAGTTGGTACGAAAGAAATCTACACCTGCTCCCAACCACGTGTAAATAGTGCGTTTAACTTCCAAACGTTTTGCTCATTAATAAGGCTGCATTTTAATTCACCTAATCGGGTACATATTTACACAGCATTTTGAAAAAATATTATTATATATAGCAATACATATGTTTTTTCTTTTTACTTTTATTATGAGAGCCAGTAGCATCTGCAAACAGTACACTTTAATAAAATAATTAATTGCTTTCAATAGGGCTGGGCTATATTTTTTCGAAGTGAACTAATTCGTTTTTTGCAGTCGCTTCATGTCGAACCATTTTCTTTTCACTTCTGGGACTGTTCGATTAACAGATGAAACTCCAGTAACTGCATCTGTATGCTGCCAAGCTTCCTTTTTTTAGGACCTGATACGCCACTATGGCTTCGCTTGAAAATAAAATGTGGCGTTTTTAATGAACATCTGATAATAAAACTTCAATTTCTGCATCTGAGAAATTGTTTTCATTTTCATCCTTCGTTTGGTGTCATAATATGATGCCCATATATAGTTGTCAGTCGGATTTAATTGGCGGGATTTATGGTAATTGAGAATGAGCGTGCACGCGCGTCCCATTTACGACTGATTGGAATTCATAACACACACACACACGTTTCACTATCACATCTGACGTTTACGAAGTATTTGTGAATCAGGAGAAGAGTTTTCGGGAAGGTCTCTTTACGCGCAAATCACTCACATATTTACTCGTATATTTACGAATGTTTCATGAATGAGGCCCATTGAGAGCGCGAGCTCTCACCGCGTGCGAATTCCGGAAACTGAAAAAATGTTTTTTTTTTTACATCCTCAATTCTCATTGGTCAGTCTTACAAACAATAATTAATTTATTTGACTATTATTTTACTTAATTTACTATTTTAATACTCTTGAAAATAAGTGTAGGCTACCACTATAAGTGAAACTGTATAAGTGAAAATAAATGTTCTGCTCACTTCATTTGATCACGTGTTAATTCTGTGGATAACCTGGGTTACATAATTCTTTCCAAATTGTTGCAGTCCATACTGGTTTCTGATCATCCACTCGGCTGAGAGTCATATTGATGTCATCGACGAGTTTGTTTGACCTGAAAGAAGTTTGGCTCGATGTCACCTCTTAGCTTGATCTCTTTCGGTTGGACAGAAGCACCAGGAACCTCAAGACTGTGTTTTTTCATCATCTGCAGAGGGGTTTCAGGTCTTGAACACTTGATTTGATGACTTGGCCTTTCCTCTGTTTTAAATTTTTTTGTGACAACAGAATCTGATGGGAAAACATACACATGGAGAATGATGGGGTTCTTTTTTGTCATGAAGATAAGTAGATCACAGTGGACTTTCACTGGAATCCCTAGTTTCATAAGCACTGTTTTAGGAGAAAAATATGGTTGGAGTATTCTGGCATGAAAACGAGTTAACTCCACTAATTCCAAGGTTATTCCCTCATTTTCAACACTGAGGAGCTTCACAGCATCTTTGAGAGAGGGGTCAGACTCTGCTAAACAGGCGTAATGAGGCAGATGGGCCTCCTCCAGTTTCCCTGAGATCACGGTCACATCAATCACTGGACCAATTCGCTCACACTGAAGCCTCTCCAGCTCTGCACTGAGGAAACGTCCATCCACTGCACGATACTGGAGAGTGACGTCACCAGCACAGACCCATCGCATTCTGGTCCTGCTGCACTCGAATCGACCCGCCTGAGTGCTGATGCTGAACTTTGACCCTCCTTCATCTGTACAGACTGACGGCTCCACGTGAACCCACTGATCACAGTCGACAATGTGAACACAAGACTGACAGTGAAGATTCATTTCAGAAGGTTCAGACGCAGAGACGCTCAGTCTAGAGAACAGAGATGCTAACGATATATGAAAAGCCTTAAAAAAACCTGTGTATGAAAGATAAACAAAGTTTTTTTTAGAAAATAAAATTGATCTCACTCTTCCGGGTATTTCAAAACCTTTGAAAAGCCTCTAGATATTCTACTTGCAGCTGTGTCTCCAGTCCTGTTCTGTGCACTGGTCCGGTAGGTTTATTGCACGGCCTCTCCTTTATAAGCATGGAGAAAACCAGAATAAATAAAACGATGCAAAATATATCACCATTATGCTTTTCAATCTTTTGTAGGAAACATCTTGTTTTTGTTAGATTTGTACCAATTTGGTGACTAGCCTATTTCAAAATCAGCAACTGGTGACCCTAAAATAGGGACCAGACTGCATTAAAACTAATAAACACACTGAAAAAATGTATTTAAGTAAATAAACAATTTTACCTCTTGTAAACCCGTATGGCTCCTTTATATGCCATCTATCTATTTTGTCTTTCATCTGAGAGACAGATTTTCGTAAGAAAGAAAAGGGATAATGGATATAGCTGCTTGGTGAACTCTACATGAAGAAAAAAAAATCTACCGGTACTTAGAATACCCATTTTTCTGAAATAAATGTTGGCATATTTTCAATAAGAGACAAATCTGGACTGCAGGCTGGCCAGTCAAGCACATCCACTAGTGTGTAGTGTCTAAGAACCACTCTGATGTAGCACGTGCAGAATGAGGCCTGGCATTGTCTTCCATTTAATCTTGATGGCAGTATATGTCTCTGTACAGTCCCAATATACACAATATACACCTCCACATAAATGTTAAATAAAAGTTAAATTAACACAATCACATATTCTTCATTTTATTGCATTTTACAAAATGTCCCAACTTTGCTGGTAATGGGGTTGAATTTAATATATTCCAACGGTCTTTTGCAACATCATATATCAGCAAATTAACAATTTGAATTAGTCAATTCAATCAGATCTTTCCAGTAGACAACCTGTCACCAGTGGGGTTCAAAGGAATTAAAGTGGCCCAGCACTGGATTCCTCACTGACTGACAGTATAGCCTGCAAATATTCTTTCAGCTCTTTTCAAACTCACCTGGTAACAATCAGAAATCTCTTTCAGCTTCTCAGACATTTGAATACATCCTTTGAGGTAATTTTGACAGTAAGGGTTCAGACACACGAGATCTGACTTGTCTGTGTCCTTAGTACAGACGTCACACTCCACATATTCAGATGCAGCGTAACACTGAACAGGCAGAGCAACTTTTGTCTTTTCAAGTTGTCTTTTCAACATAGTCCAGCATGTTGTTTTCCCCTAAATCAGGTCTTGGAGTGAAGGTCTGTCTGCACTGAGGGCAGCTGTAGATTATCTTCTGATCTTCTTTATTCCAGTAGTCTGTAATTCAGTCCATACAGTAACTGTGTCCACAGGGAATGGTCACTGGTTCCACTGGTACATCAGTAGATCCAGACAGATTGGACAGATGACCTGATCCTCAGCCACAAAAATACTGGCTTCTGAAAATTTCCTGCAAACACAAATACACACAGCAGAACAGCCTAAATCATACAAATCTCCAGCCCAAATTCAGTGTAACAGTCGACCAATCCATCAGCATTCTTAAATAAAGTGAAGCTCCTAGTAAGACACTCCACATAAAAAGTGTGTCCTCTGGAAGTGGTCACTGGAAATTGGACAGCCATTGTATCAGGCTGGATGTCAAGACATACCTGCCTCAAATTTGAATAGTCAATATGGATATTGCAATTTTGTCTGGAATGTGGAAACATTTTTTTTCCATATTATCAGGTCTGGAAATGATTCAAATTCCATACTTTTCCAAACATATTTGTTGCTCAAGAAACATTTCTGATTTCTGATTCTGATCTTTTGTGGAATCTGTGATACATTTTTTTCATGATTATTTGAACAATGGAAAGTTCAAAAGAACAGAATTTATTTGAAATCGAAATTATATAAATATAGCCTAAATAAAACATGTAAAATAGAATTACTGCCACCAAAACTTTTGAACGGTAGTGTATATCTGTATAATAATATATGATAAAATATGTAATAAATGAACCACTTCCAATCATAAATAATAATAACCAATCTTCTTATATTAATCGGTTATAATAATTTATTTAACTTCAACAATAATCTGGCAAATGTCTCCTTTGGAATATAGACCTGTGGTTGGTTTTGTTTTAAAGCATTCTTGAATTACAACCATTTAAGTTTGAATAGTGATTTTCATGTCTATGCGGGGTGGGGTGGGGGGGGGGGGTGGGGGGGGGGGAAAGGGGGGGGGGTGACAGTTAAAGGCCGGGTATCTGCACATTTTTAAAAGTAAAATTTAAGATTTAAGAAAATTGATAATAATTAGATGATATTTTACTGATGTTGTACCATGGCTGGTTTAGGCCTGTTGTTGACAGCAGACTCACAAAGATATTCATATTTAACATATTCTATCTATGCAGTGGTCAGTTCACAGTTGTGACTGAAATAAAAAAAATTATTAAGGGGCAAATTTGCCACCTTAAATTGATTTCCAGGGGCATTTTCACCTAAATATGGAAATTATTTCTAAACGTATTTAGAGGTATGCATCACCTTTTATGTCAAATTCTAACATTCAAATTAAATTATATTAGAATAAGACCGTACCACTGTCAAATTAAATAATTAAATTAAAAACCATCCTTGCAGTGCAGAGGTGACACAGAAGCGGCATCCGAACTGGCATTACTATATTTACACTTAATTTGCAATTGCATAAATAAAGCTATTCAATATTTAAATATGAAATTATTTATAATTTTTACATTTTAATTAAAGGGTCCTTTAAATATGCAACTAAACCCGCCAGTAGGTGGCAGTAAGTCACTGTCTTAATAAGCGAGTTGTTGGAGTTTTATTCAACCGATTTTTTCAAACGGCCGATTCATTCATTGAAACAAATGATTCGTTCAAAGCGTGGATTTCAGTTTTTAAAGGGCACCTATTATGGAAATTTGAAATTTACCTTTCATGTAGTGTAACATATATCTAAGTGAACAAAAACATCCTGCAAAGTTTGAAATATGAAAGTGCACCGTATACAAAGTTATTGTCTTTCAAAAGTAAGAGTCGACTCGGAGTCATTTTTATGAATGTTAGAAGACCGAAGCTTTTTCTCTGACTAGATGACGTCAACTTGTCAAGTTATTTGAGTACGATACGCCCACTTATTGCGCTCCAAGGCCAGGGAAAACATCATGGCGACGAGACGCTGTGTTTGCGACTCAAAAGCCAACTTTTTTCATCTGCCCAAGGAGGAGCATTTGAAGACTAAGTGGCTACAATTCATATAACTATACCACAGAAGTATAGTCCGAGCCTTGTGCTTTGGTCGCGCCATTTTGAAGACGATTGCTTTTTAAATGCGATCAAACTTGGATTCGCGAGCCGGCTGATATTGAAGGAAGGTTCAGTTCCAAGTGTATTTGCATCAGCTTCCTCCTCCGTATCACAACCTGTAAGTGTTATTAATAATTGTTGCTTTTATGTTTTATGTAGCATGCTTAATAATTATTTTGTTTGTTGTGTAAGCACCGTTTAGCTTCTAGGTCTTCAATCAATGACAATTGTATTGGGATTCTCTTGGTCGGCGTTACGTCACAAATCATGTGACTTGCATAGCAACAAGCCGCCGCCATGTTCGAAGGGTAAAACAAACCGAGGGCTAAGCCCGAGGTAAATCAAAAAGATATCTATTCACAGAAGTTTTGCTGTGGATTATGTCAGTTATGGATACTAACGGAGTGCTTTGTATTAATGATGAATGATATCTGTGTATGCAAATGTATGTTTGTAGTGAGAAGTGAATGTAATAAAGCGCTTTGTGACTAACTTAACGTAGCTAACGTTACATGTCTGTGAAAGGCACCGGGGTCGGGAACCTTTTTGACCATGAGACATTTTTTCATTTTTGGATAATGCATTTTTCCAAAAGAGCCACAGTAAAAAAAAAAAACGGTCCATAGACAACTAAAAACAAATATTCAGCAAACAATAAATAAGTTGCAATATGGAATTAATTGTGCAGGGCTTTCACTGTGAGGTTGAGTTAACCAAGTGATGAGCATGTGTTTGTCGTTGTTTTCGGAGTTGTCTTAAAGAATAGAATAATACCTCGTAGTAACGTTTTTTTTTGTAAAAACGTTATGTTTATGCATCGGGCTAAGGCAAACGACTTTCGGGAGCGACAACCAATAGGAGTGAAGTCAGTGGAGCGCGCGTGATCATCCGTCACTCTCTGACAGAGGCAAGTTGAACGAGAAGCTAATTTTAGCCGTCAGAAACTGTGCTATAAGTTGTGATATATCTCCGTGTGCATACAGTGGTGTTCACAGTACTGACTCAGAGCCTGATTGGTTTCGTGGACCCATAGCCTATAGACCGGTATTTGCCCGTTTGCTGCAATTAAATAGCCGCGATGGCAAAAAGCACTCACAGTTTCTCGTTCATCTTTAATATTATGCATGTTATACTGATTCCATTAATATTTCGAATTTTCCTTCCAAAATGTTTTGTTTGTAGTGGCAAGAAAACGGATTTGTTGTCTACAACATGGAGAAACATCCGTGAATGTCACTCACAAACATTACTAGGCAACCAGTAGCGGGAACGCCCACTAGCGACCTCACCGCCAGCCACTGGCGACGCACCTTAAAAAGTCTTTTTAAGTGTGCACGCACCTTAAAAAGTCTTAAAGTCTTATTTTTACTTATGAAAAGTCTTATTTTTACCTATGAAAGGTCTTAAATTTTAGATTACTTTTTGACGACGTATCTAAATGCTTTCCAAATGAAAACTATCTAATTAGCGTACGTTTTATTTTTATTATTCTATCTTTGTGGATTTGCTTGTTCTCGTGACAATTCGCGTCATTCAAAATATACTTGAACTTTAAAATAAAGTATACTTAATAAAATTAACTTCAAGGATACTTCATTTTTGTAAGGGTTTTAGTAAAGGACAGAACAGCCATGTTCATTTAGGCTGTGTGTTTTATGAATGAATGAATGAATGAAGTAAGGAATAATTGACGACCGTTGAATTATTAGAAAAATAATGCACACCCGAGGTGGTAAAGCGGTCACGACGCGAAGCGGAGTGGCCGTTACACCTCGGGTGTGCATTATTTTTCTAATAATTCAACGGCCTGAAGTCAATTATTCCGCTTATACTACAGTTGCCACACCTCGAAATATTGTTCAGATGATGTATTTCAAGACGTTTGTAAAGTTTTTGTCATTAAAACGCTCTTGTATGTAGGACCAATTCCTTGCGCATCTAAACTGCATGCTCCGTTGCTAATTCCAAAACGTCATTTTAGAGTTAGTAACGGAGGTCTGAGCCGCTGATAGCAGACTAAAGGCCACTTAATGCTGGACACACGTAACGACTAGAAACATTCTCTGACTGTGAATGCAGCAGTTCTCTTACGTAGAGTTCTCTCGTACTGCGTCGAAAGACGCTACGGGAAAGATATTTCTTTTTCGAGATTGAAGCCTAAAAATTAATCCTTAATTTTGTAAATATTGTAAAACGCTTTTCTGTAGCATACAACCTTAGGCGGAGCAAATCGCGCGCCCATTGGCTGCTCCGCCAGAAAAGCACAGCCCATGCGAGGCCAGTGACGCTGACCAATGAGGACGCTTCGCGCCCTTCTGCGTCATCTCCCGCCGAAACGGGCGTGGTCTAGGCCTATAAATACAAGCATAGCTGTCTCCCACTCTGATTTTCTAAAATTCACGAAGCTACACGCATCGTTGGATTGGATTCGAGCCGCCACAGCCGTTTGGAACAAGCACCTCAGCAGGACGCGCCTCTTACCTGAAGCCGCTGGTCATCGCCGCCTTCAGCCGCCGTTCCCTGCTGCGCTTCTCCGGCGTGGAATATCCTTTACATTATGTGTGTGTGTTTTGTGTGTGTGTTCGCCGTCGCGTCACACAGTTTTTCCACCACTAAAAGAGCCGAGCATCTTTTTCAAGATGCCTCGCACCTCCTGTGGCTCGTGTAGAGCCCCGCTCAGCGACGGGGACCACGTGCTTGTGTTTCCTGCCTGGGTGATGATCACGCAGCTTCAGCTCTCGTCGATGGCGGCTGCCATCACTGTGATTTGATGCTTACGGTGACTCTGCGGACTCGCCTGGCGTTCATTTACTGAAGCTGCATCTTTCCGCCCGCTGTAGTGCCGCGCCGTGAAAAGCGCCGTGCTCAGCGGAGCCCGGAACCTCCCTCCACCACGAGGTGCTCGCCGCTGCTGCCGCCAGCTTCTCCGCCCGCTTCGCTGGACTCTCTGACCAACGGACAAGGGCCGCTGTGTGCCGCCGCGTCCGTCATGGACGAGGAAGGTGAAGCCGCGTCTGTGGAGGACGACTGCTGTTCTCTCCTCGCTTCGGGTAGCGAGGGATGGGCGAGCTCCGAGGATCTCCCCTCCCCCGCCGCTCGTGAGCGTCGACGGAGAAAGACCAGCATCGATGCGCTTACCGGCTGGATGCCTGTTTTTCTGCAGAGGAACGTACGTTACCGTCCTCACGACCCGCGCCTCTTTCTTCCTGAATTCACGAAGAAATCGCGGAGTCCCGGAAAGCCCCGTTTTCAGCCAGGATGCGCACTTCTGCTTCGAGGAAAGCTACAGTGTTAAAATCCCGCCGCGGCCGGATTTCACTAAAATGTCTCGCTCGCACAGTCCCAACATACGCGACCGTGCCAGTGTATTTTGCAGTCACCAAATCGGCATCAATGCCCGTTTGCCTGCACACAAACGCCGTTTTCACGACGCCCCAGGTAAATCTGAAAATGTATTTTCTGGTGTCCCGGCCACGGCCGATGGTGTGATGTGTGTATCCGTAATGCCCACGACCCAGTGCCCATTCGTACACACGAGCACAGCCCTACACAATACAGGGCTTGCACACATAAAATTGACTCATGTCGATTGTGCATCACATGTAAGTTAGTGAACGTGCCCGCTTTTCAGTGCCCACAATCACTACACACTGCATGTCCCGTGGTTTCTGTAAAAACGAAACGAATGCACGGTCAGTCGGTTCTGATAGACAGTACTCTCTGTGCTACACGGTGTCCCGGCCACGGCCGATGATGTAATGTGTGTAACTGTATGCCCACGACCCAGTGCCCATTCGTACACACAAGCACAGCCCCACACAATACAGGGCTTGCACACATAAAATCGACTCATGTCGATTGTGCATTATATGTAGTGAGCGTGCCCGTTTTCAAGTGCCCACAATCACTACAAGCTACATGTCACACGGTTTCTATGAAACGAAACCGATGCACGGTCAGTCAGTTCTAATAGACAGTACTCCCCAGTGCTATAAATGTACCCGCGTTCACGCACCCACATTTATTCTCAAACATGCCGAGCCGTACGGGGCTCGCACCGCGCGCTCTCTCTCTCAGCTGAGAGAACTGAGCGCGCGCGGGCTGCCCGCTCGATTAAGCGCGCTCCCGCATCATACGCTGCAATGGCGCCCATGTTACAGCACACGACTGCTCTCGTGTCGCCGCCATTTCGCGACCAGAGCCCGGTTTTTCAACCCGTGCAAGCACAGCCCCGTACAACACAGGGTCTGCACACATAAAATCGACTCATGTCGATTGTGCTTTACATGTAGTGAGCGTGCCCACTGTCCAGTGCCCACAACCACTACACACTGCACGTTCCGCGGTTTCTGTAAAAACGAAACCAACGAACGGTCAGTCAGTTCACAAACACAGTATTCCCGGTGTTATAAATGTGCCCGCTACCCGCCCACATTTATTCACAAATATAACAAGCCCTACAGGGCTCGCCCCGCGCGCTCTCTCTCAACTCAGAGAGTCGAGCGCGCGCGGGATGCACACTGTGTTAAGCATGCCCCCCGCCTCAGACGCCACGGCGTCCATGTTACAGCACACGGTTGCTCTCGTGTCGCCGCCATTTCGCGACCAGGGCCCAGATTACATTCAACCCCTAGTCACGCGTGCAGATGCATGGGAAAGACTTCCTGGGGTCTCAGAATGGGTGCTAGAGACTATAAAAAGAGGCTATTCGCTACAGTTTTATCGACGCCCTCCCCGTCACACGGAGAGAGTCGAAACCACGGTAAAAACAGAAGTACCACATCTACTTCGAGCCGAAATAGCGAAGCTATTGAGCTAAGGGGCCATAGAGCCTTTATCTCAAGCTCAGAGCAAGGGGGTTTGTACAGCAGATATTTCCTGGTACCGAAGAAAGACGGGGTCTCAGACCCATTTTAGATCTGAGGCATCTGAACAAAGCGCTAACAAAGCGAAAGTTCAGAATGCTCACGACCAGAAAAATCCTCACGCAGATTCGCCGAGGAGACTGGTTTATGGCAATAGATCTGAAAGACGCGTATTTTCACATACAAATTGCGTCACGTCACAGGCGATTTTTGAGGTTCGCCTTCGAGGGCCGGGCATATCAGTACACAGTCCTGCCATTCGGCCTGTCTCTAGCACCTCGTACATTTACAGTGTGCATGGACGCGGCGCTGGCACCCCTGAGACTCCGAGGCATTCGAATTCTGAATTATTTGGACGATTGGCTGATTCTAGCTCAATCGCCTTCAGAACTCATTCGCCACAAGACCCTAATACTCGATCACCTCGAGCACTTAGGTCTGAGAGTCAATTGGGAGAAAAAGTTCACTGTTTCCCAGTCAAAGGATCTCCTTTTGGGACTGGAACTGAACTCGCTGTCTATGGCAGCACGGCTGTCATCACAGCGCAGGCGAAACACCCTGCAGATAGCCAAATCCTTCCGCAGCGGTCATATAGTGCCGCTCAGGAGATTTAAAAAAAATAAAAAATAAAAAATGCTAGGCCTCATGGCCTCAGCCTCGGCAGCTCTACAGTTGGGCCTGCTGCGCATGCACCCACTGCAGTTCTGGCTGAAAGCGCGCGTACCGCGCCGAGCATGGGTTCACAGTCGCTATCGCCTCAAGGTCAATCAGGAATGCATTTCAGCCCTGACACCATGGAGAGCGTCAGACTGATACCGATCAGGTGTAAGCCTGGGGACTTCCTCGAGCCTGAAAGTGGTGTCCACGGACGCGTCCACCTCGGGCTGGGGAGCGCTGCTCGACGGCAGACCGTTCTTTGGCCAGTGGGCAGAACGAGTCGAACTACCGCACATAAACTGCCTGGAAATGATGGCGGTGGACTTTGCGCTGAGGCGTTTTTGTCCCCGGATAAAAGGGCACCACGTCCTGGTCCGTTTGGACAACATGTCGGTAGTAGCCTACATAAACCGCCAGGGTGGCGTGAGATCCCGGAACCTCTTCAGGTTGACGGAACGCATACTGGTGTGGGCCCAGCACAACCTGCGCTCGCTGAGAGCAATGCATGTGCCGGGCCACCTGAACGTAGGCCCAGACTAGGGATGGCGAAAACTAAAAAAATTCTTGACCGACCACCGAGCCTCATTAGTCGGTTGAAACCGGTTAACCGATTAGTTTAAAATATGCTACGCTATTTGAAATAACAGCCATTTCGAGCCGCGCCTGCAATTTCGCAACTCTGTAGCATCTCTCCGCCGCTCTGCCTTCCGCTCACACACACACACGGCGCCGGCGCCGCCCTTCCACTCACGTCACTTTTTTAAAATCCCCAACAGCGCGAAACATGAGTCCCGCAAACGCGGCGCCGAGGAGCTTATATGTAATCGGCGGACAAATGTCTCCTTAGTTTCGAAATGGTTTGGGTACAAGGTGATCGCGTTGAAAATAAAGGCGTTTGTCTAGCATTAGAAGCTCATTTGAAACATTGCCGCGGCTCATTTAAGAAAATGACAGCTCCGAACCGAAGAGACGCCGCTTTAGTTTGAGGTAACGTTAGTGCTAACAATAATAAAGAAAGATGATGATCATCATCACCTTATCTGTTACCACTGATATGTAATGTATTTTCATATTTAAGCACTGTATCACGCAAGTTGCAACTTACGTTACATCTGTGTCATTCTGTTTGGTGAAATGGTCCCACACACTACTCTTCTCTGCACGCTTCCTCCTGTCTTGTTACTTTTCGCAAACCTTGTGAGCGCGCGAACCCAAACGCTGTGACCTCGCACCGAATGTTTTTATTGGTTTATTAATGTGATGGAGAGTCTGAGACATTCGGATCCATTTACAGTAATTTTATTGAAACACACAATGAAGCAAAGAGACAAGGCAGACTAGGAACAGGCAAGGGAGATCCAGGAATCAGAGTGGTTACCAGGCGTAGGTCAGGGCAGGCAGAGAACGTTCGTGAAGGATCCTTGGAAATACAGGCTGGGGTCGGGGAACCAGGAATACTTGGGTAGATTTAGAGATCGCTTGGAAATGAACGCCGTGGCAGAAACAAGACTTCGCAATGAGGGTGAGTTGGGAGTGTGCATATAAAGGGAGCTGAGAGAGTCAGAGTGAGAACAGGTGCGCTGATGATGGGATGGGACAGGGCTGGTAGATAATGAGTGTGAGGAGGTGGAAGATGGGAAGTGCAGTCCTAGTACTCAGGGGAAAGTGATCTGATGCCGCCAGAGGGAGGCGATAGAGGTCGTTCCGTGACAGAGCCCCCCCCCCTGCGAGCGGCTCCGGAAGCGAGGGCCTGGACGACGACGGGGTCTCCCTCGGGGTCTAGGAGCTGGACGGTCAGGGTGGTCTTGATGGAAAGTGGTCAGAAGCGCAGGGTCCAAGATATTCTGGGACCTCACCCACGAGCGCTCCTCAGGACCGCACCCCTCCCAGTCGATGAGGTACTGAAGAACCCCGCCGCGCCGCCTGGAGTCCAGAACCTCCCGAACCTGGTAGATCTCCTCGCTCCCGACGTCGATGGGAGGAGTACTCCTGGTAGCGTCCTCTGGGTTGCTCTCACTCCTGGGTGTAGTGGCGGGTCTGAGAAGAGAGACATGGAAAGTGGGTGAGATGCGGTATGAGGCAGGGAGTGCTAACCTGTACGAAACGGGAGTGATTCGTCTAAGGATACGGAAAGGTCCAATGAAGCGGGGAGATAGTTTTTTGCAAGGAAGTCGGAGACGAAGGTTCTGAGTGGACAACCATGCCCACTGGCCCGGCCTGAAGAGAGGACCGCCTCTTCTGCGTCGATCTGCCTGTCTTCTGAACTGACGCACAGCACGCTGAAGATGGACGTGGGCAGTGTTCCAAGTCTCCTCACTCCTCCTTAACCAAGTGTCCACCGCAGGGAGATCTGTGGGTTCACCGGACCAGGGAAACAAGGGAGGTTGGAACCCCAGCACGCACTGGAATGGAGTGAGACCGGTCGAGGGCTTGCGGAGGGAGTTCTGGGTGTATTCAGCCCAGACGAGGAACCTGCTCCAATCCTGTTGATTCTGATGGCAGTAGGTGCGGAGGAAACGTGTGAGGTCCTGGTTAAGCCTCTCCACCTGTCCGTTGGCCTGCGGGTGATAACCAGAGGTGAGACTAACGTTAATGTTTAGTTTGCTGCAGAGTGCTCTCCATACCCGAGATGTGAACTGGGTCCCCCTGTCGGACACCACGTCCTCGGGTAGGCCATATAAACGGAAGACATGTTGAAGGAGTGACTCAGCGGTTTGGAGGGCTGTAGGCAGGCCGGCCATGGGTATGAAGCGGCATGCTTTGGAGAAACGGTCCACCACGGAGAGGACGGTGGTGAAGCCCTGGGAAGCTGGCAGGTCGGTGACGAAATCCACTGCAATGTGGGACCAGGGTCGCCGGGGGATCGGAAGTGGTTGTAGTAGACCTGCTGGCTTCAGGTGAGAGGCTTTCACCATGTTACAAGTGGTACACTGATGAATAAACTTTACGGTGTCAGCATAGACTGAGGGCCACCAGAAACGGTTGGTTACCAGCTGGATGGTAGCAGAAATCCCTGGATGACCAGCACTGGGTGTGCAATGTACCCATTGAAGGACATGGGTGCGGAGATCCAGAGGTACAAACACCCGGTCAGGAGGACATTCTGAAGGAGCAGGGAGATTGTTCTGTGCCGCCGAAATCTCTGACATGATATCCCAAAGGACTGGGGCTACGATGAGGGTCGGAGGCAGGATGGGCTCTGACTGTGAGATATCAGTGGCTCCGTCAAACTGACGAGACAGAGCGTCGGCTTTCCCATTCTTGGATCGTGGGCGATACGTGATCTTGAAGTTAAATCTTGAAAAGAATAGTGACCACCTAGCCTGCCGGGAATTCAGTCGCTTCGCTGACTTGATGTATTCGAGGTTGCGATGATCAGTGAGGACCGTGAAGGGTAGACGTGCGCCCTCTAGCCAATGTCTCCACTCCTCAAAGGCAGCCTTCATGGCCAGAAGTTCTCTGTCCCCAACATCGTAGTTGCGCTCGGCAGAGGTGAGTTTGCGAGAGTGGAAGGCGCAAGGGAACATTTTGGCAGGATTCCCGTGACGCTGCGAGAGGATGGCACCTACTCCTGAGTTTGATGCGTCCACCTCCACAATGAACTCGCTCTCGGGATCTGGGTGATGGAGAATGGGAGCTGTGGTAAATCTCTCCTTGAGCTTCTCGAAGGCGGACGTACATTCAGGAGACCACCTTAAACGTTGCCCCCCCCCCCCTGAAGGAGGGACGTGAGAGGAGCTGTCGTCATGCTGAAGTTCCGGATGAACCTCCGGTAGAAGTTTGCAAAGCCCAAGAAACGCTGAAGCTCCTTCACAGTGGTGGGTCGAGGCCAGTCGACCACAGCCTTTACTTTGTGATCATCCATCATGACGCCCTCGGAACTAATGACGTACCCCAGGAATGAAATACGGGTCTGGTGGAACTCACACTTCTGGACCTTGGCGTATAGTTGATTGTCAATAAGACGCTGGAGCACGGCGCGCACATCCTTGACGTGTTCTGCAAGAGTCTCGGAATAAATCATGATGTCGTCAATGTAGACTATGACCTTGTGATTCAACATGTCCCGGAAGATGTCATTGACGAAGGCCTGGAAGACAGAGGGACTGTTGGACAGCCCGAACGGCATAACCCGGTACTCGTAGTGCCCAGTCGTCGTGGAGAAGGCCGTCTTCCACTCATCCCCCTCTCGAATGCGGATAAGATTGTAGGCATTTCTCAGGTCTAGTTTGGTGAAAAACTTGGCGGTGCGGAGCATCTCCAGGGCGGCTGGGACCAGAGGCAGGGGATAACGATATTTGACTGTCACCTCGTTAAGATTGCGGTAGTCTATGCAGGGGCGGAGACCTCCGTCCCTCTTTTTGACGAAGAAAAACCCTGCGGAAGCTGGAGAAGTGGAAGGTGTGATGAAACCCTTGGCGAGCTGTTCGTCTATGTAAGCCTTCATGGCGTCGGTCTCTGGCTGAGACAAAGGATAGACTCTCCCACGGGGTGCTACAGCTCCTGGAAGAAACTCGACGGCGCAATCCCCTGGTCTGTGAGGTGGTAGTAGAGATGCTTCCTTCTCGCTGAAAGCCAAAGCGAGGTCGTGATAGGCAGAGGGAACGCCCTTGAGATCAGGATTCTCTGACTGACCGAGAGCAGCTTCAGGACCATGGACAGCGGACTGACAGTTCGCGGAGCAGAACGGGGACCACTGAATTATTTCTCTCTTGCACCACGAGATATGAGGGTCGTGCTTCTCCAGCCAGGGGAATCCTAGAACAACAGGATGTTGAGGTGAATTTATGGCGAGCAGCTGAATTAACTCAGAATGTTGAAAACCGATATCGAGGGTTAACTGTTGAGTGATATATTGAATCTTGCCGGACCCCAGGGGGCGCCCATCCAAGGCTGCTATAGCCACTTGAGGTTCACATGAAACGAGAGGGAAATGATGAGCTTTAGCAAAAGTGATATCAATGAAATTTCCCGCTGCCCCAGAATCAATCAATGCAATGGTGTTAACAGTCTCATTATCAGTGCTGATAGATACTTTTACAGTGAGAGAATGCATAGTGAGGAGACTGGGACTCACCGCAGGAGAGATATTAGAGCTGGGTCTCACGGGGCATGTCGCCCTCAGGTGGCCGGCTTTGGCACAATACAAGCAGAGGTTCCGGCGCATTCTCCGGTCGCGCTCCTCAGTGGTTAGGCGCGTGAAGCCGATTTGCATGGGTTCTGGTTCAGCATTGGCGGAGGAATATTCGGCTATGCGAGGTTTGAGTGACGTGCGGCGGGCGCGCATGAGGTTATCCAGACGAATGGTAAGGTCCATGAGTTGAGAAAGGGTTTTTCCGTCATCTCGGCATGCGAGCTCTCCCTGTAGATCAGAATTGAGTCCCTTACGGTAGAGTAGACGTAATGGATTCTCCTCC
Source organism: Phoxinus phoxinus (assembly GCF_949152265.1). Classification (NCBI taxonomy): domain Eukaryota; kingdom Metazoa; phylum Chordata; class Actinopteri; order Cypriniformes; family Leuciscidae; genus Phoxinus; species Phoxinus phoxinus. The sequence goes on along the minus strand of NC_136880.1, from coordinate 36,766,229 downwards.
CAGCCCGTCTGAGCAGCGAGAGTGCGGAAGGTGAGAGTGTAATTCGCCGCGGAGGATCCTCCCTGACGAAGAGACAGCAACAGCTCACCCGGGTCCTTTCCGTCGGCGGGATGTTCGAACACCTCTCTGAATTGGATGAGAAAATCGTCATAAGAGGGAAAAGCGAGATTACCTCCTGACCACAGCGCCGTCACCCATTCCAGGGCTTTTCCAGTCAGCAACGAGCATATGAAGGACACACGGCCGTCGTCGCTAGTGAAGAGGTGAGGTTGTTGATTAATATACAGTGTGCATTGCAACAGGAACCCCTTGCACGTAGCTGAAGATCCATCATATTTCTCGGGAAGGGATAAACGGAGACTATTGGATGTACTCACACTGGGCATGGGTTGAGCTGGGGGTGCAGCGACCTGTGTGGCCGCGGTGGATTGAGGAGAAAGTGACTGCATGGATCTCACCAGTTCCTCGGTGAGTGAAGTTAATTTCTCCAGCTGTCGTTGATGAACCACCAGTACTGAACCTTGATTAGAGAGTTCTGTGGAAAACTGATGCAGGGCTGCTGGATCCAGTGTTGGCGAAGTCTTCTGTGATGGAGAGTCTGAGACATTCGGATCCATTTGCAGTAATTTTATTGAAACACACAATGAAGCAAAGAGACAAGGCAGACTAGGAACAGGCAAGGGAGATCCAGGAATCAGAGTGGTTACCAGGCGTGGGTCAGGGCAGGCAGAGAACGTTCGTGAAGGATCCTTGGAAATACAGGCTGGGGTCGGGGAACCAGGAATACTTGGGTAGATTTAGAGATCGCTTGGAAATGAACGCCGTGGCAGAAACAAGACTTCGCAATGAGGGTGAGTTGGGAGTGTGCATATAAAGGGAGCTGAGAGAGTCAGAGTGAGAACAGGTGCGCTGATGATGGGATGGGACAGGGCTGGTAGATAATGAGTGTGAGGAGGTGGAAGATGGGAAGTGCAGTCCTAGTACTCAGGGGAAAGTGATCTGATGCCGCCAGAGGGAGGCGATAGAGGTCGTTCCGTGACAATTAAGTACAAACGGGTGAGTTATGAAAAATTTAGTGTGAGGGATTTGTTCACTTCACACAAAAAGATCTTGGAATGTGACGGCTAACTGTAGTAGCGTTTAGTCCACTGTCTATAATAGCCTAATTTAGAGATCACTTTTTTTTTTTAACCGACTACCAACTACTTTGATCGGTTAACGTTGATGCGGTCAACCATCGGTCAAACGGTCATCGGTTAACATCCCTAGCCCAGACAGACTCTCACGGAACAACGTTCCTACAGGAGAGTGGTCCCTACACACACAGACAGTGCGCCTGCTGTGGAAAACGTTCGGCAGAGCGGAAATAGACCTGTTTGCGAACCAGGAAAACGCTCACTGCCCTGAATTCTTTTCAAAGAGCGCGAACGCGCTGGCCAATGTCTGGCCCCGCCGTCCGCTCTATGCTTTTCCTCCTGTCTCACTCCTGCCTCAGGTGCTGGAGCGTATCAGGGAAAGCGGATGCTCAGTGCTACTTGTCGCTCCATACTGGACGAATCAACCTTGGTTCCCAGTTTTGATGCGACTGAAGAGTACTGCCGATTCCAGTGAGGAGAGACCTCCTCTCGCAGGCCATGGGCTCGATTTTGCATCCTCGCCCGGATCTCTGGTCCCTACACGTGTGGGCCATAAACGGGCACCCCCTAACCTCCCAAAGGGAGTGTTAGACACGATCGAGCAGGCTAGGGCCCCGTCTACTAGACGGCTCTACGCTTCCAAATGGTCGGTGTTCTCTGGTTGGTGTTCAGACCAAGGTCTGTCACCACTGCAGTGCGGGGAAACGGAGATTCTCTCCTTCCTGCAAGAGCTATTAGATAAGGGGAGAACCCCATCCACGCTCAAAGTCTATGTGGCAGCCATATCAGCGTTCGTTAATCCAACGCTTGGCCATTCACTGGGCAGAAGCGACCTGGTGGTCCGTTTCCTTAGAGGAGCCAGGAGGTTAAATCCTCCAAGGCCTCCTTCAGTCCCCGTTTGGGACCTTTCTACGGTGTTGAACGCTATGAAAGGGGCCCCTTTCGAGCCTATTCACTCAGTTGACATGAAGCACCTGTCTTTCAAGACCGTGTTTCTTTTGGCTCTCGCTTCAGTGAAGCTTGTGGGGGATTTGCAATCGCTCTTAGTTAGAGCCTCTTGTATGGAGTTCGGGCCCAACGACTCTGTAGTCGTGTTGAAACCGAAGCATGGGTACGTACCTAATTCCCTCAACACACCGTTCAGGGCTCAGGTCATCTCCCTGTCGGCTCTGCCGGCCTCTGAGGACGGAAATAGCTCCCTTTGCCCGGTCAGGGCATTAAGAGCTTATGTGTCCCGCTCCGCTGTTTTTCGACAGTCGGAGCAGCTCTTTGTTTCGTTCAGTGGGCGCTCTAGAGGGCGAGCTGCGACGAAACAAAGTCTATCTCGATGGGTAGTGGACGCCATTGCGCTAGCCTACGCATCTAGAGGTTTGGAATGCCCTCTGGGCATTAGAGCACATTCTACGGGAGGCATGGCCTCTTCGTGGGCTTGGTATAGCGGAATCTCGTTACAGGATATCTGTATGGCGGCAGGCTGGGCCTCCCCGTCTACATTTATAAGATTCTATAACCTAGAGGTTCCTGCGTTGCAGGCTAAACTGCTCTCGGTCTAGAAGACTATGTATAGTGTTCCTGCCCCGCGCTGCGGTCCAGGTCACTCCAATGTTTAAGCATCACTCACTGACAATGTGTCCCATGAGCATGCTATTACCCCTCATATATATCTAATATTTAATATATATGTTATTATGCCCTTAGAGGTACTACTATAAAGGGATGATGCTAATTTTTAGCCGCTCTCCCTATAAATTCTTGGTGTAGGCGCTTGTATACCAGGGCGTGCGCGCCCTCGGGTGTCTGTGTCGGTCCAAGAGCACGCACGGCGTGTTACAGGGGTTCCCGTAGCGTCTTTCGACGCAGTACGAGAGAACTCTACGTAAGAGAACGTACTCGGTTACTAACGTAACCTCGGTTCTCTCTAGGAGAGGGAACGAGTACTGCGTCTCAGGCCGTGCTTGCCCACGCTGCGTCGCTTCTGTGACGAAAATCAGAGTGGGAGACAGCTATGCTTGTATTTATAGGCCTAGACCACGCCCGTTTCGGCGGGAGATGACGCAGAAGGGCGCGAAGCGTCCTCATTGGTCAGCGTCACTGGCCTCGCATAGGCTGTGCTTTTCTGGCGGAGCAGCCAATGGGCGCGCGATTTGCTCCGCCTAAGGTTGTATGCTACAGAAAAGCGTTTTACAATATTTACAAAATTAAGGATTAATTTTTAGGCTTCAATCTCGAAAAAGAAATATCTTTCCCGTAGCGTCTTTCGACGCAGTACTCGTTCCCTCTCCTAGAGAGAACCGAGGTTACGTTAGTAACCGAGTACGATTTTAAACACCGCTGTGAACACAGACTGAACGCGCTGAACACGCGTGCATGCAGATAAGTATCAAATTACATTCATAACCGGCCTTACAGTAAGTGTGTCCCCGGCTTTATGCAGTTATGAGAGAGAAAGAAGCATTCGCGTCAATATTATTATTTATTTATTTATTTATTCAATTCGTTTTAATTAATTCGTTCATTCTTTTTTTTTTTTTTCTATTAGTGACAGACTACTAGCCTAATAAATGAAACACAACGCCCTTTTAACAAGTATAGGCCAATCAATAATTTTTTATTTGTTATATTATCTGCAGCAGGACTATCAATTCATTGAAATATTCTTTTTAATTTTCTATTGATTATATATAGGACTATATAGGCTATATACTTCATTTATTAAAATTAAACTGCATGTTTCCATTGATTGTGAAGTTAGACATTGAAAATCACAGATCAAGCGCATGGGGCTGCAGTTTTCTTGTTATGAATTGTATCGTATTGTCCGTTATTACAGTTGACTACGCGAAGTGATATGGAACTGTAATACGGTTAAGACCTGCCGGAACTACTTTAGCCGTGCGGTTCCCTGAATATAATTGCACACCTCAGAATGTTCGTCAACCAATCAGATTCAAGCATTCAACGGCCCTGTAGTATAATGAGCTTTATTTTATCACAGATTAAATATCACGATGATAATCTAGAGTATTTTTTCAACACACTGTCTGTAAATTTAGTCAGCCTCAACAGGTTCAGCTAGATATCCTATTATATGTGCTGTTTTAATGTGTATTCATTTTCTGTTAATTGCAGCCTTGATAACCATTGATTGCCATAATTTCAGACGTGTAAATAAAAAATAGCTTTGTTGTTATTATTATTATTATTTTAAAACAGCCTATATGCTACTATAGTAAAAGCGTTATTATTATTTATGTGCAATGTCATAATTCAGTTTACAAAATAAGTTTTTATTGGTTATTAGCATTTTGATACAGCTAAATTAATTCAGAACAAGATAGTATAGAAATAAAACCTGTAAAGTAAAAACATATTAATTGAACTTATTCAATAAACTTATCAGACAACAAAATATATTTCAGCAGTCTAGAAGCTTTATGCGTTTTTATAGTTAAGTGGACCATCTTGAGTGTTGTCTTTACAAATATACTATTACTAAATGAGTCATCTGCAGTTAATTTGGTCATGTATTTTTCAATTCATATTTCAGTTCAGTGCAGAAATCAATTTATCTTACACTCTAGCATTAAACAGTTATATGTTTTTAAAATTTTAGTATATACCAACAGTCCATTTATTCATGTGCCAAACTAAACTCTAATATATACTGTAGAGATCATTAAGAATAGGAACGCAGCAGTTCATCAAAGAGGTAAGGCTCTTCTTCCTGAAGAATCACAACGAATTTAACTTTTGCAATCACACCACTTGTTTTCACTTTGTCATAGATACTTGTCATACTATTCTGACTGGTTAAATTAGTATGTGTGATTTCAGAATATAGTTCCTCATGAATTATTCTCTGCTCAAGCAGTTTATCTGCTATGCTCTTCACATTTTTAACCCTTTGAATGAGAGCCAATCTGTGTTTATCAAAAAACTGAGCTTTATCAATCTCAGAATTCAGTTGCGGCTCATCTTGGACTTGCCTTTGATTTAACTGGGCAAGTTCGTCTTTCCATATTATGGCAGTCCACACAGATGTCTTGTCCTCTTCTCTGATAAGATTCATTTTTACGTCACCATGCTGATGTTGCTTGACCTTGAAGAAGTTTGGCTCGATATCTGTTCTAAATGAAATCCCCTCTACAGGATGAACAGAAGCACCAGGAACCTCAAGAAGGTGCGGCGTTTTCATCCGAAACTGTCTGTTAGGTCTGGGATGGCTGATCAGATGACTTGATTTTTCATTCTGCTCAATTTTCTCTTTTGAACAAGTGTCATTGACTGGAAAAAAGTAGATGTGAAGGATGAGAGGATCTTTACAGCGCATGTAGAGAAGAAGGTTACAGTGTTCTGCCCACGGCGTGAACCAGCTTATAATTAGAGTTGTAAGAGAGAAGGATGGTTGGAGTATTTTGCCATGATAACGGGTCAACTCTGCAGATTGTAAAGATATTCCTTCATCTCTTTTGCTGAGGAGCTTCACTGCATCTTTGAGAGAGGGGTCAGACTCTGCTAAACAGGCGTAATGAGGCAGATGGGCCTCCTCCAGTTTCCCTGAGATCACGGTCACATCAATCACTGGACCAATTCGCTCACACTGAAGCCTCTCCAGCTCTGCACTGAGGAAACGTCCATCCACTGCACGATACTGGAGAGTGACGTCACCAGCACAGACCCATCGCATTCTGGTCCTGCTGCACTCGAATCGACCCGCCTGAGTGCTGATGCTGAACTTTGACCCCCCTTCATCTGTACAGACTGACGGCTCCACGGGAACCCACTGATCACAGTCGACAATGTGAACACAAGACTGACACACTGGAAGCGGGTGAAGATCCAGTGCAGACAGTTCAGGCTCAGAGATGGTTGGCCTACAGAAAAATAGAGTGAGAAAGTGAAATGTTTGTATTTAAAGGTGGTGTGTTGAATTTTCTTTAAATTAAAATACTTTCTCTTATGACAGCTTAAAGGCCAATTTACACTGCCCAGACAGACGCAGTATCTTACTTCTCAGACATTCCAAGACCCGACAAATGCTGATTCAACATGTTTAATTGGCGAAAATGAGAGCTGACAGATGTACAGTAGTACACTGATCCAAGAAAACCAGTCTGACAGAGAAAAACAAGTCTGATGCCGTCTTTTGGTGCAGTGTGAATTGACCCTAATATGCATAGTTCATAACCCTCTAAAATACAGGGTTGTAACCAACATAAACATTGAGGACATGTCCTCGTCAGTAATTAGATATAGCCAAACTGTCCCTCACAACATTTTATATGCTTTGCTCAGCTGCACTCTATTATGCACCACTCTGCTAACAGAGCTCGGCAATGTCAAAATGATTGAGCTGGATAAATTAAAGAAGGCAGGCTTTTACTGTTACTGTTCACTTCTTTACTGTTCACAGATGTCGAAAATAAATGTAATGTCTGTAATGCAATCTAATGTTGATGGAACAGGCCTATTTCAGATTCACAAAGTGCAATTTATGCAAACATAAGATATAGTAAAAGTGAGGCAGGCAGAAGTATGAAAGAGAAACAGATAAAATTATTAAATTATCTCACTCTTCCAGAACTTTTGGTTTGAAGTTAAATGTCCTTTTCTCATTGCAGCGGTGACTCCAGTCCTCTTCTTTGCACTGGTCAGTGGATTTACTGCACTTCCTCCTTTATACAGATGTAAAAAAGGTGAAACCAGAATAAAGAAACCAGAGATGCAGAATCTATATACCCAATATTATCTGGAATCATATGTAGGTAGTATTCAGTCACCATCCAAAAAAATCATGATACTTTATGAACAGGAAACGTACTCGGTTACTTACGTAACCTCGGTTCTCTCTAGAAGAGGGAACGAGTACTGCGTACTGAAAGTACGCACCGGGTAAAGTCTCTTTGCTCGAGATATTGAAGCCAAAATTTATCCTTAAATTTCCATATCTTGTAAACGCAGTGCAGCAGCAGTCAGACCTAGAGCGGGCAATCTAGCGCGCTCATTGGCTGCTCCGCGGCAACTGCTGCAGCCTACCACTGAGCCCCTGGCGTGACGTCACGCCCAATGAGGGCGCTCCGCGCCCTCACGCGGCCAAGCCCGCCAAAATGGGAGTGGCTTAGCGTATATAAGGGGCAGTTCAGGCTGCTAACACTCGATTTTGATCGCTGAAGCGAAATGAGCTCGAAGCGCGACACGGCAGGGAACGCAGTACTCGTTCCCTCTTCTAGAGAGAACCGAGGTTACGTAAGTAACCGAGTACGTTCTCTTACGAGAGGTTCTCTCGTACTGCGTACTGAAAGTACGCACCGGGAACCCCTTGTAAACGCCGTGTGCGCTTAAGCAGTCACTATATGAATCCCAGGGGGGAACGCCCCGGGGGACATGGATAAGTGAAATTTAGGTGGCCAACAGAGTGGGCTCGCACCTGTACATAAGCACTATATGAGGGGATATACATACAGAGCGGCACTGCCGGTCTTATATTTGAACACATCTACCCTTGTAGCGCAGTTCACAAGTGAGTCGCTAGGACTTTTTTTTTTTTTTTTTTTTTTCAGACTGAAAGGAGTCTAGCCTGCAAGGCGGGGACTTCTAGGTTGTAGAACCTAACAAATGTAGACGGGTGAGGCCCAGCCTGCCGCCGTACAAATGTCATGAATAGAAATCCCGCTGGACCAAGCCCACGACGAGGCCATGCCTCTGGTGGAATGAGCCCTAACGCCCAAGGGGCATTGCAGGTCTTTTGACGCGTAAGCCGCAGCAATAGCGTCCACTATCCATCTGGATAGGCTGTGTTTCGAGGCGGCGAGACCTTTGGTGCGCCCACCGAACGAAACAAAAAGCTGCTCCGAGCGCCTGAAGGCGGCGGAGCGCGTGACGTAAATTCTCAGTGCTCTGACAGGACAAAGGAGGTTCGTATCGACCTCGTTGTCTGATGCCAGCAAAGCTGAGAGCGAAATGATCTGTGCTCTGAACGGGGTACCGATCGCTTTGGGGACATAACCATGTCTCGGTTTAAGGATGACTTTAGAGTCATTAGGTCCAAACTCGAGGCACGTAGCACTCACAGAGAGCGCGTGCAAGTCACCCACACGTTTAACTGATACAAGAGCGATCAGAAACACGGTTTTGAGCGCGAGGTACTTCAAATCCACAGAGTGAAGCGGTTCGAAGGGATGTGCTTTCAGGGCCTCTAGGACCAGGGAAAGATCCCAGAAAGGAACCGAGGGGGGCCGTGGGGGATTCATCCTCCTGGCTCCTCTAAGGAAGCGGATGATGAGCTCATTCCTTCCTATCGCCTGGCCGAGCGTCGACTCGGCGAACGCTGCGATGGCCGCGACATATACTTTGAGCGTGGAGGGGGACCTGCCCCTTTCCAACATCTCTTGAAGGAAGCAAAGCACCCACGAGACTCCGCACGTTTGAGGCTGTAAGCCCTTGTCCGTGCACCATTTAGTAAACACCGACCATTTAGACGCATAAAGCCGCCTGGTAGAGGGGGCTCTAGATTGCGTGCTCGTGTTCACGACCCCTTCTGGCAAAACAACGGGTACCCATTGATTATCCATGCATGCAGAGACCATAGCTCTGGATGAGGATGCCAAATCGATCCGCCGGCTTGGGAAAGGAGGTCTTTCCTACCGGGATCGGCCATGGGGCTGAGTCTGACAGCCGCACCAACTCCGAGAACCATGTCTGGTTCTCCCATCGGGGGGCTATGAGGAGCACCGAGTGACGCATTTCCCTGATTCTCTTGATTACTTGTGGTAACAATGAGACCGGAGGGAACGCGTATAACGGCATCTGGGCCATGTCTGGGCCAGAGCGTCCTCGTTCTTTGAAAAGAACCTTAGGCAATGGGCGTTGTCTGTCGACGCGAATAGGTCGACTTCCGCCTTGCCGAAGCGGTGCCACAATAACTGGACTGACTGAGGGTGCAGGGACCATTCCCCGAGGGGAACGTTGTTCCTGGACAGTCTGTCCGGTCCGTCGTTCAGGCGTCCTGGCACATGCGTGGCTCTGAGCGAGCGCACGTGGTGCTGAGCCCAGACGAGGAGGCGTTCGCCAGATCGCAGAGTGCCCTGGATCTGACACCGCCCTGGCGGTTCACGTACGATACCACAGACATGTTGTCCGTTCGAACCAGTACGTGGTGGCCCCGCAGAAAAGGGAGGAAGTGTTTCACAGTGTACTCGACCGCTATCATCTCCAGACAGTTTATATGGAGGAGCTTCTCCGTGTCTGACCATAGGCCAAAGACCGGTCTGCCCTCGAATATCCCGCCCCAACCGAGGTTGGAAGCGTCCGTCGAGATAACTTTTCGGTACGAGACAGTTCCCATCATAACTCCCCGCTGATACCAGTCGGTCACAAGCCAGGGCTGCAGAGCTGAAACACAGCTCTGAGTCACTCTGATTCGGTAACCGCCGGAAGCCCACGCTCGGTGGTGTACACGAGCGTTGAGCCATCGTTGCAGGGGGCGCATACGCAATAGACCTAGCCGGAGCACTGCTGCGGCTGAGGCCATAAAGCCCAGCAATCTCTGAAACGTTTTCAGGGGAAACACTTTGTCTTTCTGGAAAGATGCGGCCAAACGCTGAACACGGCGCGCGCGCTGTGTTGACAAGCGAGCCGTCATTGCCACTGAGTCGAGCTGTATTCCCAGAAAGGAAGCTGACTGACGGGGCAGCAGTGAGCTCTTGGTCCAATTGACCGTGAGACCCAGGTTTTCCAGATGACTGAGTAGCACAGCTCTGTGAGACACAAGTTCCGCCTCTGATTGTGCTAAAATCAGCCAATCGTCCAGATAGTTCAATATTCGCATCCCCTGACACCTCAGGGGAGCGAGCGCCGCGTCCATGCACTTCGTAAATGTACGGGGTGCTAAAGACAGGCCGAACGGCAGGACGGTGTACTGATATACCTGACCGTCGAAGGCGAATCTCAAGAATGGCCTGTGACGGGGTATGATCTGAATCTGAAAGTACGCGTCTTTCAGATCGAGAGAAATGAACCAGTCCCTCGGGCGAATTTGCACGAGGATTTGTCTGGTCGTGATCATTTTGAACGGTCTTTTCATAAGAGCTTTGTTCAAATGTCTCAGATCTAATATAGGTCTGAGCGCTCCGTCCTTCTTGGGCACGAGAAAATAACGGCTGTAAAAGCCTGACTCGCTCATAGAAGGACGTACTGGCTCTATCGCCCCCTTGCATAACAGTTTTGCTATTTCTGCGCGAAGTAGGTGTGCTACTTCTGGGTTCACGCTCGTCACTGTACGGGCTCGGAAGCGCGGGGGACGGCGAGCGAACTGCAGTGTATAGCCCTGTCTTACAACATTCAGCACCCATTCTGACACGCCCGGGATCGCTTCCCATGCTTTCGCACGCATAGCTAGGGGCAGAATGGTCTCCGTGTTCTGAGCGCCGCACTGCGCGGGCTCAAGAAACTGAAACGGAGGTATCAGCGCGGCGCGCGCGCCCTCGTTGGCTGAGTAATGCTGCTCGCTGACGGCAGCATCCTGCTGTTTCACATTCAGTAGCTCGGTCGCTAGGGACGGAGAACAATTTGTGGCGCGAACAGCGGTGCGCGTGAGCGGTGTTGGGGGTACAGTGTTTGTTAGTAAGCGTGAGCGCTCACAGGGCTCACATTCACAACACAGCCGGTTATACAATGGTATCCGCGTTCCGATCGCCGCACTGCGCGGGGTCGAGAGACTGTAGCGGAGGTATCAGCGAGGCGCGCGCGCGCGCTCTCGATGTCTGAATAAGGTGGCTCGCTGACAGCGGCAGCCGGCTGCATTACACCTAATGACTCGATCGCTTTGGACGGAGAACATTATGTGGCGAGAACAGCGGGGCGCGTGAGCGGCGCCGGGGTTACAGTGTTTATCAGTAAGTGTGAGTGCTCGTGAGCGCTCACATGGCTTACGCTGACAACACAGCCGGTTATACAATGGTATCCGCATTCCGATCGCCGCACTGCGCGGGGGTCGAGAAACTGTAGCGGAGGTATCAGCGAGGCGCGCGCGCTCTCGATGTCTGTATAGGGCGGCCGGCTGTTTCACATTCAATGACTCGGCCGCTTTGGACGGAGAACATTTTGTGGCGCGAACAGCAAAGCGCGTGAGCGGCGTTAGCTTACAGTGTGTATCAGTAAGTGTGAGTGCTCGTAAGCAGTCACAGGGCTTACGTTCACAACACGGCCGGTAAACAAAGGTCTCCGCGTTCCGATCGCCGCACTGCGTGGGGTCGAGAAACTGTAGCGGAGGTATCAGCGAGGCGCGCGCGCTCTCGATGTCTGTATAGGGCGGCCGGCTGCATTACACACCCAATGATTCGATCGCTTTGTACGGAATCATTCTGTGGCGAGAACGGCGGGGAGCGTGAGCGGCGCCGGGCTGCAGCATTATCAGTGAGTGTGAGTGCTCGTGAACGGTCACAGGGCTTACGTTCACAACACGACTGTTAAAGCTTTCGTCCCCTGGAATAACTGTGTAACAGAGCGGGCAGTGAGTAGGTGTGGGCACTGTAACGTGGGCACATATCCTACGTCTAACACTCGAGCGGCGCGTGCCCGCTTATGTGAGTGGGCTCTGTGACAGTGAGGGACACCGGGGGGGATCGTGCTTATGTGTAGGGTGAACACAGTGGCGTGGGCACATCTTCTACACTTGAAAACACCGTCGGCGTGAGCCGGAAAAACAGACATTACACTCTTTATGAGATTTATCTGGGTCGCCGTGGAAACGGCGTCTGTGTGCAGGCGAGCGGGTTAAGCAACTGGCTCGTTGGCTGCGGTATACACTACTGCAGTAGCCTTAGCTAAGGGGACTGGCAGAGCGGGTAACGTTAGGTTTGATGGCGGTCCGGCCGCGGCGGGACTCGCGCATCTTCTCCTCCGTGCGGCTGCTAGGAGGACTTCGCGGCTCAGGTTTCAACGCGATCTTGGGCCGGGGTCCCCGGGGGGGAGGCGGCTTGTGGCGGCTGTCAGAGCGCGATCTGTCGTCGCTGCGAAGAAGGTCCGTTGCAGGCCTTAGCGGGAGGGCAGACCTTGAGCGCCATCTTGCGGATGGCGGGCAGAAGTGCGCTGCGACCGCTTCTTCACTGGGGGAATTTGTATCCCAAAAGCAGCCATCATCGATGGTTCTCCGTCCACCTCATCCCCTGAGGCGACAGCAGTGAGGGCCGAGGCCGGCAGATTGCTAGATTGCCCGCTCTAGGTCTGACTGCTGCTGCACTGCGTTTACAAGATATGGAAATTTAAGGATAAATTTTGGCTTCAATATCTCGAGCAAAGAGACTTTACCCGGTGCGTACTTTCAGTACGCAGTACGAGAGAACCTCTCGTAAGAGAACCAATGTTTTGTATAATGTTTTATGTAAAGTTAAATAATTTTTGAATGCACCACAATATTGAGGTGCATTCAAGATATGTCAGAAAGATTGTATTTACAAGTTGAATTCACATGAACGCCACCACAAAGTCGTAATTATGAGTGAGGAAACGGGATTTTCTCTGAGTTCAGAGTTTCCGTGTCAGTGAGAAACAGTGGAATCAATGGATACAACGTCTCTAGTTGATAGTACATTTTCATAAATTTAAAAAACATAAAAAAGCGAAACGTGCCTGATGCACATTTTTGTTCTTCATATTCTAGAAGTATTAAAAACCTTGCTGTATTTTTGTGGAGTTAATTAAAAGAAGGTACAACCACCTCCGACGAAAGTTACTTGAACACAAGTCATGTCAAGTCAAAATGTATTTATATAGCACAATTTATACAGGCAAGCTGACAAATGCAATGTGGTTTACATAACAGTATAAGATTACACAACCGACAGAACAGACAAATTTAAAATACAATTTACAGATTATTAAAAGCAATTGAATAAAAATAGATTTTCAGACGTGACTTGAAGACTGACAGGTCAGATGCAGATCTAACATGAAAAGGCAAGCTATTCCATAATGTAGGGCCCGCAATGGCAAAGGCGCGATGACCTCTGTGTTTTAACCTGTACCGTGGGATTGATAAAAGTTTCTGTGTCCCTGACCTAAGACCTCTGGAGGGATTGTATTGCATTAATAGCTCAGACAGATAGAGGGGAGCTAGGTTATTAGGTATATAATCACTTATAGACAAATAAGAGAATTTTAAAATCAACCCTAAAACGAACCGGCAGCCAGTGAAGTGATGCTAAAATCGGTGTAATGTGTTCACGTTTGCGGATGCCTTTTAAAAGCCTCGCTGCTGCATTTTGGACTATCTGAAGATGTGCTAAAGTAGTGGAGTTTATTCCATAGTATAAAGAATTACAATAGTCTAGTCGAGATGATAAGAATGCATGAATCACCCATTCAAAGGCTTGGGGACAAAGAAAAGGCTTAATTTTGGTCAGTAGACGGAGATGGAAAAGGGAGCATATACAGGAAAAAGCGTAGGGGCCAAAATTGAGCCCTGAGGGACCCCCCATCGAAGGTGAGCAGTAGAGGACACAGAAGAGCCAAAACAGACAGAAAATTTTCGATCTTTCAAATAAGAACTAAACCAATTTAGTACTGTTCCTTTCAGCCTCACATCATTTTCGAGTTTAGACAAAAGAATATCATGGTTCACCATGTCAAAGGCAGAGCTAAGATCTAAAACCATTAAAATAATAGAATCTCCAGCATCTGTTGTCAGATAGATGTCATTGAGAAACTTCAGTAGTGCTGATAGTAGTGTAACACACCTGGCGACTTCCCTACTTGTAAATACAAACTCCATAGCAGGACTTGAACACACCATTTGTTCACAACATCCAAGTAACTTGTTTATGGTAATCTGGTTAAAATAAAAGGACCTTCGTAAAACGATTTATCATTATAGAAAACAGCTGCTAAACGCATACATACCCTTCAATGGTTACAGTGCAGTGTGTATCCGTCAGTGATTTGTGCAGTAACTCGAGTCCCTCCTCTAGCAGCAAACCTTTGACAGTGATACTACAATACAACATTTTAGCAATGTGACTCAAACACCAATAAGCAAAGAGTCTTCAACATATGATATCAAACTCTTTAAAATCATATATCAAAGAGAGTCTGGCTATGCAATTGTCCTGTTTGTGTTGATCCACAGCCAAACATTTTGATCTTACACCAAAATAAAAGCAAGCCTTGATGCTAAGGTGACTACTAAACTTCCACTATGTAAATATAAAGAATTTTATGTATGCATTGACGTCACTTTCCCGCCGGAACACGCCCACTCAGCCGGACTAAGTGGCAAAAGAGCTTCTGCCTGACTGGATTTAATAGGGGAAACTGTTCAGTTTAAACTAACGGTTGGACTCTATATAGTGTTCCGTAACTTACCAAAGATCCAATTATCCATGGATATTGACATGCAGCCAGGAATTGTGTTTCCTGACATTTATATGTGCCTGATTTTGACTCCGGGGAAATACATAAAGAAAATTTGCCAGTGAACACTTTATATAATTATATAAATATAGGTAGGTCTAAATTTGCGTGATCACTTATATCAATGTTATATATATCATCATATCGTCCAGCCCTAAAACTTGTATAGTTTTTTGGCAATGTTTATTTTAAAACATCTAAATATGGATAATATGGTAAATGTTTTATTGATGAGTTGTCAATACAATATAAAACAATACAGGGTATGATTTTACAAACATATGCTGCCGCTCAGTCTTTTTGCCACTCAGTGGGCGTAACCGCAGCGAATCTGGCCGACGGTGACATCACGCACACACCCTCTGTACTCTTACCTGAGCTGCTGTAGACTGGTGCAGGTCTGGACGAGGGAAATTATCCCAGAAGCCCAGCTCTCATTCAGACTGAACACCTTCAGATCAAGATTCTTTATACCCACAGAATGAAAGGATGACAGCAGCAAACTGACATGATCACACTCTGAAGAGCTGCATTACAAACACAAACACAGGTTTGTTTCGCTGTATTAGTGATATCTCATATGCAGAATACCTAACCCTAACCCTACAGATATCAAAATGTGATTTTTTACTACTGAGGACCTCATAAAATGTCTTTACAGGAGGTCAGTTTTAAATGTGCTTTACTATTATAGGGGCATTATCAAATATTTTGGCACTCACAGGTACTGTATAGCCAAATCTGTGCAGAATCTGTATGCATTGCTGATGGTCATACAAATACAGCAAAATTAGTTTAAACATTTTCTTACTCTTTTGAAAACATTCCTGCTTTCTCAACTCTCTGTAAAAAGATTGTCCAGTCAAAGTTGGATATCTTTGAGTGTGGACAGGTAAGACTGGTTTTTAAAAATGATGAATTGTTCTCCAAGTTTCTCACAGATAACCTGGAACAGACAGACATTTGTTAATGGCATCTGTTGCATTCTGAAACAGATGCTACTTTAAATACACCAAATGACAGCGTATGTGTAATAAAAAAAGAAAAGTGTCTTACTGGAAATCTTCATATGTGACTGACAGGTCAAGTGACCATCTGGGACTCTCACCACTGTATTTATCCTCCTGAACTCTACCATTCAGAACAAAGACACAAAACACCATAAGAACCATAGAAGTGATACCAGATATTACCAACATGACAACTTTTTTAAACAATTAATACATTATTAAGAGGTAATATTTATGGAAAAATTATATTTATGGAAAAATCCATCAACCACACAATATTCATTCACCTCACAATAGCCATAAATGGATAGATATTTCCTATAATTATATAAGATTTACAATATTGATTGAAAAAAATAAAATACTTCAGTTTTCTTAAGGTTTTGGATTCAGCAAACATCTTGATCGAATCTCCCACTTCAGGCAGGTGATCCACCGTCAACCTTAAGTCAAAACAAAAATAATTTAAAAAATAAAGTTAACATAGATATAAAACTTTATAGAAACAACATAAATACTTGCAAAGTATCATTAACATATGCAATGCATGTATGTTAAAATAGCTTTATTAAATCATAAATATACAAACTATATATTACATTACAATACAATAAACAAACAGCTCTCCACGCAGACACACTGACCTCAGAGTCTCACACATACAGAGGGCTGGCTGAAGAATCTTGAGTTTATCAGCTGTTAAATCACAGTACATGAGGTTCAGGTCTCTGATGTGTGGACAGAACTGAAGACAGTACAGCAGCACCCAACAGTCTGTGCTCCTCAGAGAAATGTTAGACAGATCCATGAAGCTGTGAGTTGTCAGCGCTTTCCTTACAAACTCCTCATCCTGGAGCTCATACAGACAGTGGAAAACATATAGTTCACATCCATGCCATGTTGTCATTGTAAGAATTCTTTGCTTCAGTGTTTTCTTCAATTTTCTTTTCCTCAGTTTTATGATGTGAGAAACGGTTAATTTGATTTTTTTAAAGAGTGAGCTGATCGCCTCCTCATTTAAGAGACCATAGAAGAACAGCAGAACTGATGGGATGGGATTTGATCTTCTTTCTAAAGATAACCATTCAACTATAGCTGAGCCCATCAAGTTCAACAGATCATAGACTTTCGACCAAGACTCTTCTTCACAAAGCAAGATGCAATAAAGAGCAGCAAAGAACCATTGAAGGCTGAAGTGCATGAACTTGAACACTGGTTCCCGTTTCTGTTTTCCATTAAGATCATCTGCATACAAGAACAAACACGTGGCGGCATCTAAGCCAGTCTCGGCCACACTCTTTTCATCAAAAAAGACTTGCTGTTTTTGTATTCCTCTCTCTGCCAGCTGACCCAGACTCCTCAGCATGGTGAGGACAGACTGACTCTGGCCATGATGCTTCAGTAGAGTGGACACAAAGTAAACATATATGGAGGTGGTTGTTTTTAGTTTTTTCAACATAACCTCACTATCGGTTGAGTATTTCTTTAGACAAAAGCAGACCATCCAACACAGCAAAGGCACAGAGCAGGTAGTCTGGAGGGTTTCATTTGCTTTCACACTCTCATGTGTTTTCTTGAAGAGTTGCTCATCCTGAAAGAACTTGTGGAAGTACTCCTGCACCCCTCTCTCAGAGAAGCCCACAATCTCAGTGAAACGTTGAGATCCTTTGAGGAGATTGATCACTGCAGCATCAGCTATACATCTCATAGTTACAAGCATGAATGACTCAGGCTTCAAGACTCCCCTCAACAGGTTCCTAAGAATAACCATAGGCGGCGCTCTCTTGGATGTATTAGTGTGTGGTATGAAATGAATGGGTGGATGAGATACATACTCATCCATTCCATCAATGAGGAAGAGGACTTTCTCTGGTGTGAACTCTAGTATCTGTGAGATCTGATCTGATGTTAAACTGCAACTCCAGCTCAAGAGCTCATTCAAGCTCATCTCCTCAGAAATACACTTCAGCTCTTCACACTTTAACTGAAAAACCACATCAAAGTTTTCAGAGTAAAGTTCTCCAGATGCCCAGTCCAACATGATCTTCTGTAACGTGAAGGATTTTCCTCTTCCAGAATCACCACTGAGAATCACAGTTTTCGGTGTGTTTCCGTCACTGTCGGGACTGAACAGCTGGTCTATTCTGATACTGTGATTCTTGTCATTTGATAACAGTTGAGATGATGTTTTTATTCTAGAAGTATGTGCAGACCTCAAACGTCCACGATAGTATTTCTCATTCTGCTCTTTGCTCCTCTGAATGATCACTGGTTCAGTGTAACGGGCAGCCAGTTCCACACGTTCATCTGATAGAGGGTTATACTCTTTCACAAACTTGCATCTGTCAATGACTGTTGTCCTGTACTGAAGATTCATGCTGTTCCAATCTACAAGAAAAAAATACAACAGGGAAAATAGGTGTGCTGAACGCTGTAACTAGAAACCCCTGAGGTGTAATAAGTAGAACGAGGAAGTTGTTGAGTGCACATTCCCTTTCCATGCAACAACCCTAAACATACTTTGTAAATAGAAAATCTGATGCAACAAAAATAAAATTAAACGCTGTAACTGACACTTTAATGAGTTATTTGTGTAGTTATTTGTGAACTGTGAAGCCTTATTGTGTGTTTTAATATAGTATTGTACAATTCAACACTCCTTTCTAAATGTAAATAAACAATACCAACTTTACCCTTTCCATAAACCTTCACTTTTTGCCATCTATCTTGTTTATCTTTCAGCTGAGAGGCAGATTCTTGTGCATCAAAAGAGAGGGGATAACTGACAGTGATGCTTGGTGAGTCCAGTCCAAAAGGGTAAAAGAGAGGCCGGACACTCTACATGAAGACAAAATAATTCACGATGACAATCTGCTTCAGAGATACATTAATACATACAATACATAGAATTATTTTGGAATATCATATTAGACATAAATTAATAGTTATAATTATTCCTTTCACTTAGATCTTTCCAGTACCTCTGTCTGACTGGACTGGTTCTGCAACTGTTCTTTCAGCTCTTTTCAAAACTCACCAGCTTAGAACAAGCTCCTTTTAAACGTTCCACCCCCGTAATTCTCTCCTTGATTGTCTCATGGAATTGTCTCTGTGTGGAACAATGTAGGTTTTAATCAGCTATGACAAAACACATTTATGGACGGTGAGCAAAAAAAAAATCAGCCATAGACTACAGTTGGTTTTTACTTTCTAGAAATATGATAGAAGATCATAGTTTTAATATAATAAAAGTCATCAAAAATAATGACAAACATCATGTTCAGGTGTTCAGGTCATATCCACATACCAGGTTCTCACTCCTCTCTGCTTCAGCTGATTCAATCTTATGGTGTTTGTGCTTGTCAATTATACACAGGTAACATATATACTGCTGGTCAGTCTGGCAGAAATATTCCAGCAGTTTATTATGTTGAGAGCAGATCATCTCCTGCAGTCGTCCCGTGACATCTGTCATAAAGTGTCTCTCATCTTCAAAGAGACTGTCATGTTCTTTGAGGTGAATTTGGCAAAAAGATATCCAACACACCTGACAAGACTTGATGGCTTTGTTTTTGTCCCCAGTACAGACGTCACACTCACTCCAAACAGTACGAGCTTGTGGTTTTGTCTTGAGTTTCTCCTGCACTTTAGCCAGCTTGGTGTTTCGACCTAAACTTCTTGGAGTGAAGGTCTGACAGCACTGAGGGCAACTGTGGATTCTCATCTGATCGTCTTTATTACAGTAGTCTATGCAGCTCATACAGTAACTGTGTCCACAGGGAATGGTCACTGGTTCCTTCAGTAAATCCATACAGATTGGACAGATGACCTGATCCTCCTCATCCCATGAAAAACTGTCTTCTGCCATTTTCCTGCAAACACAAATGCACACAACACAACAACAACAACAGCCTAAACACACTAACCAGCTTTCAGCTATTCCTAAATAAAGTAAAAGTTTCAGTAAGACACTCCCTGCAAAACGTGTTCAGTCACTGGGTGTTTCCAGAAATGGGTTTCTTAAGACCTGGACAAAATAGGTGTGTCCAATGACTGAAGGTTTGACATGTTAATTTCAGAAGATTGTCTCTGGTAGATGCCGTAACTCCATTCTTTCTCTATTGACAATTGATGATTTTGAATACATATATGTGTGTGTGTGACGTACATTGTATCCCACTCTTCACATAAACATTCTTACAATGTACATAAACTTCTGATCTTTTCAGTATTATATATTGAAATATATAAATTGAAATGCATTTCTCTGCACTTGTGTGTTTAAATCACATTTAAAGCTATAAGAATTGGATACATACAAATCATTTAAAAGATTGAGCTCCTCTTCCTGAAGAATAGAGATTAAGAGGTTTTTCACAGCAACACTGCCTTCACGCATGACGCTGCAGATCTTTCTCTTTGGTTGAAGTCGGATGTGTAATTTCAGAATATATTTCTTCATTAATAATTTGCTTCTGAAGCAGTTTGTCTGCAATGGTGTTCACATTCTTAAAGTTCTACCAAAGTTTAAACCACACCAATTTCTATCAAAAAGCCTAACTTTATCAAAGTTGACAGGCTAAACATGAACATGTTTCACAAATTTTGACAACCAGAAAGTGATTAAGACATTTTGTTATCATTTTGATAGTAATTCGTACATATTTTACGGATGACCTACCCCTGACCCCGCCCCTAAACATACCCATCACGGTTTACAAATCTTACCAATTGGTGCGACCTCACTCAGATAGCGTTTGTCTAGATAAAGGCAGATGATTACATTTTAAGTGTAACCATACGTCATTAGGTATTGCCACACACTTTACATTGTACACATTGTAAATAACTGACAGATTCTGTAAAATATAGGCTACATCATGTGCTGCTGGACAAAACTATTTATTCTTCTTTAAATCCAAATATTAAAAAAGACATTTAAAAGTAAAAAATTTAGTCAGAATTCATAATAAAATTATACCCCTTATTTTTAACTTTAAAAAAATTCTGATAGGCTATATGGAATATATAATCCTTAAATGCCCCAGCTAGTGGAAGCAATAATAAGGTAATCAGTATTTTTGTTTTATTCACGTCTGCAAAAAATGACAACCATTCAAATACACATAT
The DNA here is from genome assembly GCF_949152265.1 of Phoxinus phoxinus. Lineage (NCBI taxonomy): Eukaryota > Metazoa > Chordata > Actinopteri > Cypriniformes > Leuciscidae > Phoxinus > Phoxinus phoxinus. The sequence continues at coordinate 36,745,546 of NC_136880.1, read as the reverse complement.
ATCTTGAGGTTAACCTCGCTCATAAGTGAAAGGTCGTTCTACTAGCTGTGTACATTCATGCAGGGAGAAAGACAGAAATGGTACCAGTAATGGAAAGGTACTAGATGAAGAGTCTGTTGCTTCATTCAGATCATGGGCCTTGGTTTATTCTTACCTTGGGCATCGATCTGCTAACACACCAGACACCTTTTAACCTTCTAGAGATAAATCAGAGTCCAGAATAATCAAATTTAGTCATTTATTTGTCAGGGAAAAATAATGCCATTTACAAAATTAAGAAATAAAAAGACCAATGTAAACCAAATCACCAAGTAATCAATTTATCAAGGAGAAGAGAATCCTTCCTGGAATGTAAAAACAGATGCACAATAATTATGTCAATGTGTTGTGAAAGGAAATGAACAGTAAAAAAAAAAATTCTGTTAAAAAAAAAACAGTAAAGCCAATCAAAGGCAAAAAGATGTAAGTCAATGGAGGATTTTCAAACTTTCATCTACTTTGCAAGCACTGTAAAATCGTTCCTTATATATATTTTTTATTAATATAAAGGCTTTCATTTGAATATATTTAAGTCGAATAACTATAGATGATGCTGCATAAAATGTTGTCTTTATAGCATTAAAAGAGCAGCATAAAAATGTTATAGATTTAAAATTTTCACCTAAAAAATAAAGCTTTTCATCCATGTAACACAAAGGTCAAATGTTCCCAAAAAAGTCCAACTTTACTTTTATACATTTCAAATGTGTAAAACACAGCCTACACAATTCATGTATAACAAAATTTCAAATCATTTTGATACTTCTTTTTTTTTTTACATGACAGTTGAACTGTTGAACAGTCTTGCACAGTAGCCTACTGTCTTTTGAGCATCGAGAACATCAGCAATCTGTAAAAAATACAATAAAAAGTTTGCTTTTCTCTCCAGTGAGAATATTCCTAACAAAGGTGGTTATTGTTTGATTTCAGAGCATAAGCGTTTGACATGTATATTAATACATAACATGCAATTGAAACTCACTGTTTAGTTCACTGTAGCTGCTTTCCCTGCAGGCTCCGCTCACTGTTGTCCAGCTCACGTTCAGTAACACCACCTGTTACCATCAACCACACCACAGGACAGGACAGGACAGGACAGGACATGTCATATTAGACTACCTATACAGGTTTGAGGTTATAATCTCAAATAATAGCAACTGTAGATGATTTACCCAGGTCTTTGAAGAGGTATAGTTCGTGATTTTTCAGTGCATAATAAAAGTCATGTTTCACTCTGTCTCCTCCGGCGTCTAGTGGTTCAAAGAGCTTTCTCATTTTTTTGGGGTTGGTATTTTCTGCTCTGATCTCTGCATATGTTTCAATATTTATCATGCCTTTATTTTGTAGCTCATCTGCTATTGGCATCACTGAAGTAACCCTTTTAATAAGAGCTGCTCTGTTCCTATCCACAAACTGGGCCTCTGTGGATAAAATAATGAATTAGGCTATAGCATAGAAACAAGGCTGTAGGCTATTTCAAACTATTCGTAACTCATTGTTATTAAAAAATAGAGATTTAGATTTGTTTGAAACTTTTTGAGTTTGCCAACTCATCAGCTCACGCCGTATTTCTCACTTACCAAAGCTGCTCATCGTGTTGAATAACAAACTTGATCCGGGAATTAAAATACAAAATAAAAAGTTACCTGCTATAACTCTTGAATAAAATATAATAAAAACGTTTTTAAATATGCCGTAGCCTACACGCGTTGGAATAAAATTCAGTCTATTTCAGCTGAACTAGTTTGATGTAAAGAAAGAGTTGCAGTTCCGGACGGGTAAAAAACGAAAGCACTTTTCAATGTACATAACATGGGCTGGGCGTATGACATTATGACGTCAATCACCCTGTATGCCTACCAAATGGCATCAAGCTAGGCCTATTAGTCTACACTGTAGAGCTATGTTATTCGCTAAAATAAGAGACTGGATGATTTGCGTTTGGTTTTAATAGGCTACAAAGGTTTTTTTTTCTTTTTTTTTTTCACATTTTTAACCCTTTGAATGAGGGCCTTTATCAATCTCAGAATTCAGTTGCGGCTCATCTTGGACTTGCCTCTGATTTAACTGAGCAATTTCGTCTTTCCATATTATGGCAGTCCACACAGATGTCTTGTCCTCTTCTCTGATAAGATTAATGTTTACGTCACCAGCATGGTGCTTGACCTTGAAGAAATTTGGGTCGATATCTGTTCTAAATGAAATCCCCTTCTGGGATGGCTGATCGGATGACTTGATTTTTCATTCTGCTCAACTTTCTCTTTTGAACAAGTGTCATTCACTGGAAAAAAGTAGATGTGAAGAATGAGAGGATCTTTACAGCGCATGTAGAGAAGAAGGTTACAGTGTTCTTCCCACAGCGTGAACCAGCTTATAATTAGAGTTGTAAAAGAGAAGGCTGGTTGGAGTATTTTGCCATGATAACGGGTCAACTCTGCAGATTGTAAAGATATTCCTTCATCTCTTTTGCTGAGGAGCTTCACAACATCTTTGAGAGAGGGGTCAGACTCTGCTAAACAGGCGTAATGAGGCAGATGGGCCTCCTCCAGTTTCCCTGAGATCACGGTCACATCAATCACTGGACCAATTCGCTCACACTGAAGCCTCTCCAGCTCTGCACTGAGGAAACGTCCATCCACTGCACAATACTGGAGAGTGACGTCACCAGCACAGACCCATCGCATTCTGGTCCTGCTGCACTCAAATCGACCCGCCTGAGTGCTGATGCTGAACTTTGACCCTCCTTCATCTGTACAGACTGACGGCTCCACGTGAACCCACTGATCACAGTCGACAATGTGAACACAAGACTGACAGTGAAGATTTATTTCAGAAGGTTCAGGCGCAGAGACGTTCAGTCTATACTAGAACAGAAAGGGTAATGATAAATGAGATGTATAAAAGAGAAAAATGTTAGTATTAAATTATCTCACTCTTCCAGCTCTTCCAAAACCTTTGGTTTGAAGTAAATCTTCACTTTCTTGTTGCAGCTGTGACTCCAGTCCTCTTCTGTGCAGTGGTCAGTGAGTTTACTGCACGTCCTCCTTAAAAGATGGAGGAAACAAACAAACAAAAAAATGTACAAGAGATATGAAATAATGATAAGAAAAGGAAACTGTATTTCACTTGTATTGATAGTATTTCAAAATCAATTAGACTAAAATGGGACTTGAGGAATATTATGGTTTATTTTACAACAAATTTTAAAAAGATAATTAGCTAAAAAATAAAAACTCGTTTGATGAACACTTTATGTCGATTTTTGTAGATATGTGCCATACATCCTGTCAACAAATGTTTTTTTGTGTGTAGTTTTGTGTAGTTTTTTTGTTTTTACATTATTTATCTTTAAATCAAAAAAGTCAAATGCACATTGAGCACACAAATCCTTCAATGATCACAGTGCAGCGCTTTAACAGGCCCATGGCCACCAAAGCGCTTTACATATTGCCTCACATTCACCCATTTATTCAACCATCCATACAACAGTGTCCCTGTACAAAAGACTAAAAATGATCAAATGTTGTATTATAGTGTCAGTGTCACTGGTTTGCTTGAGGAGGGACTCGAGTTACGGTACAAATCACTGATGGATCCACACTGCATTGAAAATCAAAGCTTGTTTCAAGATCAAAACCGAGAAAGAAAATGAATCAGAGACATCTGTAAGCACAACAGAGACTTTCTTGAGATGCAACAGACCCAAATGCGTCTCTATAGCACGCAGTGTGTTTATCGTGCAATTTATACGCGAAAATGAGTTTTTACGTGGATATGATACGCAGTTTTGCGCGTGCATATGATACGCACTTAATTTCGTGATATACACACGCACCCCACACCACTAATCCTACCCAAGCGTATAATACACACGCACCCTACCCCACCCTAAACCCAACCATGTGCTATCCATGCGTATACTATGCACGTAAAAACTCATTTTCGCGTATATATTACACGATAAACACACTGCGTGCTATATAGACGCATTTGGTGAGATCGGGTTGCTGTAGCACTTTATGAGAGCTGCTTGTAAGTAGGAAACATTCCCGGCACTGTATATCCACAGCATAACACATAAGCACTGCAAAACTTAAACATGTCAGTAATGAGGGACGTTAGTGGCACATTAGATATGAAATAAAAATCCTTTTGTGTGGCCACTATCATGTCACAGCCCGGCCCTGACACATAATATATGATCAAAGTGTGCTGTCCAAAGACAGACTGTCAAAACATTAAGTAAAAATTATGAAACAAGTTTGGAAAGCCAACATTGAGTGGTTTGTTTGACGTCTCAGTCTTGATGGATTTTCCAGTCAGAGCTGCTTGACAAGGGAGAGAGATTTTCGTGAGAAATTCAGACTTCCGTCTATGACTCATATCTAACCTAAAAAAAACAACGTTTAAACATGAATTTGAATGCAAATACATATTTGAGCGATGAGTTCTTTCTAAGAACATTTAGAATGCATTCCAAACACTGAATGTGTAGTGCAGTGTATGTTTTTTTTTTTTTTTACTGGAAATCTGGAATTTCATTGGCTCATTAAAAATATTTGTGTGTGTAGGGCAAAATAAAGCGCATTACCTGTTTTCATCATCATAAACTAATACACTAAGAACTGAGAAGAGATGGTCACTGTCTTCCTCAATACTGGCAAAACAGAATAAAGTAAAGATATAAATCGCAACGTCAAATATCCGTATTGACCCGTAAAGATTCAGACATCTATTCTGTAATCATTTTAAGTCATTATGACTTATGCCTTTAGGTCTTGCAAAACACTGTACATTGTACACATTGTATTGAAAAATAACTGACAGATTCTGTAAAATATAGGCTACTACGTCATGTAGCCTACTATACTATAAATATAAATATAAAAAAAGTCACTAAAAAGTACAAAAAAGACATTTCAATGAAAAAATGTAGTCAGAATTCATAATAAAATAATACTCATTTTTACCTTCAACATTTTTCTGATAGGCTATATAGAATATCACTAAATGTCCCAGCTAAAGGAAGCAATATTAAGGCCATCATTATTTTAGTTTTATTCACATCTGCAAAAGATTACAACCATTCGAAAACACATATAGCTTGAGGTTAACCTCGCTCATAAGTAAAAGGTCGTTCTACTAGCTGTGTACATTCATGCAAGGAGAAAGAAATGGTACCAGTAATGGACTAAAGGCACCAGATGAAGAGTCTGCTGCTTCATTCAGATCATGGGCCTTGGTTTATTCTTACCTTGGGCATCGATCTGCTAACACACCAGACACCTTTTAAACTTCTAGAGATAAATCAGAGTCTAGAATAATCAAATTTAGTCATTTATTTGTCAGGTAAGAATAATGCCATTTACAAAATGAAGAAATAAAAAGAATAATGTAAACCAATTCACCAAGTAATCAATTTATCAAGGAGGTTAAAAACTTCCTGGAATGTAAAAACAGATGCACAATAATTATTTAAATGTGTTGTGAAAGGAAATGAACAGTAAAGGCAATCAAAGGCATAAAGACATCTCTAAATGACATGAAGGCAAGTATGACACTAAATTGTGACACCATCACTGATGTAAGTTAATGGAGGATTTTCAAAGTTTAATCTCAAATTTGTTTACTTTGCAAACACTGTAAAATCACTCCTTGTTTAAAAAAAAATAATTGTATTAATATAAAGGCTTTAATTTGAATATATTGAAGTCGAATAATTATAGATGCTGATGTATCAAATGTTGTCTTTATAGCATTAAATGATCAGCATAAAAATGTTTATGGCTTTAAAATGTTCACCTAAAAAAATAAAGCTTTTCAATGTTCACCTAAAAAAAGAAGCTTTTCCTCCATGTAACAAAGGTCAAATGTTCTAAAAAAGTCAAACTTTAGGCTATCTGACATTATTAAGCGTTTCTACTTCACATTTTCAGCAGGGCAGCGGAGCGGCTGTGGGTTGAGTCCCCACGGTTCTCATGCCGCGTGCCCAACCACCCCTCCCCCAAACGTATCCCAATGTTACAGTTGTTGCAGTGTTATGAACAGAGAAGCATGTACTCAGCGCAGCAGCAGAACTATGGAAGGCCAAAAGGATCAAAACGTGTGAAACTTACGCGTTAACACGCATTTACGTGTTAACACGCATTTACGCGTTAACACGTAAATGCATTTTTGGGACATTAGCACCACCTGCTGGTTTGCTGCTCAAACACAGAGAAAGCTTGTAAATACCAGTTTTTAATGTGAAATACATGTTCAACAATGTACTTTTCATCGGTTAAAACTAGGCATATACATATAAGTACAGCATATTTTAAATAAGCCTCTAAAAATCATGCCATTTTCACAAAGTTTTGTTTGGATAATTACACATTTCCTTCAAATAGTATTTAAAAGTCATGCCATTTTCACAAAGTTTTGTTTGGATAATTACACATTTCCTTCAAATAGTATTTTCATGTAGCCTACACTCCTACTATAGCATATTTCTAAAGCATCTTTTTATAATTTAACTATATGCATTATAGTATATAATAGCCCCTTCTGATAACACATTAAGCCTTGTGAATCTGATTGATATATATCAACACACCCACACACACTACACTTTACACATTATATTACATTAAACATACTGATACCCCAAACAATTACATATCCAATACAAACATGCAGCAAATATTTACTTTTGTATATACCACTTAACTTCTGAACTTAATTGAAATTCTTCACTCAAAAGTGGCCCAAACCAAGTACTGAGTACATATGCATGAGGCTTGAAATATCTCACTTTGCATGTAATGAGTCTAGCCTACTTTATTGAGAAGCACATATATATATATATAGGCTATATATATATATATTACTACACACTACACACACATGCGTAATAATAATAATCTAAAGTGAGTGGCTTGAATTTTTAATAAATGAACTCAAACAGAACTTCCGCTTTTAATGTCATTTTACAATGGATATTAAAATGTGAAATGAATATAGGACCAAACGTAATCATATATATGCCTATTCTCGCCTAAATGTTGGATAGATTTGGAGTGCTAATACTCGTGATCTATCTATTCAGTTTCCTGGAAACTGCCACCAGTGTCGTTGGCTCATCGCTCACGATGGCTCATGAGGTAAGCTCAGCGTAGTGCTTGAGTCACTCTATCATGAATAATGCAAATAAAATAAAGGTGTTGTGTCACGATGACACCGCCTGTCGTTACTGTTTGTAATCATTCTCATGACTATTAATTTAGTGATGCACACCTTCGTTTTATTGTATTTATTCATGAGATTGTGAAAAAGCGCTTACCTAATGGTTACGATGAGCCTACGTCACCTGACATCTTCCGTTCGGTGCGCGCCCGTGATGAGCATCGTATGAGACGGGAATCCATAGCCTACATCATTTTTCCAAATTATATATTACACTTCTTGTAATAATAATAAATAATTTAATGAAAAGGCTTATATTGACCTATTAAGATGATTTTACATCTACCTTGTAAATATATGTTTTGCTATTTTATTAAAAAGTGTATTTATATATTATATATCAATCAGATTCACAAGGCTTAATGTGTTATCAGAAGGGGCTATCTAACAAATAATGCATATAGTTAAATTATAAAAAGATGCTTTAGAAATATGCTACAGTAGGAGTGTAGGCTACATGAAAATACTATTTGAATGAAATGTGTAATTATCCAAACAAAACTTTGTGATTGTGAAAATGGTCATGACTTTCAGAGGCTTATTTAAAATATGCTGTAATTATATGTATTATATAATTTATATAATTTATATATTATAATTTATATAATATATAATTTATATAAAGTCACTAGTTTTAACTTATAAAAAAGTGCATTGTTGAACTACAAGAGTAGTACCAAACCAGTAGGTGGTGCTAATGTCCCAAAAATGTATTTACGCGTTAACACGCAATTTACGTGTTAACACGTCATTACGCGTTAACACGTCATTACGCGTTAACGCGTAAATTGCGTGTTAATATGGAAGGCGGACGGGGCCAAAAGTCTTTAAACGAAACGCGTTAATTTTGACCGCGTCAACACGCACTATTTGTCCGCGTTAACGCGGCAATTGTTTAAGTGTTTCTTTTGTATGTATAGACACGCACATTCAGGTCATGTTAAGGCGTCAGTTGTCGTCGCGTTACTTTAGTATGTGTAAAGACGCACAGTTTTACCATGTTAAGACGACCAATTTGAACGTGTTTCTCAATGCCTTCTGGACATGTTCGAACTTGTAATATTTTTTTAAAGCAGACTTACCTTTAGATTTACCCACATATGAATCATTTAGTTTATTGTGGCCTTGTTCTACTGATATTTTAAGTGCTAGAGTAAATTAATAAATGTTACATTGTAAATTAAGTAGGCTAAATGCTATGATCCATAAATTATAATTGATCTAAATGGGCTATTAAATGTTTGTTTTAAGTTGTTGGCCTATCATTTTCAAAAGTATATAACTTGTCTTACACAGCATATATTTATAACTAAACACACATAACTTTATTCACTTTCACATAATAATGTTTTTGTAATTTGGTGTTTTTGGTTGTATAGTGTGTTTTTGCTGTTCTGTCTCTGTTGTTTCCAGGATCATCATCTTGGCTGCTGCAGGCTGATGAGTGCTATAATAAAATTACTACATATTTAAAATGTGTTTTGATAATCATTATATATTTTATTATTAATATTTTATTTAAAGAAGTTGTTTCCCAGACAGGGTTTAAATTAAGAGTAGGACTTAATCTACCTAATCATGTTTTTTAAAAATGGCTTTCTGAAACACAGATTACAGTAAGTACAGAATACTAACAAATAGATTTCCAGGTATTTCTTTTCTTTTATTCCAAATTATTATTATTATTGTTATTGTTGTTGTTGTTGCTTTTGCTTGCATTAAAATAATGATATATATAATTTAGTATTCAAAGCGGTTATGCAAACCAAAACATATCAAACACATTAATATGATACATATTGATATTAACAAATTTTGGAACATACTGTGCTGCTGAGTCGATGTTTCCAACTGATCCAGAAACTCCGATACCTCCTGGTCCATATTACATTTTTATTCATAGAAAAATAATTACTGTCAGGATATAACATAAAACAAAGTGCTTAGGAAAAGTACGTTCGGGTATCGTTCGGTCATTTGTTTTTGCTTTCCCATATAAAAACGAAAAAAACGAGAAAACGTTTTCCGTTTTTTTTTTTAGAAAAACGAAAAAACAAAATTATGACTTGATTTTTGGTTTACCCGTTCTTTCACGGAAATCAGAGAAAACTCGTGATATTCCGATTTTATTTTATATATTTTATTGGCTACTTATATTTTTCAATTTTGGTTTGCATTGAATAGGCCTACCATTTAAATGATTTGCTGTGCACCGCAATGTCATCCTCATAGAAAGCCACGATAAGAGCCACCTTTATTTGCCTTATAATAAAGGGTTTCTATGGAAAGAAAACGCTTAACGTGTAATTAAATGCGTTGCGTTCATATTCTGGGCTCATCTGCTTTTCTGTAGGATATTAATAAGGTGTGTACAGCATTTGATCTTTATCACTGATAGCCTATTAAGCCACATTAAGTTTTTTCTTTATTATAAGGGTTTTCTATGGGAGGAAAACGCTAGCCTAATGTGGAATTAAAAGCAATGTTCGTATTGGGCTAATCTGCTAATCTGTAGGCTACACATGCTTTATTAATATAAGGTGTGTACAGTATTTGATATTTCAACATGAATGTCCATTGGGGGGCTGCTTCAGCTTTTTGAACGTAGAAGTGTGATAAAGACATGATTGGCTATCATTTTTATGGATAAAGGCATAGCCTATTATGTGACTACCCCTACACTTTCTTTTACTGTCTATGGTCCTTATAAGGCCAAGAAAATATGTCGTTTTAATGACTGTAGGGTAATATAGGCCTGCTACTCATTAAAAACGATTTAGTTTCATATTCATGTTTTAATAAAATAATATAAAATGTAATCTATGTTGATTATATGAAAAGTGAAAAGCATGAATAAGATAAGATGATCCCGAAAATATCGGGAGACGAATGTGGGCTGACATAATTTTGACCACTTCATTAGGCTAAATTTGCTTTTGTAGAAAGCATTTCTTTAAAGTAAATTTCGTTTTGTATTAATTGTATCTTAATTTAAATCAATGTTTCATCAACCAATTTCCTGGGTTTAATAAATAAGGAGGTAAATATAGCAGGCAATATAATAAGGACACGGAGGCGCCGGCGTGAACTGGAGCTCCTCTCTTAAACAGAAACTCATAAGCCTCACAGACCTGAGAAATATATCTATAAAAGCTTGGAATGAGCAGGCTACTTTTTTTCCCTTTTTTTTAATCAAAATCTCTCTTTTTCTTCTTCTTTTTTTAACTCTTTAACTAGGCACAATTTCTGGAAAACTGCCAGTGAAGTCCCGATATAATTTTTTTTATTTATTCATACCTATAGCCTAATCACCTTGACCAAAGTTGTAGCCTACTTTTTTTTTTTGGCTGTTACGGCAAACCAAAATATTTTTAAGGATGGCCTGAGCAAGAGTATATCGTGAAGATATAAAGGGATAGCAAAATCTATTGGCAAGAGAAGGCAAAAGAAACCTATATAGCGAGGAATTCACTAAGAAGGGCCAATTTCCATTCTGCCTTTTGTCTGATAACCGTGTTTACATTTAGGCTATTACAATAGATTTTTTCAGTCAGTTAAGCCAAATAATTGGGTAATCAAATAGCATGCGTATAGACTATTAATTTTAGAGGCTAACAAATACAGTGTGGGTAAACCCTTAATTTGAAAAATAATGAATGCATTTCCTGCCAATCAGATTTAGCACCACCCACAGGGGGAAATGGGAATATGGTCCGTGTAGCCTACGTTTTGATAGTTTGTTTTTTCGTTTGAACCAAAAAACAAAATAACGAGAAACCACCTTATTTTCGTTTGTCGCTTGAAACCATTGAAAACAAAGAAACGGTCAAAAAAGAGCCGTTCTCCCGGTTTTGGTTTCTGAATCCAAAAACGAAAAACGACTAGGCCTAAACCAAATACAAATAACGGTCCGATTTTGGTTTTTGGAAATTCCTTTTTTCATTTCTCCGTTTGAAGATCGCCTTAAAAGAAAGATAGGTTGGCCACGTGACCCGAAAATAATAGTAAATATAGCCTATCAAAATAAAAGCCAAGCTTTTAGAACGGTCATAATATGCAGCACCAACGTTAGAGCAACGTTAGAGTAACGTTGGAAGAAGAAAAAAATCAATCAATAAATAGGCTTATATAAACCTGGACCGAAAAAAGTATGTTAGCAACAGTAGTTTAATACAGTGGTTTAATATCGTGCCTATACACATCACCACGTTTAATGAGCGCATTGTTTGGTTCAATACAGTTGGTATGTAAAACGTATTGTGTGTGCAGAGTTGTTACTGTTAGCGCTAGGGCTAGGCTATTTTATATAATTAAATTAATTATTGTGGCTTCCACCGTAAGGGTGCATGGAAAAATAACAAAATATTCAGACGCCTACCGTAGGCTACGGTGACGCATTGCTGTCACATAAATATTATTTTTTTCCGCTCAATTATGTCATAATAACGAGATGCTATGTCGTTAAAACGTCATATTTTCTTGGCCTTATAAGGACATGTGTAGTCAGATAGCAAACTGACATCGAATCAATGTGGAAACAACGTTTCTCGTGACATTGAAACAACATCGTTTTGCTCATCGAATTAACGTTGAATCAACGTCAGACACGCCATTCAACCGCATTTCAATGTTGAATCGATGTTTTATTTTCGGTGTAATAACGTTCTGAAGTTGATTCAACGTTGAAATTTGATTGATGATTGATACTAACCTTTACAACTAAAAATCAACGTTGAATCGACATCGGTCTGCTATCTGTTTCTAAACCATTGTCTCTCGAAGATGCCAACAAGTCATGTATAAAATATGCCTTTATCCACATAAAACTGATCGCCTATCATGTCTTTATCATACATCTACGTTCAAAAAGCTGAAGAAATAGCAGCACCCAATAGACATTCATGTTAAAAGATCAAATTCTGTACACACCTTATTAATAGCAGATGAGCCCAGAATACGAACATTGCGTTTAATTGCACATTAGGCTAAGCGTAGGCCTACCTCCCAAAGAAAATCCTTATAATAAAGAAAAAGCTTGGCTTGGCTACTTCAGTGATAAATATCTAATGTTGTACACACCTTATTAATAAACTATCCTACAGAAAAGCAGACGAGCCCAGAATATGAACGCAATGCATTTAATTACACATTAAGCATTTAGAAACCCTTTTATTATAAAGAAAATAAAGGTGGCTCTTAACGTGTCTTTCTATGAGGATGGCATTGCGGTGCAGCAAATCCTTTAAATGGTAGCCTATTCAATGCAAAACAAAAAACGAAAAATATAAGTTGCCAATAAAATAAACAAATTATTGTGGCATTAGCCCACAACCAATATTTATTTTAAAGCCTAAACGAATTTATTTAAAGAAAAACACCAGCGCATCTGTATAGGCAGTGTTTCAGCCGCCCTTTTCAAACTGGCGCAAAAAATCCAACAGAATTTGATTTGTTAAACATGAAGAGTATGGCATTATCCGTCTGGCATGGCCGCTCGCTCTAACATTAACCAAGTAAAATGTTTGCTATTATTAAGCGCATATCCGAGTGTTTGTGCGGAGTGTGGAGCGCGCACTGCATGACATGGAGGCGCCGGTGCCATCACTCGCATTTTCCTATCAACAGTGGAAACAACTTAAAATAGGCCTACTCCATAATTTCTGGTCATACAGAAAAGAATAATACATCAGTCGTAACTACTTTTATTTGTGTAAACTCACAAGAACAAGAAAACGTTGTGCTTTTGTAAAATAAAATAAAACGAACAGGGTGCGCTTTCATGATCTTTGTGAATTGGAGCGTGTCTCAAAAATGAACTGAAAAACAGTGTATAGACAAGCCTCACAGACATGAGAAATATAGCTATCTATATTTAAAGCTTATAAAAAAAATGTCCACCAACGAAAAAAATCCAATCGAAAGCAAATAGGCTGATTATGTAATCCTGTCAGAATGAAAGGCGCAGGCTAAATTACAGCGGAGATGTATGGAGATATGTTTGCAGGCAGCCTACACTGATTTAGAAAAGACTAGTTCATTAATAAACAATTAAAATGCTTCGTTATTTTTTCAGACACATTTATTATCATTAGCCTACTTTTGCCGGTGCTTTGTAGCAAGTTTTATGCATGCGCTTGAGCGCGGAATACAGGCTATAGCCTACATGCACCCAGGATTGAATAAACGCGCGATTAGTCCTAATTACTTAAATTAATGACTAGAAAAATCTTTAGTCTATCTATGGCAACTCTAATCAATAGCCTACATTTAATATTTGACATTAAGTAGTCAGCTCTTTACATTAAATTAGTTGAGTAAGCATAATTAGTGAACTAATAAAATAATAAAATAAAGTTTAAATTAAGATACTAACCATTAGCCTATAGCTAACATTGCTTATTCCACCACACAAAAGACTGTTTATAAGGTGACCGTTATATACATGTGAAGATTGTAGGCTGTATCTTGAAGATTATTGTATTTTATTGTATCTTCTGTTATAAAGACGAAGATTTACATTTCGTTAATTTAACAAAATAAGAACACAATGTTGTAGAAAATAAACAACTTAGGCTATGTTTTGTTAGATGTGTTTTGTTTAATTATATCTCTAGGTAATATAGCCTATTAACAAAAATAAATGATATAAAAAAAAACTTATAGGCTAGGCCTATATAAATATATTTTAAAAAAGGGCGTCATTGATTAATTTTGCCTGATTGGGGGCTGCTACTATTTGCTTTTACTATTCCCCTTTCCTTAGGGGAAAAAATAATATTTATGTGACAGCAATGCGTCACCGTATAGCCTACGGTAGGCGTCTGAATATTTTGTTATTTTTCCACCATTACGGTGGAAACCACAATAAATATTAATTTAATTATATAATATAGCGCTAACAGTAACAACTCTGCTGCACACACAATAAGTTCTTAACCTATATTACCAACTGTATTGAACCAAATGCGCTCATTAAACGTGGTGATGTGTATGGGCACGATACTACTGTTGCTAACATATTTTTTTCGGTCCAGGTTTATATAAGCCTATTTATTTATTGATTTTTTTTCTTCTTCCAACGTTACTCTGGTATATAACGTTGGAGCAGCATATTATGACCGTTCTAAAAGCTTGGCTTTTATTTTGATAGGCTATATTTACTATTATTTTCGGGTCACGTGGCCAACCTATCTTTCTTTTAAGGCGATCTTCAAACGGAGAAATGAAAAAAGGAATTTCCAAAAACCAAAATCGGACCGTTATTTGTATTTGGTTTAGTCGTTTTTCGTTTTTGTTTCTTTGTTTTTGGTTTCAAACGACAAACGAAAATAAGGTGGTTTCTCGTTATTTTGTTTTTTGGTTCAAACGAAAAAACAAACTATCAAAACGTACACGGACCGAATATCAAGTGTTTTTCTAATTTCCGTGCAAGAACGGGTATACCAAAACTCAAGTCATAATTTCGTTTTTTTTGTTTTTCTAAAAAAACGAAAAAACAGGAAAAGGAGCTGTTTTCTCGTTTTTATATGTGAAAGCAAAAACAAATTAACGAACAATACCCCAAAGTGCGACTATACATACTGAATAATGTAACCTAAAGTTAAATGGAATTTAATTCTTAATTACATACATTTATTAGATATCCATTAAACATCCACTGGTATTGTAAGAGAGAACATTTTTCCATACCATGTAATGATTTCAAGTTGCATTAAGTCAGCCATCTTTCTTATAAATGTAATACCTTTTGGCCATAATATCACAAGATTCAAATCTTCATTGTGGTTAGAAGAAGCCAGCTGCACACAGTCTGAAAATGTTCTTTGGCAGTTTGCTAAAAACATTCTAAGAGCCATGGTTATGGTTTCAGCTGTTAACTTTTGTACCTGAGAAAGAATGTAGGACAACTTAAAAGGGTAGCCTTATGACAAATCATGACACAAGTCTGACATCACACACAACGTACCCTCGTGAACTCTGATGTTTGCATACGTGCATACCAGTATACCATTACGACATCCTTCATGAATAAACTTGACGTCTGATGTTTGTATACGTATATACCAACCAGAGACATACGTACCATCGCGTCACATATGCAAATATAGTCTCAAATACAGCAATTTGATTGGCTTCTGTGCTTGTTGCCGCGTTAACGCGGACAAATAGTGCGTGTTGACGCGGTCAAAATTAACGCGTTTCGTTTAAAGACTTTTGGCCCCGTCCGCCTTCCATATTGGCCTTCCATAGCAGAACGACTAAATTGAGCTCGAGGTAAAAAAAAAAAAAGAAAGAAAAAAGTGGTGGGTACAAAATGACTCATGTCATGACGAAACCTACACGTCCACTCCCCACCAAAATCGATGGTCAAATCGCCTATGTTTGACACTAGTTATAATGTATTCAGTCAACTGTCGAAGCTGGGTCTAATCATTAACAATACGCCCCTGCGCTCGGTTGGGATCTGCCGCAAATGCTGTGTAGTGATCAGTGACCGCTCGCATCTTTCTCCGCTGCCATTACTGAACTACAACTCAAACTAACGCACGACATCAACGTCATCGTTCTCAGCCACTCCCTCTGTTCGCTGATTGGACCGGTGAAATTTTGATTTCAGAAAACCAAAGAAATACACCACAATCCCAGACCAAGTAACTTACTGAAGGAAAATGAAAATTGAGCGGAAGTACGTAGGAGGGCGGAGCCAGGCTATTAAATACGTTTATATACTGTATATGATTAAATAGGGAGAGAAACTAATAATGACGACAGCAGGTGATACAGATGAAACAATAATGACTAACGAGGAGAACAAGGGTGCGGGGTTGAGTGACGAGACAACACAAGCACACAGCCCAAACACAAGGCCATGTGCTGAGTAACCCCAGAGTGCAGTCTGGACGATGGGGCGGGGCGACACGTGTCGCTCCGCCTACCAACAATTTCATTGGTTTATAATACAGCAATCTTATTGGAGTAGACACTTGAGGCATGAGCATGCGCATTCCTTTATGTACGAGTTTATGATTGATCTTCTATCTACGCAGTTTCGCGCAGTTTGGCCGTAGGCTACTACGTTGTCGCATGGCGATTTCAGTAATGATCAATTAAATAATGTATTTATTAACTTAATACGACTTAATAAGTTAAATGAAGTTACTGTACAACAAACAATAACAATCCCTTCAAGGCAGACCGCCGTGTGCTGCTAAATATGGGGAACGAATTCTTCATTCGTGGCCACGATACCTAGGTCTATATCAAGTGAAGTAAAAAAAAAGTGTATAGCGCTCAATTCACATCGTTTTATAGCAGCTTTACAAACAGTAATATAGGCCTAAGCATTCATATTGAGCCGTTTTAGAGCTGGGCGATATAAATAAATATGTTGCTGATATAAATCATACGATGTTTTAGATTTAGCTAAATTATATTTATTAATTTACCCAGCAGATAAGTCAATGGCACTTTAAGTGAGCAATGATCATGACTGCATTAAATTACTAGCATTGGATACTATAGATTACCGCCGCAAAAATAAACCAGTCGCATTTTAAAGTCGTTCGCGAAATGACCGCCAGGTGGCGCAAAGGGACATTTCGCAAAACAGCAACAATTGCCGCATTTTGAAACGTAAGTGGGGCTAATGTCAATTAACAGTAAGGATGAAATTATACAACTATGGACATTTCTGCAGGTTATAAAGTAGGCTAATAATTGTATTAAATAAATAAGATTTGGTTAATGTTGTTTAAACAAACAAGTTATAGTCTACCTATTATTTGTAGGAACAGTGAACTATTATTTATCTGTGTGTAAGTTGTTTATTTAAAAAAACAGCACAATGTCTTGTAAAAAAAACTTTTTTATTATTTCAACAAGAATGAGACTGAATATAAAAAAAGAAACAAAAAACAGAATAGAACAAATTTTTAGAACACAAATAATAATACAACTTTTTTCAAATATGCCTATTTATATTAGGCTACAACAGAGTTGGTTAAATTTAACAAAAGCAAAAATTAAATATGTAAAAGTACATTTTAAACACAATAGAACAAACTTTTAGAACAGAAAAATAGAATCAAAAGTTAAAAATAAGAACTTAATAAACGTAAAAATTAACCGAAAGCCACTTGCCTCAGTTCAGTCACGATTTTTATCTGTTATCGATTTTTATCTGATTATGTAATCCATATGGAACCGAGAGGTCACAGAGGATCAACTCAAAAATGTTTAGCTATCATGTCATGTGTATGAGCGCTGCGCAATTAGGAAAGGACCGGCAAGAGTGAAAGTCTTGCTCCAATTAAATGTAAATCGCGCTGAATTAAAATGTAAAAACATCAAATAATTTCTTTGTCGAAATGTTGCGACATGGTTTCATTTAAGTTGTGTTTTAATTCAATTTTTGCAACTTGTCCAGCTGTATCTACAGTGTAGGCATTTTCTTTGATGGCTTTCGCACTATCTGCCCATTTTTTAGCTTCAGCAAAGTTCTTGACAACAAGTGTCTTGCTAGAGCTTGGGGAATTGTGAAGTCTTTATCAAACCTTTCTCAGAAGATTCCATAAAAATGTCTTGTATTTTATTAAGACCACCTTAGTCTGAGTTTTTCTTTCCATCAGTGGTGAAAACAGAGTCTCTCATCGCCTTCTGTCTTGCATTGACGAGTGATCAGTATACTTATTGATTTAACAAGAACATCCTTCACTTCAAAAGTTTTAAAAAAGGCATCACAATGCTAATGTTTGCTAGTGTTGCAAAATTCCAGGATTTTCGAGGCTGGAAATTTTCCATTAGAATATATGGGAATAAACTGTTTATCCTATAACAGGGAACTTAAAATGTAGTTGAAAAAAGTATTGCAGCATAATCTTGGTTAAAACTACCAGATTTAATGCAATTTCAGTTGAATTTCTACCCTGCACAATACTCAATCACATGCACACAGCACACTTACTGGGGGCTATTGAGACTGGCTACACCTCCTGCATGGACAGTGCATTTCTCCATAACAAAATAATGTCCTTCTTGGGGAGTATTTAAGTAAATTATATAACTTTATGTTTAAAACTTCCTTGTGCTGTGTGTAAGCTGTTTTGCATCAACATTATACCATTGTAAAAACAGAAACACTGACTGAGCAAACATTTAGGTGACATAAAAAAAAAATAGTCTAAAAATGAATCTTGCCCACACACAGTCCCCCTGAAATACAAAAATCCCCCATAAGTCAAAGTGGGGAATGATCTATAGAACTAAAGTTTTAAAGTAAATACCAAAATGTGTTTATACAGTAGCCATCTAGCCAGTAAATCAGATATGCTAAATGTGAGCTAGTTTCATTGACTATCATGTGCTAGCTAGCTCAAGCTGTGATGCTCTTTCTTCTACCTTCTGCTAGTTTTCTGTTATCATACAGAATCACTTTATACTAGGTTATAGTTTGTTTTAGCAAGTTTAAATACATTTCCCTAGATGTCCAATTAATTCCCATAAATTACTGTAAATTCCAGTTAAGTTTCCAACTTGGAATATTTCCAAAATTCCCCAGATTAAATGTCCTCTGTATTTAAAGTGAACTGAACTTTTGTAACCCTCATGAAGTCAAGCAATATATGCCATTTGGAGCAGTTATGGTTATTCACTAGTTGTTTGATACATTCTGTGGCAAGATGCTGATGAAGAAAGCGAATTACTTTGAATTGGGGTTTTTTTTTCGGCCCCAAATTCCCCCATTTTTCTGTTGCAAATTCAGTCATCAAAAAGGGATAAGGCTCCATTTTCTCCAATATGGATTTTTCTTCCCACAATGCACCTTTGATGTCTAGAAAATCTTCACAAATATGCCTTGAGAGAGTTGGATCATCAAAATTTGAACTCAGCAAAGCCAGTATGCAGAAGAGCCGTGCTTCTTTGCTTTCAACATTGAAATCTTTTAGTATGTTAGTTACAACATTTTTAACATACTCCTGATCAAAATTAGTTTTCATGATCATAAAACTGTAGAAGTTTTTAGTTCTGAAATCCTTTATTCCTTGAAGTTCATCAAGCTTCATTGCAAAAGCATGTTTTTCCTTGTCAGACAGTTCAGCTGTAATGAACTCACTCTGATCAACATGACGCCAGTATCTAAATTTGGGTCTCTTTGTTCGTATGCAGTTTAAGATGATGACACTTGCCCCTGTTTCTTCTGTGATTGTCCTCAATGAGCGCTGGAGTTCTTGTGCGTTTTCTGTTTCCTCTGAGTCTTCCACTAGTAGCAGGACTGGTATTTTTAATGACTGCTCACCTTTTCCACACTTTATCAGACGAGCAACATGTTGGGCTACTTTTTCCTTTGAAACGATGTTGTCTTTTAGCACGGCACATCTGAATTCTTTTCTCAGATTCCACATCACATGCATGGCCATGGTGGTGCCGCCACACCCCGGGTGATGAAAGAGATTCACCACGACACAAGTACTTTCTTTTTTTTTTGTCTGAGATTTTATTGTGTTCTTTAGTTTTGAGTGTTTGTCTCGTTTTATGAAGGGCTTTGCTGTAGGTTGCTCTGAGAAATAGAAGTTCCACCATTTCACTTTGCCTCCTCTATAGAACTCAGATTCCGTTTTAATTTTGAACTCTTCAAATTCTGCAGAGCACTCATATTCATTTTCACATTCATTTTCACACAGGATATTAAGTGATGTCATCAGGTCCTCATCTGTCTTTTGGAGAATCACCAAACTTCCCTCAGCAGATGGAAGAAGTCTCTGAGCATTTTGCTTGTTCTGTCCCAGTTTCAGAATTGTCCCATTGATTTCACTGAGTTCCAGGTCATATATGCTCCGTTGACTGATGTCATGTTCACACATGGTTTGAATGAAATCCCTCCATTTTAGAAAAGAAGCATCTGATGTGCAAATACTTAAAATGTTCTCTGACCCACCAAGTTTTTTATAAAATGACATGAAAGTGTCAAAAATTGGATCATTCATGGCCTCAACAGTGGAGAGTAGGAGGAATATGACTAAGAATCGTCCTCTTGGAAGAGTGTCTGGGTTGCAGAGGAATGAGATCATGTTTTCTACTTCTCCTGCTTTGTGTATTAACCATTCACTTGGTCTGAGTGGTGTGTCAGGTTGAGTGTTGGGGTCTTCTCTGCCATTACAAAATACCCAACTTGTTTGATCGTACAGGTTGAGTTTTTCCACAATTGTTTGTGGGTCCCCATGGAACTGGCTTGGTTTGTGAAGATTTACAATTTGAACGTCACTGTGGCAGGAACCATTTTTTACAGAGTTTGGATCAAAGTCCAACACACAGAACCATTTCAATGTTGTCATGAACTGAAGATGCTTGAGTTGTTCAGAGTGGCTTTTGTTTTTTACTAAGATGAAGTAATCATAATGATCCAGTCTACTTCCTCCACATGTCAACAGATTCTTCAGCTTTTCCCCCTGGTTTGATGTTCCTTTGCTTTCAGGCCTCTTTTCTGCCTCCATCCTCCTTTTGTCCAGAACATTCATTTGCTTATTTATTTTTGTCAGTTCATCTTGTATGTCTTTTGGATTACCAATTTTATAGATATCTCGTGTTGCCGCTCCCTCTCTGATGAATAGTGATTTTCCTTTGCTCTTTTTCCATTGATTGTCCTCATCTAGAGTCTGGATAGAAAACAGCGTACCCTGAACTATGCTGTGGGATGGAACAACATCCACCTCTATGACATATTTGCCAGATAGGGTGCTGTCAGGGCTGAGTACTTCTACAAAGCGTGGCTGTCTGATGCATGCCTTTGCTTCATCTGTGTGGTCTTCAAAGTATGATTTAATACCCTGATTAAAATGATCAATGATAGAGTCTTTCTTGTCAACACTGACCCCAATGATCTCAGCATGAGCGTATTGAGTGCCTTTGGAGTCTGCTACACCAAAGTGGATGGTTCCATTTGTGCGACTGTTCATACACCCTGCAGCAAACCGGAACACCTCTTTATTGAACTTCTTCTTTATCACAGTAATATCATCTGTTCTGCCCATGAACTTGTACTCATGAACTGGATCAATCAGATTGCCTGGTCCTGTCTCTGGTGGTAAAGTGTAGTTTTGAATGTATCGTTGAGAAGCAGAACTCTGGTCGAATGGATAGAGAGTACATGAGTGTTGTTCAGGCCTCCTTGTGATCTTTTCTTTATCAGTTATGTTATCTGCATTGGTGACTGATGTTTTAAGGTCAGCTGACTCTTTTAGTTCAGTTTCTTTGGAGGCTGAGAAACTGGATGTTGCTTTATGCTTTTTTTCTTGAGAAGGGGCTAGTCTTAACGGTTCTTTTGGCTGGGAATTTGTTTTATTTGTGATTATATCCATTGAATCATTCATTTTTTGGTTTGATTTTCCCTTTGATTTTTTAACTGTATATATGGATGTTTGCGTTTGATCTGTTGAAAGGTCTTGGATATCCGCAGTTGTGTTTGTCTTGCCCTCTTCTTGCTGTATTTGGGAATGTTCAGTAGAAGCAAAGTCTGGATCATTACACCGTCTAAACTCCATTAATCGTTTGATTATAATAACAGCTGGACCATTCTTAATGCCAGTATCAACCAGATCTTTGCGTTCGTAGTAAACTAGTGCTTCCCCTGATACTTCTTCTTCATATAATATGTCTGCATATTTTTTATCTATGTTAACTTCTTCAGTTAACCAGAAGTGAACTTGCTCTTTTGTCCACTCCTTCACTCGATGGGGAAGTGTTATTTTTTTACTCATTGTCACCACTGAAAAACAAAAACAAAAATAACACATTTTTTTTTAAATGGCTGACACCACATAGTAGTTTAGCTTAGATTTATTAGTTTTTTTTGTGTTCTTGTTTTTTATAGTCTTACAGAAAGTTAAAAAGTTAAATTGATTTTGATTAATAAAATAATATTAAAAAAAACATGAAATATTAGTTTTAGCAACACAATATACCATGATACATAATCTAGAAAGCTACTTGATTCAGCTATGCCCAGATTCAGAGAAACAGAGAAATAAATATCAGATCTATCAAAAGTTAATCAAACAAAACAACTTTGAAGATATTTAGCTATATTTGTCTCAGTGTTTTGCCTTTGTAGGACAGTGTTGTAGTCTTACTTAACTGAATGATATACTTTCTGTATGCTCTAGGTCAGGGACATGCCAATAGATGATAGCATAGTGTATCGACGATAGTCAGGAGTGTGAGGATTGAGGACTCAAGAATTTTTATTTTTATTTTTTTTATTTTTTAACAGACTACAAAACTACATTGCACATCAAAATTTGCGATTAAATTGCAAGGTGGTCTATTCACAAATTGTCAAGAGTGCCTGATATAAAAGAGGCATCATTCTTACACAGTTGTGGTTTAAGCCAAGGCAAAACGACATTGTAGTTCATCGGCATTTTGTTTTTTGTTTCCATAACACATTAACAAAACATTTTAATTACAATAATAACACTAATAACAATACAATTACAACTTATTATTAATACTACTGCTACTAATAATATCACTAACATTTTATGTAGCCTAATACTAAAGGTACTGTAGACCTTTTACAGGAGTTGAGTAAAATAAATAGAGGTTGTGACCAAAATAGGGTTACGTGGCCATGGTAGAAACCTCCCAGGGGGTGACGCGGCACACATACAGTACAGTATGTATTTTTCAAATACTGCCATACCGGTGCGTAGCTGAAGCAATTGCTCCATCTATTCAATGGCTCTATTGGCTGCATACCCTTTTCTTACTAATGGTTAGGCCTATATACTATGCAACTGCCAGAATCTTAAAAAAAAAAACAATACTGTGATACAGATTTTTGGTCATACCACCCAGCCCTATACTGGAGGTTTTTTTTCTCATTGTTTAAAGATGTTTTGCCTTTTATTTATCATTGGCTTCATCAGTTAAATCATAGGAATATCAATGACAATGTTATCCAAGCTTAGTAGATATTTTATAGTTAAAAGTGTTCAAGGTGTCCTCTAAAGGAATTTTAGAGCTCTTAAATTAGACTTATGCCTACATAAATGAGTATTATTATTATATATATTTTTTTAATATGTATGAAATACTCAATGGCTTTTCACAATTTCACCTTTTAATGGTAAAATGTGACTAAAAACAGACTAAATGGCTGTTGTGATAGTAGTATCATAAACACTGTGTTGATCTTACCCTTCCTGGAGCGCTATGATGACCAGATTAAAACCGTTCTCTCCACCACTGGTATTTCTCTTCTTGTTGTGTTTCACAGCATCTTACAGTAAGAAAAACACATATTTGAGTCACATCTACTCGCTATAATTCAGTTTCATCACCAGAGGGTCTTATCACAACACTATGTTATGTGCTTTTCACCCAGCTCCTGTAACTCATTGGCATTGCATGGTGCTAACAATGTCATGGTTATGATTCCTGAAAAAGCCCATGTTTTAAGAATTTTGTGTTTTGCAGTAAAAACATTGAAATACTATTACAATTTAAGACAACTGTTTTCTATGTGAATATATTGTAAAAAAGTAATGTATTCCTGTGATCAAAACTGAATTTTCACATGCTTTGAAAAAAGCTAAATTGGAGTGTAATTTTATTATATTTATGGTGGATGGTACATGCACATCTCTTTTCACCATAGGCTTGATGTAAATAAAAATACAGGCTGATCATTATTTTCTCACACAATACCGTGTATTTGCTAATTTTATATTGATTTTCCAATGCAGGTAAATGAACATCTGAGAGACATTTTGGCCCACGAAAAAATAGTTAAAGATGCAGACGAACCCTCCACTCTTCAAAAGGTGAGAATATTATTTAACCGTACGTACATTAAGAGGTACACCGCAGATCTCATGCTAAAATAAGCAGGGATGTGATTTATATGGATTTCTGTATTTTCTGACCTGTTAAAATGGGTGTTTTTCACATATTTTGATTTTTTGACTGTAAAATCCTAAAACAATGTGCTATCTTCGTGTCCAAGGTGTCATCTTTTTCAGAAAAAGATTAGCTTTCAACAAATTACAGTTATTGATCATTATTGTGTGTGGTAGTTAAATAGACAAAAATAAAAAACGAGAATAAATTGTCAGATTTTTATTTAGAAAAAAAAACAGAAAAATCACGAACGAAAGAAACTAACACTTTAAAGTTGAAAAATGAAGTATAATACAACTATACAAGTCCTTTTTGTGACATTGGTTTGCAGTTTTCATTTAGGACACTTTTTTTCATACACGCACAGACAAATGCGTCCATTGATTCATATTAGGCACGCACACATACACATGCATACACCACATGTAAAGATACGTGAAAAAGTAACGGCCATCCGCCTCCCAAGTTTCATTAAAAACCATCCCAATCCCCTCTTCTGCTGTCTACCACTTCTTTCACCATGTATTTGTTCGTTTCTTTTATTATTTTATACAATCCAAAACACTAACCTGCCGCGCTTCGTATCTCTCGGTTCAAATCCTTCCTTTCCCGCTCTGCCAGAAAGCTGCTGTCATTTGTTGACGGAAAGCATGAAATTACCGTAATAAGCCGTATATTGCCGAAAAGCGCATATGCCTACTGTCAGGGGCAATTTGAATTGTTTTGATAGTGCAAAAACGGTTGAAGAGTTACGGTACAATGAATACAGCTTGCTGATCTGTTTCGGCGACGACACATCCGGTTCTAAAGGGCTTACCAGAGCCCGTCTACGGAGAGCCTGTTCACTCCCGAATTTTGGTTGTAGTTCCACCAGAGTTCCACTGGGGGCGATCGCCCCCGAGTGCAAAATGAATGGGAGTCTATGGGGCTAGACGGCTAAATTAGTCTCTTTCACCTGATTGCCGTTGAGAAATCTCAGATTTGATTGTAGGTTTGGCAAGTTCAACATGGGTTATAGGTCGAAAATTGAATGAACGAGTACTTATGTCCTTTCGATTTCTTACAGGTTGAGTTGTTGTTGCCCATAACACGCTAGCATTCTGCTAATGAACGCTGATTGGTCAGTGAATGACTGGTTACGACCAGAGATACCGCTTGATGGCATCATGGCATCCGAAGCGGGAACAGAATGTATTCTAGCAGAAACTCTTCTAGCACGTGTGTTTACCTGTGTCAGCTGTGCTGGCGATGCCTCGAGAGAAAAGAAAGTGCAGAGCGCGAAAGCACCACAGTGTCTGAAGGATTGCCGTAAAGCAGTATCTCTGGTCGTATGATGTGTATGACGTCATTGACATTTTGAAAGACTTTTTAAAGCAAATGAGTGACTCTAAAAAATCTAACACCCAGCAATGTGCAATTTCTTTGCATCTCCTTTCGAATACAACATTCAAATTACTAGACAAAAAATTATATCTTGAGAAAAGTGGATTTTGAGGGGTATAGCTCCATAGACCTCCATTCATTCTGCACTCGTCCTGTGAGCGCCCTCATGTGGAATCAGAGTGGAACTGCAACCAGTCAGAAGCCGGAAGTGTAGCGAGAGTGAACCTTCTCCCCTTATTAGGCCCTGTCCCAAATGGCACACTCCGGACTTGTGGACTTCCTCAGAGTCCACACTTTGGTGACGTCATGTAGTGCAGACCTATAGGGCCTTTGGCGCGAGTCCACGAGGGCGCATTGAGAGGTATTTTTGGGACAGACTCGATCGTCACGCCGGAAATAGGAAGACGGTCCGGTTGTTGTTTAAATATTATATTTCTACATTTACATATGATTCAGTAAAGCCCTGACATTCGGTTATATTTATTTAATGAATCATAATGTGATCGTAGCCTATTATTCAGTGCACTATTTATGTTTATATTAAATATAAATATATATTTATGTTTGAGACATCAACCACTGATTGATGACCATATGACTGTATAAACTGTAGGTAATAACTTGTAAAATGTACACATAGGTCATAAAAACCATAATGATATTTACACTTAAATATTTTCTTCTCATGTTAACGTGAGCGAAAGCTCCTCCCATTCGTTGTCTGATTGGCCTTTCGCAAATTCGCAAGGATTTCTGGGTAGTTAAAGTGCGTGAAGCCTGCATCTATGCGGGCTTCGCGGAAGACCGCTTCAAGGGTACAAAGGGGGCGCTGCTGAGCACACTTCAGAGCGTTAAAATGATGAATGGGACGGTCTACGGACTCGTAGACTCAGCGAGCACGCACAATTTAAGTCCACGAGACCGAAAGTCCACATGAAGTGCGTCATTTTGGACAGGGCCTTAGACATTCTCTGGGCTAACTCTCTGATGCCGGAAGTGGGCGTTTTTCCCTCTGAAATAGCAAAAGCATCACACACTGAGCTGTACCTGCTCCAAATAAATAGCCTTAGTAATTAAATAAAAATACAAAATCGAACTAAATAAAATAAATAAATAATATAAAACAAAATCAAACCAAAGAAAATAAATCTTATAAAAGTTATGCAGGCACACATTTAACAATAATTGTCAAGTGACAAATAAATAAAATTAATCAAAACTCCATGCAACTGAGTTAATCCTGAGGCGCCTTTCGCCATGACACTCGTAAAGAAAAACTTCTATGTCTTCTTTGAACTAGAAACGAAACACAAAAGGCTCTTTTATTCAATTTTTATTTATTTGTCACTAGACAATTATTGTTAAATGTGTGCCTGCATACCTTTTATAAGATTTATTTTCTTTGGTTTGATTTTGTTTTATATAATTTTAATATAATATAATATAGTAATTTTAGTTTGTTTAGTTAATTACACAGCTAGTGTGTGATGCTTTTGCAATGTCAGAGGAAAAAACACATTTTATTTAAATTAATCATTTTTGTTTTTTCAGTCCATCATAGAATTATGTTGTGTATGGTGATGGTCTAAAAATGCTTTTCAATTTAATCAAATGCTCAAACACTCAAGCTTTGTTTTCATTTTATATATATATATTTTTTTAAGATTTGTTAAATGCATATTTTTAATCATTTGACACAACAAAAATGGATAAAGTATAATTTTAACTTTTAAAAAACGATTAACATTTCTTAATAGTAGTATATTGTCTTTTGTTAATATGACAAAACATAGTTCTTATCTTTTATAATATTTTATATTATAAATATAAATATATTTGTGAAAATAAAGTTATTAGAACGCGTAACAAATATAGTTGTATATTTCATGTTGTTGTTGCTTTTAATATATAATATTTGAACCTTAAAAAGTTTAATAAGATGGAATACATTTGACTTTTTTAAACGGCTACGGTTTACAGTTAACGGTACAAGTTTAAATAACATAACGTTATCTGTCAGCAGAACAATTAGAACAATCAGAGAAAACTTAAATAATGGTCAGGGGATCTCTGGATAATCCGTAATTCGTTTGTAATTATAAAACGAAAATACCGTTTTTCTGTTTTTTGTTTCAAAACGAAAAACCAAATAACCGTTTTTGGTGTCAGAATCAAAAAACAAAAAAAACAATTAAAAACGGGCCGTTTTTCGTTTTTGGCGATCATTTTATCGTTATTCCTTTTTGAACAAAGAATGAAGAGAGTCTTTGAACTTCAGTCAATTTGTTTTTCGTTTATAAACCAAAAACGGAGGTCACGTGGTGGATAATCCGTAATTCGTTTTTCTGTTTCAAAACAAAAACCAAATAACGGTTTTTGGTGTCAGAATCAAAAAACGAAAAACCAATTAGAAACGGTCCGTTTTTCGTTTTTGGCGTTCATTTTATCGTTATTCCTTTTTGAACAAAGAATGAACGAAAAACGGAAGTCACGTGGTCTAGTCCTTTTTTGGAAGCGAAAGTGGGCTAACCCTTTCAAAATAAAAGTAACTAGATATAGTTAGCGAGGTGATTGTTGACTAAAACTGAACTAATATAACGTTTTTTAGGACAACTAAAGTAGCACTGGGTGTGAAAAAAAAAACACTTTAGTTAACTGAAATAAAAATTAAAACTAATAAAATAATAACTGGCTGTTAGGGAGAATTAAACATTTGTAAGACCATTGGTGACCTGTAACTTCAGATTAAGACAAGTGAACTCATTTTATATGTAGCTTAGGATAGCAGGTAGCCTATTTATTTATAAGTTTCTATTATTTAATTCACATTTTAGTTTTGTAACATATTTATAGCCCTTCTTGCTATGTGGAAGCTCAACCAGCAGATCCCCCTTCTGTGCACCGACTCTTTCTGTGGCGACAACAGGCAACAAGGGTTTGACCTTTTGACTTGTGTTTTTATCAAAGAGAAGGCAAGGACTACCAACAGAAGCTAATCATTGAGTTTGAAGGGTGTGCAGAACTTCAGCTCCTCTTTCTATGGCACTAAAGCTGCTAAAAACTCTCAGCATCCACCATACTGTTACCCCTTTCTGTGTCAAAAAACAAAACTCTTCCAAAACAAATCTATAAAGTTGTATACTTTTTATTTTCCTTTGCATTTTTCTCCAGTGTAATATACTTATTATGTTAGTAAAGTAGATTAAATATTTTTTTATGCAGCTTGTAGTTCTCATTAGTTATGTAGACCTACTTGTGTGTAAAACCTAGCCTTATGATCTCTAGCTCACTTTCAGATCTTTTAGTGCTTTTTTGGGTTTAATTCTGTTTGATGAACCATCAGGGAAAGGCAGTGCTCTGTACTCTTGGTACTTGTGTAAAGTAAAATAAAAGTGAAGTTAAATCATTTAGTTTTTCTCCCTGGTACTCGTGTCAGGGCCTCCCAGCCAGAGTTTCCCCAATACCTGGAGGAACAATACCTGTGCACTGTGTGCAGGGTTTAAGGACTGATGATAGTAGCATGACTGGCCCCATGCGGTCACCTACCATCACTCTCTCTTCAAATAAATGCTGGACTGGCAGGACAAAGCAGCACACCACTCCTTCCTCCGCCACCATAAAAGGGCCTTGTTGTCACTTTCAAATATTTACATCATGGTTTATGGTAAGCCACATCTTTGAATTGTGGCACTACTTTTGTGGAATTGGATGATGTCAACTTATGTCTTTAAATACAAATGTACATCATAATGTACAACGGTACAGTGAAGCAGGGCTCTGCATTGCAACTCTTTCACTTGCATATATGCCCTTAAATGATTTACAAGCATAGTGGGGGAGTGAAGACTAAAAATACTGTAAATGTTATAATGTTAATGTTATATTATAGTTTTATACATTTATAGTTCCTCCTCCAGGTTGTGGTTATAGGCTCTGCAGTGGACAGATGTAGATTTAGCCAGAGCCAGGTGCCAATACAGCCTCCTCCTGAGAGCAACACATTCCCCTTGTAGTGTTTTACATAGATAATAAATAATGTTCACCAATCTTTTTTATATAAAGTGTGGTGTTGGTTGTGCATGTGGCAAAATGGTCTTACAAATGTTTAATTCTCCCTAACAGCCAGAGTTATTATTTTATTAGTTTTAATTTTTATTTCAGTTAACTAAAGTGTTTTTTTTTCACACCCAGTGCTACTTTAGTTGTCCTAAAAAACGTTATAATAGTTAAATTTTAGTCTACAATCACCTCGCTAAGTAACTATAGTTACTTTTATTTTGAATAGCCTACTTTCGCTTCCAAAAAAGGACTAGACCACGTGACTTCCGTTTTTCGTTCATTCTTTGTTCAAAAAGGAATAACGATAAAATGAACGCCAAAAACGAAAAACGGACCGTTTCTAATTGGTTTTTCGTTTTTTGATTCTGACACCAAAAACCGTTATTTGGTTTTTCGTTTTGAAACAGAAAAACGAATTACGGATTATCCACCACGTGACCTCCGTTTTTGGTAACGAAAAACAAATTGACAGAAGTTCAAAGACTCTCTTCATTCTTTGTTCAAAAAGGAATAACGATAAAATGATCGCCAAAAACGAAAAACGGCCCGTTTTTAATTGGTTTTTCGTTTTTTGATTCTGACACCAAAAACGGTTATTTGGTTTTTCGTTTTGAAACAAAAAACAGAAAAACGGTATTTTCGTTTTATAATTACAAACGAATTACGGATTATCCAGAGATCCCCTGACCGTACACGGACCCGTTTTTCATTTTTGGCGATCATTTTATCGTTATTCCTTTTTGAACAAAGAATGAAGAGAGTCTTTGAACTTTAGTCAATTCGTTTTTCGTTTATAAACCAAAAACGGAGGTCACGTGGTGGATAATCCGTAATTCGTTTTTCTGTTTCAAAACGAAAAACCAAATAACCGTTTTTGGTGTCAGAATCAAAAAACGAAAAACCAATTAAAAACGGGCCGTTTTTCGTTTTTGGCGTTCATTTTATCGTTATTCCTTTTTGAACAAAGAATGAACGAAAAACGGAAGTCACGTGGTCTATTCCTTTTTTGGAAGCGAAAGTAGGCTAACCCTTTCAAAATAAAAGTAACTAGTTCGCGAGGTGATTGTAGACTAAAACTGAACTAATATAACGTTTTTTAGGACAACTAAAGTAGGCTAGCACTGGGTGTGAAAAAAAAACACTTTAGTTAACTGAAATAAAAATTAAAAATAATAAAATAATAACTGGCTGTTAGGGAGAATTAAACATTTGTAAGACCATTTTGCCACATGCACAACCAACACCACACTTTATATGAAAAAGATTGGTGAACATTATTTATTATCTATGTAAAACACTACAAGGGGAATGTGTTGCTCTCAGGAGGAGGCTGTATTGGCACCTGGCTCTGGCTAAATCTACATCTGTCCACGGCAGAGGCTATAACCACAACCTGGAGGAGGAACTAGTATAAATGTATAGAAGTATAATATAACATTAACATTATAACATTTACAGTAGGTTTTAGTCTTCACTCACCCACTATGCTTGTAAATCATTTAAGGGCATATATGCAAGTGAAAGAGTTGCAATGCAGAGCCCTGCTTCACTGTTCCGTTGTACATTATGATGTACATTTGTATTTAAAGACATAAGTTGACATCATCCAATTCCACAAAAGTAGTGCTACAATTCAAAGATGTGGCTTACCATAAACCATGATGTAAATATTTGAAAGTGACAACAAGGCCCTTTTATGGTGCCGGAGGAAGGAGTGGTGTGCTACTTTGTCCTGCCAGTCCAGCATTTATTTGAAGAGAGAGTGATGGTAGGTGACCGCATGGGGCCAGTCATGCTACTATCATCAGTCCTGAAACCCTGCACATAGTGCTCAGGTATTGTTCCTCCAGGTATTGGGGAAACTCTGGCTGGGAGGCCCTGACACGAGTACCAGGGAGAAAAACTAAATGATTTAACTTCACTTTTATTTTACTTTACACAAGTACCAAGAGTACAGAGCACTGCCTTTCCCTGGTGGTTCATCAAACAGAATTAAACCCCAAAAAGCACTAAAAGATCTGAAAGTCCCAGAGCTAGAGATCATTTTTGACTGAGTAAGGCTAGGTTTCACACACAAGTAGGTCTACATAACTAATGAGAACTACAAGCTGCATAAAAAAATATTTCATCTACTTTACTAACATAATAAGTATATTACACTGGAGAAAAATGCAAAGCAAACTAAAAAGTATACAACTTTATAGATTTGTTTTGGAAGATTTTTTTTTTTTTGACACAGAAAGGGGTAACAGTATGGTGGATGCTGAGAGTTTTTAGCAGCTTTAGTGCCATAGAAAGAGGAGCTGGAAGGCAGGCGAATTTCTGCACACTCTTCAAACTCAATGATTAGCTTCTGTTGGTAGCAGTGCTTGCCTTCTCTTTGATAAAAACACAAGTCAAAAGGTCAAACCCTTGTTGCCTGTTGTCGCCACAGAAAGAGTCGGTGCACAGAAGGGGGACCTGCTGGTTGAGCTTCCACATAGCAAGAAGGGCTATAAATATGTTACAAAACTAAAATGTGAATTAAATAATAGAAACTTATAAATAAATAGGCTACCTGCTATCCTAAGCTACATATAAAATGAGTTCACTTGTCTTAATCTGAAGTTACAGGTCACCAATGGTCTTACAAATGTTTAATTCTCCCTAACAGCCAGTTATTATTTTATTAGTTTTAATTTTTATTTCAGTTAACTAAAGTGTTTTTTTTTCACACCCAGTGCTACTTTAGTTGTCCTAAAAAACTTTATATTAGTTCAGTTTTAGTCTACATCTCCTCGCTAACTATAGCTAGTTACTTTTATTTTGAAAGGGTTAGCCTACGTTCGCTTCCAAAAAAGGAATAGACCACGTGACTTCCGTTTTTCGTTCATTTTTTGTTCAAAAAGGAATAACGATAAAATGAACGCCAAAAAACGAAAAACGGACCGTTTCTAATTGGTTTTTCGTTTTTTGATTCTGACACCAAAAACGGTTATTTGGTTTTTCGTTTTGAAACAGAAAAACGAATTACGGATTATCCACCACGTGACCTCCGTTTTTGGTTTATAAACGAAAAACGAATTGACTGAAGTTCAAAGACTCTCTTCATTCTTTGTTCAAAAAGGAATAACGATAAAATGATCGCCAAAAACGAAAAACGGTCCGTTTTTAATTGGTTTTTCGTTTTTTGATTCTGACACCAAAAACGGTTATTTGGTTTCTCGTTTTGAAACAAAAAACAGAAAAACGGTATTTTCGTTTTATAATTACAAACGAATTACGGATTATCCAGAGATCCCCTGACCCCCTGACCTTCCTCACAGCTTTTCTATTTAAATCTCTTTTATGCAAATACTATTTTGTTCAGATCAGCCACCTCAGGACTAGGACTGAGCATTAGAGAGATCTTATGTTTAGTGACACATAATTATTTTTGTAAATTGGAGGAATATGTAGCATCTGAGACTGGGGTCTACATCAGCCATGTTGATGTCTCCAAATTTTCTTCCCCATATAACAAATGAAATACCTTGTTTTCTTCAGCAGTCCTAAAGCATTATTGACAAGCACTTCTATTAGCCAATAGTTGTTGTTCGTTTGTTGTAAAATTTCTTCAAAAAACAAACAAACAAACCATTTGTTAATTTACATATACATTTAGTTTATCTTAATAGATAGAGCTACCTTTGCATCGCTCCTGCGGCTCTCCGTCAAGTTTGCTCTCGCTCATGTTTGCGGATAACCCCCAAAACACGAATTCAGATGATAATCTAGGGCTAAGCTATTGAAATATTTCAATTTGTAAACCTGTCAAAACCGTTTAAAAGTTTCGTTGTTCCACGGAAATGAAGTGGGGTTTAGTCGAATAAAACGAAAGTGATGTCAGAGAATGTCTAATAAGGGGAGAAGGTTCACTCTCGCTACACTTCCGGCTTCTGACTGGTTGCAGTTCCACTCTGGCTCCACATGAGGGCGCTCACAGGACGAGTGCAGAATGAATGGAGGTCTATGGAGCTATACCCCTCAAAATCCACTTTTCTCAAGATATAATTTTTTGTCTAGTAATTTGAATGTTGTATTCGAAAGGAGATGCAAAGAAATTGCACATTGCTGGGTGTTAGATTTTTTAGAGTCACTCATTTGCTTTAAAAAGTCTTTCAAAATGTCAATGACGTCATACACATCGTACGACCAGAGATACTGCTTTACGGCAATCCTTCAGTCACTGTGGTGCTTTCGCGCTCTGCACTTTATTTTCTCTCGAGGCATCGACAACACAGCTGACACAGGTAAACACACGTGCTAGAAGAGTTTCTGCTAGAATACATTCTGTTCCCGCTTCGGATGCCATGATGCCATCAAGCGGTATCTCTGGTCGTAACCAGTCATTCACTGACCAATCAGCGTTCATTAGCAGAATGCTAGCGTGTTATGGGCAACAACAACTCAACCTGTAAGAAATCGAAAGGACATAAGTACTCGTTCATTCAATTTTCGACCTATAACCCATGTTGAACTTGCCAAACCTACAATCAAATCTGAGATTTCTCAACGGCAATCGGCTGAAAGAGACTAATTTAGCCGTCTAGCCCCATAGACTCCCATTCATTTTGCACTCATGGGCGATCGCCCCCAGTGGAACTCTGGTGGAACTACAACCAAAATTCGGTACAATAGGACTTAATAGGGAGTGAACAGGCTCTCCGTAGACGGGCTCTGGTGATGTGTTTAGGCAGGTAAAAGACAATATGATTGGTCCATGACCATGTAACTGCCGCGGTAGCCTATGAGGTCTCTGCGGAACAAAAAAGGGCGTTCACAATTTTAGGGCGTTTTAAAAAGGGATAGGAGTTTTTCAACCTCTTTACCTTCTTTGCTCAAATCGAGAGGGAGATTCCCGGAAAAAGAGAGATCGAGCATATGAATATAAACAGATTGTTGTAATTTATCAGTTGTTTATCGTTTCATTTGTGTGAATTTGCTAGCTACCCATTGTAAAAAGTTCCAAGCAATCTATCCAAGCAAATTTGCTCATCTAGCGTTAACTATTAGGCAATTAACGACTTACAATAATAAAGAATAGCAACAGTGAGAGTTGCTAGAGATCCAGCACTGAGAGATCCAGAACTGACTGGACACTCTTCTTACAGACACTCAGCAAGGCAGGGAAATTGGCACAAGAATTAGAAAAATATTCCCTTTGCCATTACTCTATATATTTCATCAGTAGCTTTACTGTTATTCAAACATGTTTTGTAAAAAATATTTTTTTACTAATTTAAAGAAAAAGACAGTAATATGTTTTCATATTAACATGTAGGCTATATATGCATTATATTATATATTACAAACATATTGTACTATTTAAGACTAAAATGTTAGTCACAGTTAAATTTTAATTCAGAGACTTACCATATTGATAAAGCTTGTTTCAAGATCAACCGAGAAAGAAAATGAATCAGAGACAACTGTCAGCGCAACAGAGACGTTCTTGAGATGCAACAGAATAGTGTAGCTGTAGCACTTTATGAGAGAGCTGCTTGAAAGTAGGAAAAATGTCCGGCTCTGCAAAACTTAAACATGTCAGTAATGAGGGAGGTTAGTGGCACATTAGATATGAAATAAAAATCATTTTGTGTGGCCACTATCATGTCACAGCCCGGACCTGACACACAATATATTATCAAAGTGTGTTGTCCAAAGACAGACTGTCAAAACATTCAATAGAAATTATGAAACAAGTTTGGCAAGCCAATTACTCAAATCTGAGTGATCCAACATTGAGTGGTTTGTTTGACGTCTCAGTCTCACCAGACTTCTTGCAGACTGCTGCGGGTCTGGATGAGAGAGAGAATCCTGAGAGCCCAGCTCTGTTTCAGACTGAATATCATCAGCTCCACACTCTTCAAACCACACACAGAGTGCAGGAAAGAAAACAGACCATCCGTGTGCTCATTACACTATGGAGATCTGCAGGAAACACATTAATAACAACTAAACAACTACAAACACTTTGACCAAAACACTAATCTGGGCATTTAACACTTGCCTTAAAAGTGCATAAAGTAATTATTTTCCACTCAACAAAAGTTTTCAACTGAAATAAATGAATAGTAAAGCGTACATGTTCACTATAAAAAATTATGTATTTTCCAGTCAGAGCCGCGACGCGGAGCGTGGACAAGAGAGAGAGATTTTCGAGAGAAATTCAGACTTCCGTCTATGCCTCATATCTAACCTAAAAAAACAAAGTTTAAACATGAATTTGAATGCAAAAACAGTTATTTGAGCGATGAGTTCTTTTGAAGAATATTTAGAATGCATTCCAAACACTGGATGTGTACGTATGCTTGAGTATGTTTTTCTTTTTTTTACTGGAAATCTGGAATTTCATTGTCTCATTAAAAATATTTGTGTGTGTAGGGCAAAATAAAGCGCATTACCTGATGTTTTCATCATTGTAAACTAATACACTAAGAAATGAGAAGAGACTCGGTCACTGTCTTCCTCAATACTGGCAAAACAGAATAAAGATATAAATCGCAACGTCAAATATCCGTATTGATCCGTACAGATTCAGACATCTATTCTGTAATCATTTTAAGTGTAACCATACGTCATTAGGTATTGCCACACACTTTACATTGTACACATTGTAAATAACTGACAGATTCTGTAAAATATAGGCTACATCTGCTGCTGGACAAAACTATTTATTCTTCTTTAAATCCAAATATTAAAAAAGTCACAAAAAAGACATTTAAAAGTAAAAAAATTAGTCCGAATTCATAATAAAATTATACCCCTTATTTTTAACTTTTCTAAATTTTTCTGATAGGCTGAATAATCCTTAAATGCCCCAGCTAGAGGAAGCAATAATAAGGTAATCAGTATTTTTGTTTTATTCACGTCTGCAAAAAATGACAACCATTCAAATACACAGCTTGAGGTTAACCTCGCTCATAAGTGAAAGGTCGTTCTACTAGCTGTGTACATTCATGCAAGGAGAAAGACAGAAATGGTACCAGTAATGGACTAAAGGTACCAGATGAAGAGTCTGTTGCTTCATTCAGATCATGGGCCTTGGTTTATTCTTACCTTGGGCATCGGTCTGCTGTAACACACCAGACACCTTTTAACCTTCTAGAGATAAATCAGAGTCTAGAATAATCAAATTTAGTCATTTATTTGTCAGGGAAAAATAATGCCATTTACAAAATTAAGAAATAAAAAGACCAATGTAAACCAAATCACCAAGTAATCAATTTATCAAGGAGAAGAGAATCCTTCCTGGAATGTAAAAACAGATGCACAATAATTATGTCAATGTGTTGTGAAAGGAAATGAACAGTAAAAAAAAAAATTCTGTTAAAAAAAAAAACAGTAAAGCCAATCAAAGGCAAAAAGATGTAAGTCAATGGAGGATTTTCAAACTTTCATCTACTTTGCAAGCACTGTAAAATCGTTCCTTATATATATTTTTTTAATAATTGTATTAATATAAAGGCTTTCATTTGAGTATATTTAAGTCGAATAACTATAGATGATGCTGCATAAAATATTGTCTTTATAGCATTAAAAGAGCAGCATAAAAATGTTATAGATTTAAAATGTTCACCTAAAAAATAAAGCTTTTCTTCCATGTAACACAAAGGTCAAATGTTCCAAAAAAGTCCAACTTTACTTTTATACATTTCAAATGTGTAGAACAGTCTACACAATTCATGTATAACAAAATTTCAAATCATTTTGATACTTCTTTTTTTTTACATGACAAAGTTGAACTGTTGAACAGTCTTGCACAGTAGCCTACTGTCTTTTGAGCATCAAGAACATCAGCAATCTGTAAAAAATACAATTAAAAGTTTGCTTTTCTCTCCAGTGAGAATATTCCTAACAAAGGTGGTTATTGTTTGATTTCAGAGCATAAGCGTTTGACATGTATATTAATACATAACATGCAATTGAAACTCACTGTTTAGTTCACTGTAGCTGCTTTCTCTGCAGGCTCCGCTCACTGTTGTCCATCACGTTCAGTAACACCACCTGTTACCATCAACCACACCACAGGACAGGACAGGACATGTCATATTAGACTACCTATACAGGTTTGAGGTTATAATCTCAAATAATAGCAACTGTAGATGATTTACCCAGGTCTTTGAAGAGGTATAGTTCGTGATTTTTCAGTGCATAATAAAAGTCACGTTTCACTCTGTCTCCTCCGGCGTCTAGTGCTTCAAAGAGCTTTCTCATTTTTTGGGGGTTGGTATTTTCTGCTGTGATCTCTGCATATGTTTCAGGATTTATCATGCCTTTATTTTGTAGCTCATCTACTATTGACATCACTGAAGTAACCCTTTGAATAAGAGCTGCTCTGTTCCTATCCACAAACTGGCCCTCTGTGGATAAAATAATGAATTAGGCTATACTATAGCATAGAAACAAGGCTGTAGGCTATTTCAAACTATTCGTAACTCATTGTTATTAAAAAATAAACCGGTTCGTCTAATTATAAAAAATAGAGATTTAGATTTGTTTTTAACTTTTTGAGTTTAGCAACTAATCAGCTCACGCCGTTTTTCTCACTTACCAAAGCTGCTCATCGTGTTGAATAACAAACTTGATCCGGGAATTAAAATACAAAATAAAAAAGTTACCTGCTATAACTCTTGAATAAAATATAATAAAAACGTTTTTAAATATGCCGTAGCCTACACGCGTTGGCAAAATTCAGTCTATTTCAGCTGAACTAGTTTGATGTAAAGAAAGAGTTGCAGTTCCGGACGGGTAAAAACGAAAGCACTTTTCAATGTAAATAACGGGCTGGGGGCGTATGACATTATGACGTCAATCGTAGGCCTACCAAATGGCATCAAGCTAGGCCTATTAATCTACACTGTAGAGCTATGTTATTCGATAAAATAAGAGACTGGATGATTTGCGTTTGGTCTTAATAGGCTACAAAGTTTTTTTTTTCTTTTTTTCACATTTTTAACCCTTTGAATGAGGGCCTTTATCAATCTCAGAATTCAGTTGCGGCTCATCTTGGACTTGCCTCTGATTTAACTGAGCAATTTCGTCTTTCCATATTATGGCAGTCCACACAGATGTCTTGTCCTCTTCTCTGATAAGATTAATTTTTACGTCACCAGCATGGTGCTTGACCTTGAAGAAGTTTGGGTCGATATCTGTTCTAAATGAAATCACCAGGATGAACAGAAGAACCTCAAGAAGGTGCGGCGTTTTCATCCGAAACGGCAGCGTTTGGTCCGAAATGGTCTGTTAGGTCTGGGATGGCTGATCGGATGACTTGATTTTTCATTCTGCTCAACTTTCTCTTTTGAACAAGTGTCATTCACTGGAAAAAAGTAGATGTGAAGAATGAGAGGATCTTTACAGCGCATGTAGAGAAGAAGGTTAAAGTGTTCTTCCCACAGCGTGAACCAGCTTATAATTAGAGTTGTAAAAGAGAAGGATGGTTGGAGTATTTTGCCATGATAACGGGTCAACTCTGCAGATTGTAAAGATATTCCTTCATCTCTTTTGCTGAGGAGCTTCACAGCATCTTTGAGAGAGGGGTCAGACTCTGCTAAACAGGCGTAATGAGGCAGATGGGCCTCCTCCAGTTTCCCTGAGATCACGGTCACATCGATCACTGGACCAATTCGCTCACACTGAAGCCTCTCCAGCTCTGCACTGAGGAAACGTCCATCCACTGCACGATACTGGAGAGTGACGTCACCAGCACAGACCCATCGCATTCTGGTCCTGCTGCACTCGAATCGACCCGCCTGATGCTGATGCTGAACTTTGACCCTCCTTCATCTGTACAGACTGACGGCTCCACAGGAACCCACTGATCACAGTCGACAATGTGAACACAAGACTGACAGTGAAGATTAATTTCAGAAGGTTCAGGCGCAGAGACGTTCAGTCTATACTAGAACAGAAAGGGTAATGATAAATGAGATGTATAAAAGAGAAAAATGTTAGTATTAAATTATCTCACTCTTCCAGCTCTTCCAAAACCTTTGATTTGAAGTGAATCTTCACTTTCTTGTTGCAGCTGTGTCTCCAGTCCTCTTCTGTGCACTGGTCAGTGAGTTTACTGCACGTCCTCCTTAAAAGATGGAGGAAACAAACAAACAAAAAAATGTACAAGAGATATGAAATAATGATAAGAAAAGGAAACTGTATTTCACTTGTATTGATAGTATTTCAAAATCAATTATTGGAGACTAAAATGGGACTTGAGGAATATTATGGTTTATTTTACAACAAATTTTAAAAAGATAATTAGCTAAAAAATAAAAACTCGTTTGATGAACACTTTATGTCGATTTTTGTAGATATGTGCCATACATCCTGTCAACAAATGTTTTTTTGTGTGTAGTTTTGTGTAGTTTTTTTGTTTTTACATTATTTATCTTTAAATCAAAAAAGTCAAATGCACATTGAGCACACAAATCCTTCAATGATCACAGTGCAGCGCTTTAACAGGCCCATGGCCACCAAAGCGCTTTACATATTGCCTCACATTCACCCATTCATTCAACCATCCATACAACAGTGTCCCTGTACAAAAGACTAAAAATGATCAAACGTTGTATTTATAGTGTCAGTGTCACTGGTTTGCTTGAGGAGGGACTCGAGTTACGGTACAAATCACTGATGGATCCACACTGCATTGAAAATCAAAGCTTGTTTCAAGATCAAAACTGAGAAAGAAAATGAATCAGAGACATCTGTAAGCACAACAGAGACTTTCTTGAGATGCAACAGAATAGTGTGCTGTAGCACTTTATGAGAGCTGCTTGTAAGTAGGAAACATTCCCAACACTGTATATCCACAGCATAACACATAAGCACTGCAAAACTTAAACATGTCAGTAATGAGGGAGGTTAGTGGCACATTAGATATGAAATAAAAATCCTTTTGTGTGGCCACTATCATGTCACAGCCCGGCCCTGACACATAATATATGATCAAAGTGTGCTGTCCAAAGACAG
Source organism: Phoxinus phoxinus (assembly GCF_949152265.1). NCBI lineage: Eukaryota > Metazoa > Chordata > Actinopteri > Cypriniformes > Leuciscidae > Phoxinus > Phoxinus phoxinus. The sequence goes on along the minus strand of NC_136880.1, from coordinate 36,704,950 downwards.
ACTGTCAAAACATTAAGTAAAAAATTATGAAACAAGTTTGGCAAGCCAACATTGAGTGGTTTGTTTGACGTCTCAGTCTTGATGGATTTTCCAGTCAGAGCTGCTTGACAAGGGAGAGAGATTTTCGTGAGAAATTCAGACTTCCGTCTATGACTCATATCTAACCTAAAAAAAACAACGTTTAAACATGAATTTGAATGCAAATACATATTTGAGCGATGAGTTCTTTCTAAGAACATTTAGAATGCATTCCAAACACTGGATGTGTAGTGCAGTGTATGTTTTTTTTTTTTTACTGGAAATCTGGAATTTCATTGGCTCATTAAAAATATTTGTGTGTGTAGGGCAAAATAAAGCGCATTACCTGTTTTCATCATCATAAACTAATACACTAAGAACTGAGAAGAGATGGTCACTGTCTTCCTCAATACTGGCAAAACAGAATAAAGTAAAGATATAAATCGCAACGTCAAATATCCATATTGACCCGTAAAGATTCAGACATCTATTCTGTAATAATTTTAAGTCATTATGACTTATGCCTTTAGGTCTTGCAAAACACTGTACATTGTACACATTGTATTGAGAAATAACTGACAGATTCTGTAAAATATAGGCTACTACGTCATGTAGCCTACTATACTATAAATATAAATATAAAAAAGTCACTAAAAAGTACAAAAAAGACATTTCAATGAAAAAATGTAGTCAGAATTCATAATAAAATAATACTCATTTTTACCTTCAACATTTTTCTGATAGGCTATATAGAATATCACTAAATGTCCCAGCTAAAGGAAGCAATATTAAGGCCATCATTATTTTAGTTTTATTCACGTCTGCAAAAGATTACAACCATTCGAAAACACATATAGCTTGAGGTTAACCTCGCTCATAAGTAAAAGGTCGTTCTACTAGCTGTGTACATTCATGCAAGGAGAAAGAAATGGTACCAGTAATGGACTAAAGGCACCAGATGAAGAGTCTGTTGCTTCATTCAGATCATGGGCCTTGGTTTATTCTTACCTTGGGCATCGATCTGCTAACACACCAGACACCTTTTAAACTTCTAGAGATAAATCAGAGTCTAGAATAATCAAATTTAGTCATTTATTTGTCAGGTAAGAATAATGCCATTTACAAAATGAAGAAATAAAAAGAATAATGTAAACCAATTCACCAAGTAATCAATTTATCAAGGAGGTTAAAAACTTCCTGGAATGTAAAAACAGATGCACAATAATTATTTAAATGTGTTGTGAAAGGAAATGAACAGTAAAGGCAATCAAAGGCATAAAGACATCTCTAAATGACATGAAGGCAAGTATGACACTAAATTGTGACACCATCACTGATGTAAGTCAATGGAGGATTTTCAAAGTTTAATCTCAAATTTGTTTACTTTGCAAACACTGTAAAATCATTCCTTGTTTTAAAAAAAAATAATTGTATTAATATAAAGGCTTTAATTTGAATATATTGAAGTCGAATAACTATAGATGCTGATGTATCAAATGTTGTCTTTATAGCATTAAATGATCAGCATAAAAATGTTTATGGCTATTTTAAAGCCATAAACATTTTTATGCTGATCATTTAATGCTATACACCTAAAAAAATAAAGCTTTTCAATGTTCACCTAAAAAAAGAAGCTTTTCCTCCATGTAACAAAGGTCAAATGTTCTAAAAAAAGTCAAACTTTAGGCTATCTGACATTATTAAGCGTTTCTACTTCACATTTTCAGCAGAGCAGGGCAGCGGAGCGGCTGTGGGTTGAGTCCCCACGGTTCTCATGCCGCGTGCCCAACCACCCCTCCCCCAAACGTATCCCAATGTTACAGTTGTTGCAGTGTTATGAACAGAGAAGCATGTACTCAGCGCAGCAGCAGAACGACTAAATTGAGCTCGAGGTAAAAAAAAAAAAGAAAGAAAAAAGTGGTGGGTACAAAATGACTCATGTCATGACGAAACCTACGCGTCCACTCCCCACCAAAATCGATGGTCAAATCGCCTATGTTTGACACTGTAGTTATAATGTATTCAGTCAACTGTCGAAGCTGGGTCTAATCATTAACAATACGCCCCTGCGCTCGGTTGGGATCTGCCGCAAATGCTGTGTAGTGATCAGTGATCGCTCGCATCTTTCTCCGCTGCCATTACTGAACTACAACTCAAACTAACGCACGACATCAACGTCATCGTTCTCAGCCACTCCATCTGTTCGCTGATTGGACCGGTGAAATTTTGATTTCAGAAAACCAAAGAAATACACCACAATCCCAGACCTAGTACTGAAGGAAAATGAAAATTGAGCGGAAGTACGTAGGAGGGCGGAGCCAGGCTATTAAATACGTTTATATACTGTATATGATTAAATAGGGAGAGAAACTAATAATGACGACAGCAGGTGATACAGATGAAACAATAATGACTAACGAGGAGAACAAGGGTGCGGGGTTGAGTGACGAGACAACACAAGCACACAGCCCAAACACAAGGCCATGTGCTTGCACACAAAACATGGGTCTGTCATGATCCTGCCTCAAGACTTAAAGAAAGACAAGGACTAGATGGCAGAATCATGACAACAATATGTCCCATGCAAATGTGAATATTGTAGACCTAAGTTACTGTTTTCATCAAATTCATGGTCTAGTAGGGTGATCGTCTAGATTCTAGTCAGTCTGTATAATAGCTTGCATAAATAAAAGTCTACGTTTAGCTTCAAAGGGCGTTTTCGATGACGGTATTCTGTAAAAATGAAGACATTTTTTTGCATTCTGATATTCAAAAGCATTTTGTCCGTCTTCCTCCACTTGTTACCACTGTTTTTCTGCCATCACTTTACGTCACTGCATTGTTACATTACTGAATTCTCTTATTATGACTTCTGCTTTTAAATGGTCTATTGCCCATTGATGGTTCTAAAATGAATGATCATTCTCAGTGGTGTGACCAAACAATCTAATGTTTTCACCGTTAAAGTGAATCAATCAAGATCAAGAAACTGAAAAAGTCTTTGAACCACTAGTGCTTAATGCAAATGAATGGAGCCATAGTTGAGAATAGGGTTATTTATTCAGACACAACAGCTTGTCCCATGAGCCTTTATGTAGTCACTGATGTCCAAATATCATTTAAGAAAGGAACACAGGAACAACACAATATTTCACTTACATGACTTCAAGTGAGGGCTGCTTATTAGCATAGACGTGTCAAAATGTTAGTTTGGCTTTGATTTAAAATTAATAACATTAATAACAAAAACCTATTAAGATTAAATAATAAAATCTATATCATTAGAAAATATACAACATAAACAACCCAAACAAATGGGAGACAAATATTAGTGCAAGATCATAGTATCAAACTATTTCACTTGTTAATTGAATTTTAACAAGCCTATGTGCCAATGCCCAAAACATTAAATCTAATGTTTCTTTCTGCACTACATATAGACTGAAGTTTAGATTCCCTTCATAAATCTACATGTAAAAACTCAATACTTTGATCCATGCCATCAATTCAGAGGCACTCACTAGGGCTGCAAACTCGTTCAAGCAAAAACAGTGAAATGCAAACATTAACCACTTCAAATGACGGACTTACTTGACAGCATTTACAAAGGCAGTTTACATTGACTTGGTTTTGATATTTGCACAAGCAGCTGAATTTCGATACAGTATTTGCAGCAGGCCATAAAAATATCCATATTTCAGCCAAGCATTGGACTGCATGTACATCTCACTCGAACATGTTCCACTCTTACAGTTTTCACTCAGAGGTTTGCAATGATACATCAGAAATGACTTAAATAAAGAAAACTGCATCTATTTCCAGAGGTTAGATTCAAACAGGCAAGTACAGACGCACTGTGATTGTGGAAAGCGGACACACAGAGATGCTATAAAATCTCAGGAAGGCCACAGAATAGATCACATGACACCACCGAGTCTGTGTTTTTCCTACTTACGTGTGGTTTGGGGTTCAGTGTTTGATAAAGGTTACTGAATGGAAGCGCATATGTAGCCTAGTGTGCTGTAGCACTTTATGAGAGCTGCTTGTAAGTAGGAAACATTCCCGGCACTGTATATCCACAGCATAACACATAAGCACTGCAAAACTTAAACATGTCAGTAATGAGGGACGTTAGTGGCACATTAGATATGAAATAAAAATCCTTTTGTGTGGCCACTATCATGTCACAGCCCGGACCTGACACACATAATATATGATCAAAGTGTGCTGTCCAAAGACAGACTGTCAAAACATTAAGTAAAAAATTATGAAACAAGTTTGGCAAGCCAACATTGAGTGGTTTGTTTGACGTCTCAGTCTTGATGGATTTTCCAGTCAGAGCTGCTTGACAAGGGAGAGAGATTTTCGTGAGAAATTCAGACTTCCGTCTATGACTCATATCTAACCTAAAAAAAACAACGTTTAAACATGAATTTGAATGCAAAATACATATTTGAGCGATGAGTTCTTTCTAAGAACATTTAGAATGCATTCCAAACACTGGATGTGTAGTGCAGTGTATGTTTTTTTTTTTTTTACTGGAAATCTGGAATTTCATTGGCTCATTAAAAATATTTGTGTGTGTAGGGCAAAATAAAGCGCATTACCTGTTTTCATCATCATAAACTAATACACTAAGAACTGAGAAGAGATGGTCACTGTCTTCCTCAATACTGGCAAAACAGAATAAAGTAAAGATATAAATCGCAACGTCAAATATCCGTATTGACCCGTAAAGATTCAGACATCTATTCTGTAATAATTTTAAGTCATTATGACTTATGCCTTTAGGTCTTGCAAAACACTGTACATTGTACACATTGTATTGAGAAATAACTGACAGATTCTGTAAAATATAGGCTACTACGTCATGTAGCCTACTATACTATAAATATAAATATAAAAAAGTCACTAAAAAGTACAAAAAAGACATTTCAATGAAAAAATGTAGTCAGAATTCATAATAAAATAATACTCATTTTTACCTTCAACATTTTTCTGATAGGCTATATAGAATATCACTAAATGTCCCAGCTAAAGGAAGCAATATTAAGGCCATCATTATTTTAGTTTTATTCACGTCTGCAAAAGATTACAACCATTCGAAAACACATATAGCTTGAGGTTAACCTCGCTCATAAGTAAAAGGTCGTTCTACTAGCTGTGTACATTCATGCAAGGAGAAAGAAATGGTACCAGTAATGGACTAAAGGCACCAGATGAAGAGTCTGTTGCTTCATTCAGATCATGGGCCTTGGTTTATTCTTACCTTGGGCATCGATCTGCTAACACACCAGACACCTTTTAAACTTCTAGAGATAAATCAGAGTCTAGAATAATCAAATTTAGTCATTTATTTGTCAGGTAAGAATAATGCCATTTACAAAATGAAGAAATAAAAAGAATAATGTAAACCAATTCACCAAGTAATCAATTTATCAAGGAGGTTAAAAACTTCCTGGAATGTAAAAACAGATGCACAATAATTATTTAAATGTGTTGTGAAAGGAAATGAACAGTAAAGGCAATCAAAGGCATAAAGACATCTCTAAATGACATGAAGGCAAGTATGACACTAAATTGTGACACCATCACTGATGTAAGTCAATGGAGGATTTTCAAAGTTTAATCTCAAATGTGTTTACTTTGCAAACACTGTAAAATCATTCCTTGTTTTAAAAAAAAATAATTGTATTAATATAAAGGCTTTAATTTGAATATATTGAAGTCGAATAACTATAGATGCTGATGTATCAAATGTTGTCTTTATAGCATTAAATGATCAGCATAAAAATGTTTATGGCTATTTTAAAGCCATAAACATTTTTATGCTGATCATTTAATGCTATACACCTAAAAAAATAAAGCTTTTCAATGTTCACCTAAAAAAAGAAGCTTTTCCTCCATGTAACAAAGGTCAAATGTTCTAAAAAAAGTCAAACTTTAGGCTATCTGACATTATTAAGCGTTTCTACTTCACATTTTCAGCAGAGCAGGGCAGCGGAGCGGCTGTGGGTTGAGTCCCCACGGTTCTCATGCCGCGTGCCCAACCACCCCTCCCCCAAACGTATCCCAATGTTACAGTTGTTGCAGTGTTATGAACAGAGAAGCATGTACTCAGCGCAGCAGCAGTTAATTGAATTTTAACAAGCCTATGTGCCAATGCCCAAAACATTAAATCTAATGTTTCTTTCTGCACTACATATAGACTGAAGTTTAGATTCCCTTCATAAATCTACATGTAAAAACTCAATACTTTGATCCATGCCATCAATTCAGAGGCACTCACTAGGGCTGCAAACTCGTTCAAGCAAAAACAGTGAAATGCAAACATTAACCACTTCAAATGACGGACTTACTTGACAGCATTTACAAAGGCAGTTTACATTGACTTGGTTTTGATATTTGCACAAGCAGCTGAATTTCGATACAGTATTTGCAGCAGGCCATAAAAATATCCATATTTCAGCCAAGCATTGGACTGCATGTACATCTCACTCGAACATGTTCCACTCTTACAGTTTTCACTCAGAGGTTTGCAATGATACATCAGAAATGACTTAAAGAAAACTGCATCTATTTCCAGAGGTTAGATTCAAACAGGCAAGTACAGACGCACTGTGATTGTGGAAAGCGGACACACAGAGATGCTATAAAATCTCAGGAAGGCCACAGAATAGATCACATGACACCACCGAGTCTGTGTTTTTCCTACTTACGTGTGGTTTGGGGTTCAGTGTTTGATAAAGGTTACTGAATGGAAGCGCATATGTAGCCTAGTGTAGCTGTAGCACTTTATGAGAGCTGCTTGTAAGTAGGAAACATTCCCGGCACTGTATATCCACAGCATAACACATAAGCACTGCAAAACTTAAACATGTCAGTGTAACTGGTCTGTTGTCTGCGTTGTGTTTTCGGTCGTGAATGAAGAATCAGGGACAGCATGCGGCAGTTTCACAGATTTTATTCCTGATGTACAAACAAATGTAATCAGCCTCTTAAGTGAGAGTCGCCCTTGCTTTACCTCTCCACTGCATCACCAATGCAAAGAGGAAGAGGAGGGGACAGAACAGGAAATTATATTGACTTATGACGTCACATTAATTAAAGGGGAAAGGCACTCATTCACTTAGGCAGTCATCAGGTGTATGTAAATGAACAATTTTGTGTGAATTATACTTAATGCATATATTTAACAGTACACTTTCTGTACCTGTTACACTCACCCCTCAGAATTTACACAAAATTCCCAGAGTATAACAAAAAAACACTGGTCACTAGAATTACATGTTCCACACAAAAAACAGTGAAGACACAGCATAAAAAGCTACCCAAACGAAAGGGATACAAATATGAAGAGAGTTGGCCAAACTTCTACACATTTTGTAGGCATTACCAAAGTGCCCATTACACTTTGAAAAATCTCAGACCATTTACTTAAACAGAACCAATAAGCATTAGAAAATACAAGACTTAACTCCTAACATTATCAGAGACAGGAGGAAGAAGAAGAAAAATGAATATCTAAACATGAATAACAGGAGATACAGACTCCATACCAAGTAAGGCTTCGAGTTGAACCATTGACTCAATTAGCCTACGAACAGGCTTAATTACTCTACCAAGCCTTGTAGTGTAACAATCATCTGTATTTAAATCAGCTACAGGATCTTGCCTGAAGGGTTCACTGGCAGAAACAGGAGTTTGGGGAGAGTGGATAGCACCAGCCACAGTACTATCATCAGTCAATGACACAGCAACTTGTGCATTTGACTCCTCTTGATTGGACAACTGAGAATGCACCCATGAAGAAGTGCGGTCATCACCACAAGTAGCAACATTGGAGATGTTCGACACAGAGTCATTGGAGATGTTCGACACAGAGTCTGCATGTGAGAGTTCCTCAGCCTCATTCCGCCCATCATCTGCGTTACCAACAGACACAATCTCGGCAACATAGGAGGACTCACCACTGCGTGTTTGCTCGGTTAGACCACCACAGTGTGCTGCTTCAGGTATCTGTGAAGGTACACTACAGGCAAGTGCTTCTGCAATCTCATGATCCGAACTAGCCATTTCTGGTTCAAGCAGAGGGAGGAAGTTCACTTGAAGAAGAAGATTTCGATGAACTATTCTCTCATTACCAGTCCTGTCACGGATCTTATAGACATGGATGGAAGGCTTTGAGGCAACAACAGTGTACATGACTGGCTCCCATTTGTCAGCAAGTTTTCGTTTTCCTCTACAACCCTTGTTAGCCACAAGCACTTGATCACCGACGGCTAGAGGTAGGCCTTTGGCTCTTTTGTTGTACTGGCTGGACTGGTGTTTTTGTTCCACAACAGCATTCTTTTGTGCTAACGCCATGGCAGATTGGAGGTCGCTGGCAAGAGATTTTACATAGTTGTCATAGTCACAGATTGTCTTATCCTGCAGGACACTGCGGAACATAAGGTCAACTGGCAACCTTGGTACCCTACCGAACATTAGGTAAAAAGGGGCGAAACCTGTTGTTTCGTGTGCTGTGCAGTTGTACACAAATGTCATTGTCTGTATCAACTGTGGCCACTTCTGCTTAGGCCTAGGTGGAAGAGACCTCAGCATATTTCCTAATGTCCTGTTGAAACGTTCGGTACCACCATTCCCCATTGGGTGGTAAGGGGTGGTTCTTGACTTGTCCACTCCAGACAGTTCAAGGAGCTCGGCAATCAACTCACTCTCAAAGGTAGCCCCCTGGTCAGAATGGATGCGTTGGGGAAATCCATAGACACAGAAAAAGCTGTCCCAGAGTTTCTTAGCCACTCTTTTCGCTGTCTGGTCCTGACACGGAAATGCATGCGCCAGCTTCGTGAAGTGATCCGTGATCACTAAAACATCCACAGATTTGTTATTTCGATCTTCAGCAGACCAGAAGTCGATGCAAACGAGCTCCAGTGGGGCTGTGGTTTTAATACTCTCCAAAGTGGCTCTCGCTGCAGGCTCTGGAGTTTTGCTGAGGACACACCTGGGACATTTCTTCACGTAATCCCGCACATCACGTTCCATGTCAAGCCAGAAAAACCTCTGACGGGTCAAAGACAGAGTGCGAGGCTGCCCTTGATGACCAGCCAGGTCGTGAACACCCGAAAGTGCCTCAGATTTCAAGGAGTCAGGTAGAATGAGTTGGAACTTTTTGTGCTTGGTGAGCGGGTCTTTAATAGCTCTGTACAGGATTCCATTTAGCAAAGAAAGTTTGTCCCACTGCTTCAGAATCCTCAGCACGCACTGGTTATCATTGGCACGTTCACGTCTCGATGGTCTGCGCTTCCTGCTGACATAATAAGACACCCTAGCAATGACAGGGTCTTTGTGCTGATGATTTTGTAAGTCTGTCAGTGAAAGAGAATGAAACACTTCCTCGCCTCCAGTGATTAAAGAGTTCAGATGTTCAGCAAATGATATTGCTCTACATTCAGTTCCTGCTTCCCATTCATCACAGGAGGACAAAATGGAAGACACGTCATCAGCAGACATTGATGTATCCAGCCCAGCATCACGTGATCCTGTTCCTAGTGTTTGCGGCTGGCAGGTAAGACGAAACACCTCTTGCACATTTCCATCCTCTACACTGTGTACTTGTCGCAACAATTCAGAATAAGGCTCGGACAAAAGCCGCTGACTCACTGGCCTGACAAATGGATTTCTACTGAGCGCATCCGCCACCACGTTAAGTTTTCCAGGAACATATTTGATCTCAAAAGAGTATGGAGCAAGTTTCGAGACCCAGCGCTGCTCACATGCATCCAACTTCGGCTTGGTCATAATGTATGTCAGCGGATTATTATCCGTCCACACAGTAAACTCATGGCCCTTAAGCCAGTGACTGAACTTGTCACACACCGCCCACTTCAGAGCTAAGAATTCCAGTCTGTGTGCAGGATATTTTGTTTGGCTGCGGCTCAAAGCCTTGCTAGCAAACGCTATTGGTCTTGCCTTGTCCTCACCAGCAGGGATCTGAGAGAGTACTGCACCTATGCCATCCAATGAGGCGTCAGTACAGAGAAGAAAAGGACGCTCAAAATCAGGATGAGCCAGCACCACACTGTCAACAAGGGCCCTTTTTAGCTCTTCAAACGCCACATCACAGTCAGGGGTCCAGTCCTGGGATGTCAACTCTCAGAAAGTGCCTGCTTTCTTGTGACTACCAGCAGCTTTCACTGAGCGTTTCTGGCCAGCAGTTAAGTTGAATAAGGGTCTGGCAATTCGTGAGCAACTTGGAATGAAGGATTGGTAGTACAGGACCATACCAAGAAACGATCTGATCTTTTTTTGTGATGGTGTGGTTCGGTTTTCCTTCATTAAGTCCTCCTTCTGAAAAGCAGAGATGACTTTAACTTTCTCCTCATCAACTGAAACACCAGTACCATCTATCACATGGCCCAGGAACTTTACGGATTTTCTCAGGAAGTGACACTTTTTAGGTGCTAGCTTCAGGTTGCTAGTTCTCAATCGAGAAAACACAATCTCTAAACGCTTCAATGCCTCCTCTTCAGAAGGTGCAAAGACCAACAAGTCATCAAGGTAGCAGAGAAGACTGGAAAAGTTAAGGTCTCCAAAAATGCTGAGCATCATGCGCATGAAAGATGCGGGGCTATTGCAAAGACCTTGAGGAAGACGATTATACTCATACAAGCCCATTGGTGTTGTGAAGGCAGTGTATCGTCGGTCAGACACATGGAGTGGAATGTTGTAAAATCCTGAAGTTAAGTCCATGGTGCTGAAAAGGGCATTACCACCCAAGGCTGCGAGACAGTCAGCTTGATGGGGCAGAGGGTGGGCGTCCTTGAAGGTTTTAGCATTGAGCCAACGAAAATCAGTGCATACCCTCAGATTACCATCTTTTTTCCAGACCATCACTAAGGGTGATGCATATTCACTGACAGACTTGCTGATTATGCCTTTCTCCTCCATCTCTGACAACACTTCTCTTAATTTTTGATAGTGGGCAGGTGGGATGCGGCGATAGGGCAGACGGAATGGGCGCTCATCATAAAGGTGGATCCTGTGCACAAAATCCTTTGTCTCTCCACAATCCAGCTTGTCCTTGGAGAAAACATCATGATAGGACACAAGAAGATCCACCAATTTTCTCTTCCAGACCTCAGAAACCTCACATCCAGCAATGTCAACATCCTTCAGACCATAGTCTCCCAGTAAAGATGCAAGATCAGAGGATGAGTCAGTTATGAGGGGCTCTGATTCAGGAACATCACAATGGGTTCTGCTCAGACCCTGCATGACAGTGAAATCCTCCACGGCTAGACAAGAAGAAACGTCGGCCAGTTTAGTGTTACGGCGAAGCGTCACTGATGTTGGATTAGGGTTAAGTATCTTCATTGGCACCCATCGATTGCCCCACATCGGTGTTACTACTCGTCCGACAAGAATGTTTTTAGGAGCTGAACGTGCAGTGGTTGGCTCAACAATTACAGTACTTCCTGGGGAAACAGGCACATTAGCTGGCAATTTGCCCCAAACAAGATACTCACATTTGGGAAGCAGAGTGATTGCCTGACAGAGTTTCACAGTCCCAAGTTTATCAGGCTGTTGAGGCCCAGACCATCGGGAGATGCAGCTTAGAAGCTCAAGGAATTGCTCACACTCAGGATTACTGTTATTGCAGGAAACAAGCTCCCAGTACTTGTCATGCGATTTCATCTTCTGCACAACACATTTGATCACATTACTTCCAATTATGAACTCATCTCTTTGTCCAGGCACCACAAGAGTAGGAACGATAAACTTAAATCCATAGACTTCAATCTCCAAGTCGTATGAACACTTCGGCTGAATCGTAAGGCCACCACAGCCAACTAGGACTACATTACTTGCAATCACTTGAGGATGTGGAAGAAGACCATCAGCTCGCAGCTTGGACTCACCCTCTTCACTAAGCGTGCAGGCCATACTGCCAGAATCCAGTAACCCCTTTAATGTGCAATGGTCGCAGACTGTCACAGGAGCATAAAACAACTCACTTGCCCCATCAACTCTCTGAGACCCCACATATAACACTGTTTTGTCTTCTGACAATAGTTTGCAGCTGTTAACAAAAACATTTCGCACATCATCTGTGAGGGAGGTTTTAATTAAATTGCCCATGCTATCCCTCTCATCGCATGGGCTCTTCAGTTTAACTGAGCAGTATCTGAGGGAGCCACAGGGCATGCTGCTTTAGGACAGTCAATCTTAAAGTGGCCAGGACTGAGACAGTGACGACATAGCCTCTGACGTCTACAATGTTCGTACGTGGTGTGTTCCTTGGATCTACAGACCCTACATGTGGAGCTTAAGTTGGTTTTGAAATGTGAAGTTTTGCCTGTATGAACCTGACTGGATGAAGGTAAAGAGGCAGTACATAATGACAGGACTCTATCCATCATGGCAACCATGTGCTGAAGGCTGGTGTCTGGAGAGAAAGGAACAGCATTAGGATTAAGATGAGTTACTGGAGGCAGTGACTGGGCTGGCATGGAAACAGGCTGCTGAGGAGAACTGGACACAGAACTGGGGTCTGCCATAACAGTGCACTGGTTGCAAGCTGACAAGGACATTGTGTGCTGCATCCGAGAAGAGACTCTCTTTAGATCCCTCTGATGACTATCCAATCGCTCCTGGACCTCAGCGGCGCTCCACTTCTCAGCTGGCTTAAACTGAAAAGACAAAGCAAGACTCGGGTCTGGGCAATGTGAAATAAACATCATGACAGCTTCAGCAGCGGGATCCTCGACACTCTTATGACGTCGTCGCAAGCACTCATCAGCAACATCTATGGCCTTGTTAAGCCGTATCCAGTAATCCATGGGACTTTCATCTGCTCTAGGGAAAGTGTTATAGAAGTCAGCCATAGGCATGTTAGAGTAAGACAACTCACTGAAGTTGCGTTTCAGTATGTCAAACACTGCACTTGGAAGCTCACTGGCACTCAGTTCAGGACGGCTTCGCAGGGACACCTTAACCACATCTCTCGCTTTACCAGCCAATCTGCTTGTGATGAGATCAGAGACATTGGTTTGCGTTCTGCATTTCATTCTGTCCAGATAACTGTACATCATATCTTCCCACTCGTGCACAGTAAATGAATCGCTCTTATCTCCCCTGAAGAATGGCGGAGGTGGTGCATCTTGCTGTACTATCACCTTGAGGCTAGATTTATCAATGTCCTCACTTGAGTGCTGAGACTGGCACGCTGGATTAGGCTGTACTGGGATGGGCTGGTGTGCAAGGTTAAGGCTGGCTGAAATACTCTCTCCTATTTTCTGAGCCAGATCTGAAATGATGCCCCCTAATGACTCAGGAGTGACAACACGTTCAATATCAGGGCGCATGATTGGGGTGGAGCTAGCTGCTGGACCTACAGAAATACCAATCGCTGAATCAGCTGTGTGCACATGGTCGAGTCCCAAATTAGCTAACGCTCTCCCTCTCCCATAACAACGTGTAAATTCAGACACACCCTCATTTCGATACATTTCAGACCCACCACCTCTACCCAATGGAAAAGTGACATTAGATCGTTTCACAGGACTGAAATCGTCTTTGCTAGAATCCTCAAACATGTTTCAAGTAATAAAATAAAACAGATAAAAACATGTAAAAATGACAGAAAAATATATGTTACAAACAGTGTAACCTTAACTGATGAAAAGTTCAAGTATACTTCAAATACGCAAGGAAATATATGGAAAAAAAAATGACTCAAAACACTTCAATATCAAAATTCTTGATGAAAATAAAGTGTATCTTTTCTCAAAATAAATTATCTATTTTCCTTGTTTAAGATGCATCAACAGTCATTGATTATATATTGTATAGATAAAGGATACGATGCATTAAGGACATTGAAGCGTCCCGCGATGCTTATCACAGTCCCTGTCGTTCAATATGCACCAACGAAAGTGCTCCGGAGAGAGAGAGAAAAAGTCTATCAGAAAGTCAATGACTCTTTACCGTTCCTTTAAGATGCGACAGTTCGTTCCGCGATGTCACACGCTGTTCATCTCACACACGCGCACTCCTTATGCGCGAGCACGGAGCCGCCACGAACGATTGCAATGAGGAAGAAGATCGGCGAAGCAGGCGAGCCGTCACGCACCCACGGCGATCGGCGAAGCGCTGATCTGATGATCCGAAATGATCACGGCACCAAGTGTAACTGGTCTGTTGTCTGCGTTGTGTTTTCGGTCGTGAATGAAGAATCAGGGACAGCATGCGGCAGTTTCACAGATTTTATTCCTGATGTACAAACAAATGTAATCAGCCTCTTAAGTGAGAGTCGCCCTTGCTTTACCTCTCCACTGCATCACCAATGCAAAGAGGAAGAGGAGGGGACAGAACAGGAAATTATATTGACTTATGACGTCACATTAATTAAAGGGGAAAGGCACTCATTCACTTAGGCAGTCATCAGGTGTATGTAAATGAACAATTTTGTGTGAATTATACTTAATGCATATATTTAACAGTACACTTTCTGTACCTGTTACATCAGTAATGAGGGACGTTAGTGGCACATTAGATATGAAATAAAAATCCTTTTGTGTGGCCACTATCATGTCACAGCCCGGACCTGACACATAATATATGATCAAAGTGTGCTGTCCAAAGACAGACTGTCAAAACATTAAGTAAAAAATTATGAAACAAGTTTGGCAAGCCAACATTGAGTGGTTTGTTTGACGTCTCAGTCTTGATGGATTTTCCAGTCAGAGCTGCTTGACAAGGGAGAGAGATTTTCGTGAGAAATTCAGACTTCCGTCTATGACTCATATCTAACCTAAAAAAAACAACGTTTAAACATGAATTTGAATGCAAATACATATTTGAGCGATGAGTTCTTTCTAAGAACATTTAGAATGCATTCCAAACACTGGATGTGTAGTGCAGTGTATGTTTTTTTTTTTTTTACTGGAAATCTGGAATTTCATTGGCTCATTAAAAATATTTGTGTGTGTAGGGCAAAATAAAGCGCATTACCTGTTTTCATCATCATAAACTAATACACTAAGAACTGAGAAGAGATGGTCACTGTCTTCCTCAATACTGGCAAAACAGAATAAAGTAAAGATATAAATCGCAACGTCAAATATCCGTATTGACCCGTAAAGATTCAGACATCTATTCTGTAATAATTTTAAGTCATTATGACTTATGCCTTTAGGTCTTGCAAAACACTGTACATTGTACACATTGTATTGAGAAATAACTGACAGATTCTGTAAAATATAGGCTACTACGTCATGTAGCCTACTATACTATAAATATAAATATAAAAAAGTCAC
Source organism: Phoxinus phoxinus (assembly GCF_949152265.1). Taxonomy (NCBI): domain Eukaryota; kingdom Metazoa; phylum Chordata; class Actinopteri; order Cypriniformes; family Leuciscidae; genus Phoxinus; species Phoxinus phoxinus. The sequence continues at coordinate 36,689,612 of NC_136880.1, read as the reverse complement.
TAAAAAGTACAAAAAAGACATTTCAATGAAAAAATGTAGTCAGAATTCATAATAAAATAATACTCATTTTTACCTTCAACATTTTTCTGATAGGCTATATAGAATATCACTAAATGTCCCAGCTAAAGGAAGCAATATTAAGGCCATCATTATTTTAGTTTTATTCACGTCTGCAAAAGATTACAACCATTCGAAAACACATATAGCTTGAGGTTAACCTCGCTCATAAGTAAAAGGTCGTTCTACTAGCTGTGTACATTCATGCAAGGAGAAAGAAATGGTACCAGTAATGGACTAAAGGCACCAGATGAAGAGTCTGTTGCTTCATTCAGATCATGGGCCTTGGTTTATTCTTACCTTGGGCATCGATCTGCTAACACACCAGACACCTTTTAAACTTCTAGAGATAAATCAGAGTCTAGAATAATCAAATTTAGTCATTTATTTGTCAGGTAAGAATAATGCCATTTACAAAATGAAGAAATAAAAAGAATAATGTAAACCAATTCACCAAGTAATCAATTTATCAAGGAGGTTAAAAACTTCCTGGAATGTAAAAACAGATGCACAATAATTATTTAAATGTGTTGTGAAAGGAAATGAACAGTAAAGGCAATCAAAGGCATAAAGACATCTCTAAATGACATGAAGGCAAGTATGACACTAAATTGTGACACCATCACTGATGTAAGTCAATGGAGGATTTTCAAAGTTTAATCTCAAATTTGTTTACTTTGCAAACACTGTAAAATCATTCCTTGTTTTAAAAAAAAATAATTGTATTAATATAAAGGCTTTAATTTGAATATATTGAAGTCGAATAACTATAGATGCTGATGTATCAAATGTTGTCTTTATAGCATTAAATGATCAGCATAAAAATGTTTATGGCTATTTTAAAGCCATAAACATTTTTATGCTGATCATTTAATGCTATACACCTAAAAAAATAAAGCTTTTCAATGTTCACCTAAAAAAAGAAGCTTTTCCTCCATGTAACAAAGGTCAAATGTTCTAAAAAAAGTCAAACTTTAGGCTATCTGACATTATTAAGCGTTTCTACTTCACATTTTCAGCAGAGCAGGGCAGCGGAGCGGCTGTGGGTTGAGTCCCCACGGTTCTCATGCCGCGTGCCCAACCACCCCTCCCCCAAACGTATCCCAATGTTACAGTTGTTGCAGTGTTATGAACAGAGAAGCATGTACTCAGCGCAGCAGCAGAACGACTAAATTGAGCTCGAGGTAAAAAAAAAAAGAAAGAAAAAAGTGGTGGGTACAAAATGACTCATGTCATGACGAAACCTACGCGTCCACTCCCCACCAAAATCGATGGTCAAATCGCCTATGTTTGACACTGTAGTTATAATGTATTCAGTCAACTGTCGAAGCTGGGTCTAATCATTAACAATACGCCCCTGCGCTCGGTTGGGATCTGCCGCAAATGCTGTGTAGTGATCAGTGATCGCTCGCATCTTTCTCCGCTGCCATTACTGAACTACAACTCAAACTAACGCACGACATCAACGTCATCGTTCTCAGCCACTCCCTCTGTTCGCTGATTGGACCGGTGAAATTTTGATTTCAGAAAACCAAAGAAATACACCACAATCCCAGACCTAGTACTGAAGGAAAATGAAAATTGAGCGGAAGTACGTAGGAGGGCGGAGCCAGGCTATTAAATACGTTTATATACTGTATATGATTAAATAGGGAGAGAAACTAATAATGACGACAGCAGGTGATACAGATGAAACAATAATGACTAACGAGGAGAACAAGGGTGCGGGGTTGAGTGACGAGACAACACAAGCACACAGCCCAAACACAAGGCCATGTGCTTGCACACAAAACATGGGTCTGTCATGATCCTGCCTCAAGACTTAAAGAAAGACAAGGACTAGATGGCAGAATCATGACAACAATATGTCCCATGCAAATGTGAATATTGTAGACCTAAGTTACTGTTTTCATCAAATTCATGGTCTAGTAGGGTGATCGTCTAGATTCTAGTCAGTCTGTATAATAGCTTGCATAAATAAAAGTCTACGTTTAGCTTCAAAGGGCGTTTTCGATGACGGTATTCTGTAAAAATGAAGACATTTTTTTGCATTCTGATATTCAAAAGCATTTTGTCCGTCTTCCTCCACTTGTTACCACTGTTTTTCTGCCATCACTTTACGTCACTGCATTGTTACATTACTGAATTCTCTTATTATGACTTCTGCTTTTAAATGGTCTATTGCCCATTGATGGTTCTAAAATGAATGATCATTCTCAGTGGTGTGACCAAACAATCTAATGTTTTCACCGTTAAAGTGAATCAATCAAGATCAAGAAACTGAAAAAGTCTTTGAACCACTAGTGCTTAATGCAAATGAATGGAGCCATAGTTGAGAATAGGGTTATTTATTCAGACACAACAGCTTGTCCCATGAGCCTTTATGTAGTCACTGATGTCCAAATATCATTTAAGAAAGGAACACAGGAACAACACAATATTTCACTTACATGACTTCAAGTGAGGGCTGCTTATTAGCATAGACGTGTCAAAATGTTAGTTTGGCTTTGATTTAAAATTAATAACATTAATAACAAAAACCTATTAAGATTAAATAATAAAATCTATATCATTAGAAAATATACAACATAAACAACCCAAACAAATGGGAGACAAATATTAGTGCAAGATCATAGTATCAAACTATTTCACTTGTTAATTGAATTTTAACAAGCCTATGTGCCAATGCCCAAAACATTAAATCTAATGTTTCTTTCTGCACTACATATAGACTGAAGTTTAGATTCCCTTCATAAATCTACATGTAAAAACTCAATACTTTGATCCATGCCATCAATTCAGAGGCACTCACTAGGGCTGCAAACTCGTTCAAGCAAAAACAGTGAAATGCAAACATTAACCACTTCAAATGACGGACTTACTTGACAGCATTTACAAAGGCAGTTTACATTGACTTGGTTTTGATATTTGCACAAGCAGCTGAATTTCGATACAGTATTTGCAGCAGGCCATAAAAATATCCATATTTCAGCCAAGCATTGGACTGCATGTACATCTCACTCGAACATGTTCCACTCTTACAGTTTTCACTCAGAGGTTTGCAATGATACATCAGAAATGACTTAAATAAAGAAAACTGCATCTATTTCCAGAGGTTAGATTCAAACAGGCAAGTACAGACGCACTGTGATTGTGGAAAGCGGACACACAGAGATGCTATAAAATCTCAGGAAGGCCACAGAATAGATCACATGACACCACCGAGTCTGTGTTTTTCCTACTTACGTGTGGTTTGGGGTTCAGTGTTTGATAAAGGTTACTGAATGGAAGCGCATATGTAGCCAAGCACACTACAGCAAAGCATCACATCCCAATATGGCTCAGGATCATGAGACACACAGACACATGGCACCAGCAGTCAATCAGTTACTATGTTCATAAAAAGGGTTTGCATTTATCTCAGCCATACACTGTGAATCAGAACTCAAGGTTCAGAAACAAAATAAATACACAATCATACCAATAAAACTGAAGCACAGCGCCACACATATATAAATGAACGTGTCGTTTCCCTCTAGTGGCCAGAGCTGGCTCTACGTGGCCTGTGTCCAGAGTGTGACAGTGCGGTCAGCGGAGGAGGACAAGAAGGAGAGGTGGTGTGTGTGCCACCTGCACTGGATCACCTTATCCGCATGCTCTCCCGCTACAGTCAACGGCAGCGGCTTCGTCAGGTCACCTGATGCACACATACAGTACAATGATCAAAAACTCACTTCATTGCTTTAAATGTTTCAAAAATATTAAAATACATATTTACACTGCATCATCTGCATAGATTATACACTGCATTATAAGTGTAGCTGACACTTCCACAAGCTATAAAACAGGTTTCCGCCCTTTTTGACCAATGAATGAACTTCAGTTATTTGAGATTATCGGATATTATACAGATTAAAAAAAAATATATATATATATATATTTGATTGAGATTAAACTCACAAAGAGCAAACTGATTACTGTTAATATTGTACAGAACAGCATAACTGGGAAAATATATTCAATATAATAATTCTTATTTAATTTTTTTTTTCTTTTGACTGGAAACCCTGATAAAAAAAAATTGTGTGTGTTATCCTTTTGGCACACACCGAATATGTGGGAAAAAAGTGAAAAATTATGCCAAAAATACAGTATTAATACTAAATACTTTTATTGTTTTTTTTCCATTTAAATTATTTTACATTATGCACTCTTAACACTCTCTCAACTCCATGTAATCTGGATTTAAATACACTGAAAACTTAATTAAAAAATAATTAAAATTAATTTCTATACTGTAGGTAACTGGGTTGCAGTCTATGAATGTGTACAAATTTAGTAAAATAAATTAAAATGTAATGAATAAATATAAAAGTAAGTTTAATGCAGGGTTATTATAGTTAACAAAATCTAAAACCATACAAAATGTGTTAAATAAAATATAATAAAAACTTAGAGTTTATTTAAATTTCTCATTTCATTTAACTTGATGTACTAAAATAAAATTGAAATTAAAATAAAATAAACTAACTACAGACATAAAAAACAACAACAAAAGTACTAAAACTTGTAACTAAAATGAAAATGAAAACATAAATATATATATAAAATTACTATAAAACTGATTCAAAATATGAATAACAGTATCTCAATGATACTAAAATAACACTGGTTTGATGTATTCAGTTCAATAACACTAAACTGAGGCGATCTCACCTTGTAGGTCAGTGACGATGACCTTGGTGTCGTAGGATCCCGTGAGCAGGTAATGAGCCCCGGGGGAGAAGCGCACCGACCGGACGTCGCTGGAGTGCGGTTGGTACGTCTGAACCATGCGCCCGCCTCTGATGTCATACAGCATACAGGAACTGTCCTCCTGCCCTGTTGCCAGAAGACGCCCGCTCGGGTCCACCGCCACCGACGCCACGGGACTGCCTGAGACACACACACCAGATATACACATCAACAAAACTGACCAAAACTGATTACCTACAGTGTAAATGTGGAGACAAGATTTATATTCATTTTATTTAGTCAAAAACTTCTCACAATATTTCTGAATGGGGCATAAAGAGGCAATATAATGTCATAAACTGTGTGTTGGACAATTAAAACATACTTAACTAAAACATAGCCATAAAAACTTTTATTAGTCAAAATAAAATAAACTTTAACTGTAATAACATTTTTATTTCAGCTAGTTGCCAAGGCAAAATTAGTCATTTTCATTTAGTAGTTAACCTCATGCACTAAAATAACCAAAACAGAAATAAAAATGAATACAAAATATATAAACATATTTCAGATCCTAATAAAAATTACAAAAACACACAACAAAATGACCAACCCTTCAACTAAAATGAAAACAGAAATTATAAAAATAAAAACTGATTCAAAATATGAATAAAAACCATATTATCTCAAAGATGCTAAAATAACACAGTCCTGAAAGTGAATTAAATCTTGTAACATAATATCCAAACGTGCAAAGCGTATTAGTATGTGATATGGCAGCCATACGATGTTCCCAGTGAATGAGGTCAGATATACAGTTTCAGTGCTGGAAAAACCAGGTCATACCAGCTCAGGTTTGTTTTTTGTGATACTGTAGCTGTTTTGCTACCATTTTTAAATAGCTTGACCAAAATGCTACCAAGAAGATTTCAGCCCCACCAAAATCTAATGAACCATCTAGACCAGTTTGAAGTAGCCAATGAGCACAAGTGACCAGCATAGACCAGCTAGAAACCACGTAAAACCAAAAACCATCAGAAACTCCTACTGGGTCATTTCATGTCGAAACAACATTTTGGAAACTTCCCTGGCATAACTTTTTGATTTTGTTAAAAAAAATTCTGAATAAGGACAACATAAATAGTGATGAAAAGCAAAAAAAAAAAAAAAAAATTAAAATTCAAAAACTCTTTTCTCACCATTGACAGAATTTCCCAGCTTTCTGTGTTTCCAGTGTTACAAGGCAGGGGGCGCTATTGTGTTCAAATTGTTTGAATTTTATTAATTTTCAATGGTTGAAAACTACAGGGATGCAAACTTAGGGGTGCCTTTTCCCACTTTTGAACAGTCAACATTGGCATATAATGCAACAACGATAGCTTAAGTCAACAGATTTAACTACGGTAATAAACCTACCAATCTCTGTAAAAAAATTATAATAATTCTGCCATCTTCCTAAAGTCATTTTTAACCCCCTGTAATTTGGCAGATTCAGATCTCAGGTGAAAATGGTCATTTTCACCCCCTCTACAAAATATCAGATTACTCAGTAAATATCCATCCATGCCATTTCATATTTTGTCTTTCTTTTTCATTTATGTACTGTATGTCTTTCACCAGAAAAGAAATTATTAAAATATTTTTTTTTAGCCGGGAATCTCTGGTTGAGTTGACATGGAATGACATTTTAATTATGTGCATTTTTCAGCAGGCAAAGTGCTAAAAGAGTAAAATGAAGGCAGTGAAGGAGGTGAAGCCCACCTGAGCCTTGGAAGGACGTCCCCACCACTCTCACACAGCTGGGAACACGCAGGTCCCAGAAACGCACGGTCTTATCCTGAGAGCCGGACGCGATCATCCAGCCCCCCCATGTGTACAGAGACAGAATATGACCTGTAGAGAGAAAACACACACACATCACATATAAGAACGAGAATATTTATGATCTGCGTGTATATATAATATAAAGGGGGGGTTGTACCCGTGTGTCCGCTCAGTGCATGCAGTCCCTGTCCTCTCTGGCAGTCGGTGGTGTAGATGTTACAGTCTCCAGCTCCTGCACTGATTAAAATGGCCCCTCCGCTCTCAGGACCCTCCATAAACGCCAGATCTCTGATAGTCCCATCATGCATACTGAACTCCAGATCAGGACCTGAATTTTAATATATAGAGTACAAGTCGTTCAACCAAACTACATTCAGTTACCGGTAATCTATGAAGATTCATGAATGTTGGTTTGCAATCTTTCTCCCCTCACCTGTAGCATTGCAGGTTTCAGGGTTGAAGGGCAGCACTTTGACGTATTTGTCGTTGGAGCCGGTGGCCAGTAACTGTCCGCAGGGGCTCCAGGCCACACAATATATAGAGCCTTTGTGATGCTTGTTCCTCTTGAAGCGGATTGCAGGAGGTTTACTCGTGCCCGAGCCACTGAGAGAAACAACAATATAAAGACATCTTATTAATATGTCAATTAAAAGGTTCTGGTTCCCTACAAAATAACTGTTGCACTTTGTTGATTCAGCCAGAACAAATTACATTTGTATGAAAAATTACAAGAAAAACTTTTTTTCTTTGGAATAACATGCACTGATGAATCGTTCACAACAAGACTCGGATAGGGTGAGGGATATTGACAAAAAATGTCTCTATTTTCTGGGGTTTTGTTGATAACTAGACAATATAATTAAGTTATAATAATAAAACACTTTAGGCTGTTACCAATCAAATGAAATCAGTATCAACAAAATTCATGTTTGCACTGCAAACAGAAGTGGCACAGAAGCTGCATCTAAAGTGGCATTAAATGTATTTACACTGCAGTTATGATTGCGTTAATAATGCAGTAATGTAAAAAAATATATATATTTTAAGTATTCAACTATGATACTTTTTTCAAGCAATACTTTACTTGAACTAAAACAGCCAGTAGGTGGCGGCAAGTAACTGTAAGTCACTGAGTCATTCATTCAAACGGCTTATTCATTCAGGAACAAAGCAAGTGACTGTCTTTATGAATGGATCATTGAATCGTTCAAAATTATTTGGCAAAAACAGCACTCTTGCTCATTTCTCAGACACTTCATCGTGTTTTTCATTTTCTAGTTTTTTAAATTAAAGTTTGGTGGCTGAAATGAGGATTTTCCCTTGCTTGAATTCCATCATCTATCACGTATCTGATTCAGATCTTTTAAGCAGGTTTTAATGCAGTGTGTGGGCGGCTGACCTCGTGTCCAGTGTGTCGGGGTAGGCACACACGCGCAGCGTTTTAGAGTTGGAGCCGACCGCATATAATGTTCCTGTGGGGTGGAAGGCCACGGCGCGGACCGCCTGCGTATCCTCCAGGGTGTTGACCATCACAAACTTGGCTTTAGACGTCTCTTTCTGCAATTTACGCATATAAACACACATTTTGCATGTGAGAAGGGTTATTTGAAGATTATGTTCATTTAATCTCAAATAATCCCAGAAAAATCCCTAATCTGTTTTTGATCTGAGAAGTTTTAGAGCTGTAATTAAACCAACACTAAAGCCTTCAGAGGGAGAATGTTTTATTCAGTGAATGTTAACCCTGTAATGCCTGACATAAGAAACATAATGTGTTTGGCATATTTGTTTTTTGTTGAGTATCTAATTTGATAAATCAGACTTTTGAGCACATACTCAAAGAGGGAAACCAATTTAATTCAGAGGCAAATATGCAATTTGGTGCAGCTGTTATTTATATGGCCAAAATTAGTATGAAATTCTGATAGCTTGTAAATAATGAGCTCTTTATAACAGAGTAGCAAAATTACCTTACATAAAATGCCTATAAATATCAGTTGCCAATCCACAACTACCAATAATAGGTTCTAGTAGGATGATATTTAAATGATTACTTTTATGATCAATTAGTTTTAGTTTCAATTGTTTTGGGGCAAAACATATAATGCAATACAATGATGATTGAAAGATGTACAAATAAAAAATACCCATGCCATATTTGATGCTCACATTTTAACATGATTTTTCTAAAAAGTAGCATCAGTCGAAAAAGTGTTCTTTTTGAAATATGATTAACAATATAAAAGTCATATTTAAGCTTACTTTATAAAAATAATTTTTCACAGCAAACGTGGAGCACGACCTGAAAGGGGACATTTCTAGAATTACACTAAAAGGTCTTTTACTTGCTAAAAATTATGAACTATCAATCAGACGAGAGAAGGCATGTAAACAGGTTTTCAGCAATGTTTTGATCATGTTGATATTTTTGAAGAATTATCAATTTGTGTATCAAATATGACACAGTAGGCTTTATAGGGTTAACTAAGTTGCGCTGTAGGAGACGCTGTACCTCTGGGCCTTTAGAGCGGGTCAAACTGTCATTCAGTTCAGTTTTGTCTTCAGTTTGGGCACTGCAGGTGAAAAGAAAACCTTTTTAGAACCCTAAACATTGACAAATCACTAAAAACATTACCAAGTAAATTTCACGAGTTTGATATAATAAAAAGCAAATTTTTCTCAAAAACAATCTTACGTTCAGGATTCACGAGGATATTTATATTTTTAAACTCTATGAATGATTTTGATAAATCGATTAAGTGTGACTTGGAAGAGTTAAAGAACTGGTCTCTTCTCACCTCTGGGGCAGTACAGGAGACTGGGTGGGTGGAGGGAAGGCTGCTTGACCTGCTGACCTCTGAGGAGTGCTGGTGACCACATCGCTGGCTCCTCCAACCACTTCCTGTGTCTGTGGCGTGGCTGAGGCATCTATCGCCTCGCTGTTGTTGTTACTGCCTCCATTACACTGCTGAGAGAGAGCCTGCACCTCTTCTCCCAAATCATCCATTCCCACATTCAGCTCCTCCAGTCTTTGAATAGACCTGCACACATACATACAAAAACATGAAGCTTTAGAGCCAACTTGGTGCCCACAGACTGCCCGCTGACTGTTCACTGACCATGCACACACAAAAAAAAAGAGCTTTCTCAAAATCAAAAGATCCTATTTAAATCAAAAATACAATTTGGCTTTATGAATTGTGTAAGCTAAATTTTAAAATGAACTTTTTACCATTATTAGCAAGTAAACTGAGAACATTTGCCATGCATAAATATGTCTTACAAGCCATGAAACCGTATTTTGCACTATTTTTACATGCTCTGGACCCTGGTTGCAAGTGGAGGCAGGGTTTCATCTGAGTCATTAACAATTACACTTTAGAGAAGATATGTGTAAACTGTATGTGAATATGACCACTGGTCATTTTACATGTCGCTCATACAGTTGCTTCCTGTCAAAGTGACCAGAATGAACTAATACTAATAGTTAAATGCTTGGCTAAATAGGACTAACTTTAAGCTTGCTCAAAAGATTTTATTTTTAAGTTCACATTACTGATGATCACAGTTGCTTTTTTAATAACACACACATCAAAGTGCATATAGCTTATGAAATGTATTAGTGTTTTCTTTGGGGATTTCTCCACCCACTTCCAGTTCTATAGCTGCTCGCTGCACCATCTGTAGAAGCCTGGGGTTCATCTCATTAGCCTTTCATTTGATATTCATCTTAATCTCTGCCAAACACAAACCACGATTAACACAACTGGTTATTTCCCTGTGGTCAGGGGGGTTTCCCCCTCAAAATCCCCTGAAGCAGATGGCATGAGGCCAGTGTGAACACAGAATAGGTTTTTATTCGGTTTTAGATTTGTCCTAATAAGCTATACTTGTCCTAATATATTTTCAAATTAATATCCTAAATTTCTTTAATAACTCACAAGTCAAGACCAGTACGGCTTCTGTTGACAGAACAATGAATGTTTCTTCTGCCCTCCCCTCCCCTCTGACACACTGCATTATTTATGGTTGTGGCCTTTAATGATGACATAACCAATGGAACGGTACGGCACGGTTCCAAAACCTCCCTTTGTTATGTTTCTGTGTTACGATTGTGCCGTAACCACAGCAACAGAACTAAAGAAGTATCAAAGCCAAACAAGAGAACATGGTTCTAAAAGGAGTTCAGTGATTCTCAGAACCCTCTCTGATTGCATCGTTACATTTAACTAGTTTTCCTGTAGGGGTTTTTGAGGGGTCTGTAATTTGAGTGACAGCTCATGCAACATCAGTAAATAATTAAGAGAGTCCACCAAAAACTCACAAAAAGGCAAGGTTCAAAAATATTCAGAATACCAAATATAACTTTAAGGGATATTTCACCTACATTTTTTTTAATTCTGTCGTTATTTACTCACACTTAGGTTGAAAAAAACTTTTAGTTTCATTAAAATAGCTTTATTTGTGTTCAAACGATTAAGTAAAGTCTTATGGGTTTGGAACGACATGAGGGTGAATAATTGATGACAGAATTTAACTTTTTTGGGTGAACTAACACTTTAAAGCTGAAATAAAAATAAAAACTTCAATATCAGCTTGAGTTCTGCTGTCATTGAAGCAAAAGAAGACAAACCAAATAAAAATTCTAATATTTTAGATTTTTCATTCAAATTGTTATGCTGACAATATAATTTGTAATGAAAACATTGACTATTTCAGGTATTACTTAAAAAAACATGGGGTCATGGATGGTATTGCCTACTTGTCAGACCGGAGGAGCATGGCCTTGGCCACCCATAAAAATTTGTCCTGGAAACCATGAATACAAGCTACTACCCTGTCTGGTACTAAATAAAACACTGTAAATGTGAGTTGAAAGCACACAAATGTAAAACAGGTCATGTGTGTGTATATGTGTTTGTATTCCTTAGGGAATCCTCCTCCCACTTCGAGTTCTGTGGCTGCTCGCTGCACCATCTGTAAAACCCTGAGGTCATTCTCATCTACATCTCATTAGTCTTTCATTTGATATTGAACCTGCCATGCCTTTTTCTCGGCACCCCACCCTCTTTCTTCTAGCAGCATCAGATTTCACCTTGCGTCTTTGTGTTTGTAAACTTCAGCCGGTTTGCTGTACATCAGTGCAGCTCTAGACACAAACGCTGACCTTTGGTTGTGATGTTAGCGGTGACGTGGAGCTTGGCTGACCTGGTAAGGAAGGCTTCTGTGAGGTTGTGCTTGGCGGTGGGCGGAGCCTCGTGCTGCTGGACTCCGCCCTCTCGCAGCATCTGCTGGTAGAGTTCCCGCTGCTGCTGCTTCTGTTCCAGATGTTGCTGGACACGCAAGCGCTGGCGGTAGTACTCCTGAAACTGCTCTGTGGAGTCCCACAACTACACAGAAACAGAGGGGACAAAGATGAGATGAGGTGTAACTGAGAGAGAATCTTAAAGTCACCATGAAATCAAAATGGACAATTCTTATTTTTTTTTGTGTTAATTATAAATTATTTATTCATGGACATCATTATTATTATTATTAATTTGTGTGCCCTCGTAATCTTTAACCAAAATAACTTCCACTCCCTCTTGCAGCGACATCTCTTCTCTGATGTCGTGTTTACTGACACGAGGGCGGGACAAACCTGTCACTCACATGACATCTCAGCAATAGCAAATTTTGTCTTTTGAGAGAATCATGTCTCACCCTAAATTTGTTCTTGTTCAAGAAGCCCATTCACTTGGATATACATTACAATAGGGAAGAAAAGACTATCACAACTTTCTATTTCTGACTTTAAAGCCTAATGCTGAAAAGTCACTCCCATTTCACCCTCAAAGTTTAAGAGTAGACAGACTCTGAAGAGGAGTCACTCGCTTTCTAGTCTGGTGAACAGATTTAATACATCACATGATCACAGCTCTACAGTGATTACTACCACAGATTAAAATCTCAGACTGGAAATAAACTGTTTGTTGTGAGTGACAGAGCTCAGAACCAATCAGAGGTATCAATACATCGGCTGTTTCTCAATTCTAAGAACGCAAAGAACAGACTTGCGTTCTCCTGAAGACCAGTCTTGCCAGGCTACCTTGAAAGAACGAACTTGGAAGGACATGAGGAGATGCGCTGTGATCTTGTTTTAGATTTCCTTGTGCAGAGAACACAGAAGGTTAAGTAAATGACTGTCTTTCTGAATGTGTCCTCTCTCCCTAATATTTATTTTGTATACAAATGATTGTAGTCAGGATGCTTTTTTAAAACTTAATGTTCTTTAAACCAAAGAGATAATTATTGACTTTAGCTCTTGGAAGCAATCGATTCAGTATAAACAAACAACTATGAATGAAATGGGTGTTGAGAGTGTTGAGCATTATAAGTATTTGGGCACTATTTTAGATAATAAATCTCCTAGCTGTTGCGGCGCGGTGAGACGCGACAACGGTCGGGTCCTGTGTAGACACGGTGTAACAGTGTCTTAATGATACTAAAACAACACTGTTCTATAGCACAACATTCCAATTCAATTTTTGATTTTTAGAACCCTTCGTACAACAGCCTAAACATCAGCATTCCAGACAACAATGGTGAACAATCTAGAACTCTTTTCATCACAACCTCTGGCAGTCAACATTCTAGAACCCTTCATACAAGAGCGTTCTATAAAGGTCAACATTCTAGAACTCTTCACACAAAAACAAACTTTATCATTAAACATTCTAGAATTGTTGCTCATACAGTCCCCTCACAAACACATGCCTAGCAACTTTAGCTTGGAAACAGCCAATCCAAGCCCTCTGTAGCTATGCAGTGATAAATCGCAAGCACTGAGCAGTAACTGAGCTTGCCTGAACAGGGCTACAGGCTGTTTATGAGAGAGAAGAGAGTGCACATGCAAACTCCTACTGCTCACAGACAATTAAAAAGCATGTTAATAACAACAGCTGGAGCGAATAAATCAGAAAGTCACTAAAAATTTACTTCAATTTGAATGCTAAATTAAAGTTTTATAACATTTACATCTATGCATTTAGCAGATGCTTTATCCAAAGAGACTTACAAGAGACGAACAAAGCAATTTGTCAAGGAGCCAACAATATTCGTAAAATACAATGCCAGGTTTATTTGAAAACTAGATTAGGAAGCAAGCTAGAGAGGAGTGTGTGGGAGTTATACTCGCATAACTGAATTATTAGGCATGTTGCTCTTCCAAATATAAGTTAAGTAGCCAAGTATCGTTTTATCTAATGTTCAGGATCCATATCAATGGATTGATCCATATCAATGGATTGATCATTGACTGACAAAATACCTCATTCTTCTCTGCAGAACCAGGTGCTGGAGCATCTTGACCCGGGGCAGAGGCCGGGCGAGAGTTTTGAGGACCAGGTGAGCTCAACATTTTATCAGATGGAGTTTCAGTTCTGGAGCTGCAAGACCAGAGAGCCCACATTACTGTTTCAGACGCACACCTTACACACCTTTGTAATGACTAGGTTCTGAAAAGATTCTGCTTTCTTCTCTACCACACCCATCAAAATTTCTCTGAATTGAAAAAGCCTTGAAAATGCAACAAACATTGCCATTTTTTTCCACAGGGTGTTTTAAACAATAACAACAAATTGGAATAATCAAGATTATAATATGCTTTTGAAAGAAGTCTCTTATGCTCACCAAGGTTGCATTTATTTGATCAAAAATACAGTAAAACCTGTAATGTTGTCTCTTTATTCATTTAAGTCATTGTCATTTTAATAATTACAGGTAATTTGCAAATAATCAACTAATTCGCACTATAATTAGTGCTCACCATGTAAATATGTAAGGTTTATAGTATTCTGGAGTTTGTTTTAAACGGGTTACACTTCTCAAGCTCGAATGCAGATATACAGGTGTATCAGATGATGTTTACCTCTCTGGTGACTCCTCAAAGATGCTGTGACATCCTGAATTCTCCATCATCACACTGCGGTTCAGGTGTTGAAAATTAGCAAACGAGTGTGACATGGGAGAAGTTTTCCCTCCGTCTGTTCCCGCACCTCTCTTCTCTTGGCCAGAGAGACCGTAGGACAGGCCGTCCAGTGCTGGGTTCAGAGAGCGGGTCATGTAGGTGTCTGCAGACTGCGGGCGCCGGAGAGGGGAAGCGGGATACGGGGAGAGCTTGCTGATGAGCGGAGTGAGGAGGTCAGCGTAAGTGGCCTTGGCAGGTTTAACCAGCCGATCCACGTGGATATTGAGCATCTTTTGCTCAAAAGCGCAAGAGAAGACGTTGGGCGACAGGTTCTGGAGCCAAGAAAGCAAGCTCAGGTCAAGATCATCGCAGCCGTTCCCGCACAGCATGTCTATACCCAGAAGAACCTCACTCTCTGTGATCTCCTCTCCGGTGGCTTTGCTCTGGCAGAACTCCACGCAGCATTCGTACAGTACGCCTTTAATCAGAAGCTGGAATAGACGGTTGGCGCTGGCGCGGAACCCCGCCTCGCTCAGCTTTCGGTCAGCGGGAATAAACTCCGCCACCATAACACAGGCCTCCTCAAAACACTGCACGCGTGCCGTACTCGGATTCCAGTCCTTGAACTCGGCATGGTTGGTGAGACGGGGCAGCGTCAGGAGAAGGCAAAGCTTGCTGTAGTCATCTTTAGTTGGACAAAACTCTTCCAGAGCATGCAGACACTTCACAGCCTCTTGCATGGTCAGCTCCAACTGAACATAGATAGAATGAGAGAGAGAAGCTTAAGAAAGCTGGTTTACAAACAAGCTCTAAGCAGTTTCTCACATGGTGTTACCATAGTTTTTTGGACATGATAATCTCTCAAGATTTACATGCTAGTAAAATAAGCTTAGCAGAAACAAAATAAACCATGTGACTTTTCATGCATGTTTACATGCATCTTCTATATGATATAATAATCTTGTTTGGTTCACATTACTGTTGATTATTATAAAGATTATTATTATATATAAACTACAGTTCAAAAGTTTAAGGTCGGTAAGGTTTTTAAATATTTTTGTCACATGATCCTCCAGAATATGCTGATTTGGTGCGCACACACACACACATTTATTCTTGTTACCAATAATGAAAACAGTTGTGCTGCTTCATATTTTTGGGGAAACTGTAATACAGTTTTTTTCAGGATTCTTTGATGAATAGATGTTACTCACATGCTGTGGCTCATCCTCAGCAGACATGGCGTTGTTCACACACAAAGCTTCCAGAAACTTCTGTTTCAAAACAATGTAGCGGAACCTGAGAGGCCATGGAAAAATGCTCATACATGTGAAGTTAAACCAGCAGTGTCTGATTTTATTTAAATATTCATATAGGCCTACATAATTTGCAGAGTTCATCATTTTCACTGTTATAAATTGAATATTCAGCGTTCATGTACAAAATTATACAATTTTAACGGGTAAAAGTTGCCTTAATAATTTGTTTTAAGTGCATTTAAGTGCAAGTGAGTTTCTATTATTTGGGTTGCAATTCTGGAAAGATTCTGAGCTGATCTCTCACCTTTTCCTGTCAAATTTATCCAGACACTCAAGAGGCTGAATAAACTGTAACACTTCATCCCACTGTCCATCCAGAATGAGCTGCCTGCAGGGGGAGAATGAATGAGAACGAGAGAAAAAGAGTGCGTCTAGCCTAGACAACTTGACTCATAATAGCACAATAATAGTACCAGCTTCAAACTAAGAACATAAAAGAGTTTAGACTATATTTAAAGGAAAAATTTAATTTTTTACCATCTGAATTGATGTTGTTTTACACTGTCTCAAATAGTGATAATCACTAGAGACAAACTACATGCAAATTCTTGGTGGTAAAACTCTGGAGTTGTCTTATCAGTCAGACAGTAGCCCTGTTTAGACCTGGTATTAAGATGCGTTTTGGTCGATCGGACCAAACCCATAGAGTTTTTGTTAATGTGAGAATATAATCATGATGAACAAAACGTGTAAGTATCACAAACTTTTGCTGGCCACAGAGCTTATTTTCTGCAATAATCCAAAAGCCAATGGAAAAATCCAAATGGGTTCTTGTCGATGAAACCAGTGTGATGTGTCAAAAATGTGTCATCACTGCAGGACTCAAGTAAAACAAATGCTTGATTTTCTAGCTTCAATGCAGAGTAAAACTGCTATAAATTGGCAAAAATATAAGCATTATATTATTGGTTCATGTTGACGCCACATTAGATGTCCCATATATGCCAGTGGTCTTTTTGATTTGAATTCTGCCTGAGATTAAGGTGCATATACAGTAGATCATACCTGAGGAAGAGCATGTCGTCTGAGTAGAGGCCATTGATGATCCCGCTCTCCTTCTCCAGGGCCAACATGCTAATGTGCAGCTTGCGTGAGTTTAGGAAGTCCAGCATCACCTTGATGATCTCCACTTCCTTTACATTTATGATCTCCTCAGCCGTCATGGTGGCAAGCTTTCACAGAAAGAATGAGAGAATGAACACTTCGTTTAGAATATGGTTTTATCCAAAACAGTTATAGTACACATTTGCTCAAGCGACCAGTGGTGCTCAGGCCTTGTAGGGCTTGAACAAGGGCCCACTACTAAGGGACGTGAACCAATAAAAAAAATGTGCCAATCGCAATGTAACTGAAGTAGTACTTTAACTTTATTGTGACATACAGTATTGTGACAACATCAGAGTTGTAGGATGTGTTCTTGGTTCTATCCATCAGTTGTTGATTGGATGGAGGCAGATCTGAATGCACGCTTGCCGTTAAAAGTTAAAAAGGGGCGGAGTTTCAACGGGTTAAATGATTGGAGAAGATTTGATTAAATATTACAAGGTCCAAAAAACAACAACATTAAACACATGGACGAATCATTCATAAGATATAACATGCAAATGAACAGATTAAATGAACAAAGGAAATTAATTTGCAATCATTTAGATTGATTTTTTTTTACTATTATTAATAATTAATTAATTACTAAATTATTTATAATAATATGATATTATGTTTTTTTTTATTGTTGTAACATGAACAATAAAATAAAATATTTCTAAAGCATAACTTTAATGCTAATACTATTTAATGGACCTGAGCTAACAATAGCCTATGCCCTATATTTGTATTAGCCCCTAATGTTAACAAAGATTATTAAATACTGTAACAAATGTATTGCTTATTGTTAGTTAATGTTGGTCATTGCATTAACTAACACTGACTAATTGAAAAATATTGTTAAGTGTTACCAATAATTATTTATTATTTCATATATATATTATTCATATATTCGTATATAAAGTCCTCTGATGTAGCAACTGTGTAAAACACTGTATTGCTTGAAGACTGCAAGTGAAAAAGTGACAACAAGCTTCTAATTAAAATACCAAACTATGTTGTGACAAAGAATAGTCATCATGCCAGAAATTGCAGATGTAAACACACAAGCATGGGAGGAGACTGACACCACCCAAAACAAAACAGTATTCTCTTCTCAGCAGATGTTTTCACATCCAACTTAACCTGTTTTAAATCCTTTCAAATAACTAATAAAAACACTAGTTAGACTTATGCTTTACAATTATACCTTATCGCTGAAAGCTAAAATAATTACAACCATACAAATGAGAAAACGATAATATTAATCAATAATAATATTAAACAATAATATTATTAATTTGAGGATGCTCTAATGCACACATAGGAAACGAAGGAAAATGTGAAGAAGAAGAAAACAGTTTTACAACCAGCACAATTGTGCTTTTGGGAATTTTAACTTTAAACCCTTTAGTTTTAACCACTAAGCCACAACACCGGGCCCCAACCTTGCACTATGGGAAACGCAGATATGCTTTCTCATGCTTTCCCATCGCTAGATCAGGATAAACTCATTGCAATGCATTTATCTGACCACTTACATTAATTATTTCATAGATAAACCACATTACATATCAAGCACCAGTGAGAGGGGACATCCACCCATATCTAACGTTAACGTTACATTATTCTGAAGCTGCGGGGGGAGAGTGTGTCATCCAGGCGGAGCAGCAGCAGCCTCTCCGGCCTCGCCTATCCTCAAAACAACAGCGATAAGCGTCGCGAAGAGCGATTCAAATCTCACCTGATAAACTCTACATATACGCGAATTGCAGAAATCCTCTGTGGGTCCACCGAGGGTGTGTCGACACGCGCTGTCTGGTGTTTTTTTTCCTCCGTGTTTCAGGGCGAGAGGCTCTTGTTGTCTCTGGCGCTCGCTGGTTGTCAAGCACAAGCTTCCTCTGCGCGCTCCACCAATCCGCGCTCACGCACACAAACCCCCGCAAAACCCGCCCCGGCCCGCACCGGCCCGCGTGTTATTCCACAAACTGAGGCTTAATGCGGATTTGTGATTAGCAGCATTATATACGCATTATACTATGTGTGTGTAAACCTATACTAAGCCGATAAAGTAGCGGTTTTTAGGAACTGTTTGGGCTTTGTATGATGTCAGGATTATTTTAGTTTTTCTAATGAATTGTTAATTAGTACGAACAATTCTCTGAAATAACAAGCAAAAAAAAAAAAAAAAAAAAAAGTAAGAAAATACAAGTTACACAACACAAGATAAAATACTGATATTTTATTCCAAATTCATTGTTCATGGGTTTAAACATTGTCCTTTTTTATGTGGTAATTTATACAATTAAATTTCAAGTTTAACTGACCATTCCAAAACCATAGTTTGATTTTTTTTCATAATTGTTTGATTTACTTCTTATTTTTTTTAGTGAATCTAAAGTAGTCCGACTCCCCAATGAACCATTCTTGTGAGTCTTTATTTTTAGAAAATCTGAATGCATACAGCACGGTCACTGTAATCTGACTCTTAAACGTATGACTCTTATGAACCGGTTCTTTTTAGTGAATCAAAGCGCGACCAATGAAGTCCAACTCTCTAATGAATTAATCTTATTAGCTGGTTCTTTTTAGTGAATCAAACACAAGTCAAACGCTTTCAAATAAATTCGAGACGTAACTGTTATTATTGAATTTTCATACCTTAAATAAACACAATATGCTTATCAGTAATTTTCATAAATAACTTTCTCGATTCCCTTCTATACCCAAAATTACTCACAAACTCATGAATGATGTTATATTAAGTAGACAACAATATTGAATCATAACACAAGGAAAAAAGGGGTCAAATATGTCAATATTTTGGATGTAAATCTGTATTTATGTTAAGGTTAACATTCAAATACAAACAGACAAAGCATATGATGAACAAACGAAGCGGACATGACCTGAAAAAAAGATTAGACAGCGTGTGGAAATGAACATCTCTCAGAACAGCTTTTTATCACTGACCCATACTTGCACCTGTTAAACATCTTTTTCATATGAAAAATATCAGTAATATTCAATGGCTTAAAAAATATGCTTAGTATGTAAAACTATATCTGTACAGCATCAATAAATTCAAACGATGATTTACTTGTTAAAAATAACAAATATCTTTCGATTCTTTTGCACCAGAAGACAAAATGTCTTACTAGACAACAGCCTGACCAAATATCCCAGCTCTTTAAAATGCATTTCATAATTAAAAATGAGTAACAACATCATTTATCAATAATACTCACCGTCTCTTTGAAAGCTTCATTATATGATATTCAATATCTCAGTTTCTCCTCTGTATTATTTATATGGATTTTTTCACTACTCAGTCAGTTAACTGATCTGTCTCTCTAAAATGTATGTTTCAAACATACATGGCACACAGATATTCTAGGCCGTGACACGAGTGATTGCAACATGTCTAGGGACGTATAATTCTAAAGCTATAATGTTTAGTTTTGGTCCTCAACTTCATCAGTTAAAGGCCCCATCATTCCTTTTCCATGACAGATATAGAGCAACACGAGTGTGTTCATTTTGTAGAGTCTTGAGCGAACCACTCTTACTGTAGCTAATTTTACGTTTAAAGTTCTTCTGGAGAAACAGATGTGCAAACAAGAATTACGAATCCTACCCAAAATATAAAAACACAGACATCAAATTAAGCAAAAAAAGTCAGTTTCTGAGATTCCAGTACATTAAATGCTTCTTCAACTGCATGTCCTTCTGAAAAGTTAGGCTTCAAGTGTAGTATGTCCCTAATATTCTTTTACACCTGCATTTCCACAAACACAAAAGAAGCAGATTGTGTACGATGTTCATAAACTCAGTAACTGTGCGTTAAGCATTGCATAAAAGACACGACAAGACAAGCATAAGGCCACAAAATTGAACATGTTTGAAATAAAAGTTGGGTAAAAGCGCATCCGTCAGTGCTGCAAAGACTGTAGAACAGAGGGTCTCAAATTCGCCACAAAAGACCATCCAACAAAGCCTGCAAAAGTGTTTTCGTTACATTCAGGATGTGCGTTATAATGTCCGATGGGCAGGAACACCAAGTGAGCTGTGAACTTATTTGAGGAGTTTTTTGGGTGTGATTTGCTTCTTGTACTGCCAGAGGTGGCTGTAGATGGTGATGGCATCCACACTGGCTGACATGGTCTTGGCGGGGATTTTGCTGAACTGTTTCTTATCCGAGCTGTATTTGTAAAGGTTCTCGATCATTTTGGGCGTGATGGTCTTGGGCCCGATGCCAGCTAGCTTGTTGATCTCCTCCGCTTCTGGATAATATGAGTACAGAGAGCGAAACTGGCAGCCAGAGTCTCGGAACAGAATTAGAAAGCTGTTGGCTTCGGTTTTCTCCATTTCCTGGGAAAATAAATTAATATTTACAATATATGTAATGATTATTATTTCCCTTCAGGCTTAAATTTATAATCTAGCCCTTTATACCAAGTAAATCAAGAATTATTTAAAATGGACTGATGTCATTTCTATATATTCCACAGTTCCAGGGTAAAAATGTTTTTGTTTTTTTAATGAATTTATATTTAAAAATAAATAAATATTATAAATAAATATAATAAAATTTCATTTAAAGAATAATAATACAAATTAATTCACTACATCAATTAAACTAAAATACAATTGAGCTTCTCAAAATATTACAGTTTTTAGATTAGCATTAAACTGCACGCAGATCAAAACTGATTTTCTACATAATTCTTTTTTTGTAACATTTTTCCCCTCACCTCCAGGATTTTGTTCTTCTGTCCTTCATTGACGCGGCCCGCGAGGCAGCAGTGAGCCAGTGCGTTCTGGATGATGTATTTATTTGATTTAGCACTGGGCTCCTTGTACAACTTTGGCCCTAGAGAGGAAGAGAAATGAGAATTAGAGGAAGCGATCAACATTTGTGAGCAGACTACTGTTGAGTGTTTGAAAAGTTATGCCATTTATAAGGGTCAGTACATTTATATATGTAATTCCATCCATTTTAAAAGCCAAAGTTCAGTGTATTCAGTTTAATGTTGGAGTAAAGTGTATATTACTGCATAAAATCTGTTTGTAGCTGATAAAATACTGTAAACACGTTCTTTTCTTTCTTCTGCATCAAAATGTTTGTTTAAATGTAATTATTCAAACATTTTAAATCGGTAAATCGTTTTTGCAGTTCATTAAAACAAATTAAGTATTACAAATTAATTGAAAAATGTACAAACACTACATGTACTGTATATTATTGTTCAAAACTTTAGGGTCAGTAATGCCCCCCACCATTATTCAGAATGGACACATTAAATTGATCAAAAGTGACAGTAAAGACATTTATAATGTTACAAAATATTTCTATTTCAAATCAATACTGTTATATTCAAGTTTCTACTCACCAAAGCATCCTAAAAAAAGTGTCACGATTTCCACAAAAATAACAATAAGCAGCAAAACTGTTTTCAACATTGATAAAAAGAAACGTTTCTTGAGCACCAAATGTTTATTGAACTGAAAATGTGCCTTTCCCATTACAGGAATAAATTACATTTAAAAATGTATAAAAATAGAAAAGTTATTTTAAAAGGTAATAATATTTAATATTAATAATTTTCACAATTTTACAGTTTCAAAAACATTACAAAATCTTACTGACGGCAAACTTTTCAACAGTGGTATCTAAATGAGCAAGTCATACAAAGTGCATGCTTGCATAATAATGCAAAAAGTTGAAATAGTTTTGGAATATAGAATGTGCCACTGTCTGCAGGACTGTCATGTCACCTGCCCACCTGTGTATTCTGTGTTAGATGCTGCAGATGATGTTGATTCGAGCTCCCAGTTCTCCCCGTTTCCACTTACTGATGGACACGGTGACAAAAAGCCCTCTGCAGACTCCGGCCTGAGAATAAACAAACACACACTGCAAACATCTCTTTAATAAAGACCGAGGTACTAATTTAACAGGTAGGCCCTTATTGAAGGCTGGAAAATCACAGAAGCGAAGCATGGATGGAGCAGACATAGGCTACTCATTGCATCATGCATCAAGTTTCCGGCGCCAAATAAAGTCCAGAGTGGAAGCAAAAATGCTGCACGACTTGTCATAGAAATAGCCAATCAGAACAGATGTGAAGTCTTTATACAGTGATGCCGAGCATGCTTCTGTAGCACTGAGATGTCAACCAAATGGATAGACAAATCCATGTTGCTTGTCATTTTTTCAGTTGCAGCAGGATTGGATAGAAACTAACATGGAGGAGACAGAATTTACATTCTCACTTGTTTATGACATTGGACCTGGTTAATACACAATGCCACACTGAGGCCCAGTTCACACCTGGTATTCGGCTGCAGTTTGGTCGGATCACGCTAAATACAGGTGTAAACGGGGTCTAAAACGTTTTGAGCTTGTCCACTTTCGGCCACTTCCAGAGGTAGTCTAAAAAACGCATTCGACCGGATTGCTTTCTTGTGTAAACGCTCATGTGGTCGTATGCTTTCAAACAGTCAAAAAAGACTTAAACGTTATGGCAAGCACGCTAGCCATATGGGATTTAAACTTTGTCGGCTGGAGACCCAAGTTTGGATTGAAGACGGAAAATGTACCAAGCACAATGTTCTCTCACCGTTCCTGATTTCTAACACACACTCACAGCTTTCGCCGTGGACTTGCGGCTGTCAGAGCAGAAACGAAAGCTGCTGCTCTCTGAATGTTTTTCCGTAGTCTCCTTTCGCATTCATATGTAAATTGCTTGAGCTTATTTTGTCCATTAGATTGAAAGATCTGAAAAACCCATACACCCGCCCATACACTCACATTAGAAATCAGGAGAGAAGTGTTTGAAAGTGGACAAAAGAGACGGATTCAAATACCAGGTAAAACGGGAATGTCTCTACCTCGACTACTTGTGATCCGATCGGCCAAAACGCATCTTAATACCGGCTGTAAACAGGGCCTCATAAACAATTGCTTAAAAAATGTGCCATTTTCTGTTGCTGCAATGATAAAAGTAGCTGATAAAAAAAACACCATTGCAAAGAAACATGAGAATCACAAGAAAATCAAGTAAACTAAAAAATATTGATCGTTCAATAACATATATGATTCAAAGATGATAATTATATACGTTTATTACGTTCCACCAATATGCTGATGAACCAGTGAACTGATCTGTCCAAGCGAATGAGTTTGTTCAGCGCCCAAGCTGAAATGACCGTCAGCACTGTGAGGTAATGACATGTTTGTGATGCTGTCTGCAAACTGACCTTCCCTTTCTCCCTTTAGGGGAGCTCAGAAAGAAACACAGATTGCCAGGGGACAGTCTGCTTCCTCTGAGCAACCAGCACAGAGAAAACACAGAGATACCAAAGACAGAGGGAGGAGGACAGAAGGTTATGAACACGACCCGTCTCACAGCAATAGAGATGTGTGCCATTTGTGATCACGACAATAACTAATCATTAATTTCTCTGCTTTTGAATGATCTTTCACAGGGAAGGTAATAGTGAATTGGACATGGTCTCACCTAGATGTCCTCTTATCTGATTGGAGGCTCTCATTGTCTGCCAAGTTAAGGGAGGCGAGTGATAAGCTAGACACGGAATATCCACGAGGCCGTGACCCTGAACACACAAATACACATATTTGCATTATGCATACACATAATTTGCATACATTTTCATTTAGAAGCCAGTTTCAAAAGCTCTCTGGATATCACAACAGCAAATGAAATGTGGAATTTTAATATTATTACAAATATAAATATTTGATTACAAAATAAAAAACATAGGTATATTATTAGTGATTAATATTATAACAAAAATATAAAATGTTAAATAAATTATTATAATATTAAATAAATTAATTATAAAAATATTAAATTCATTTTATAATATTATTAAAATAATATATATTATTAAAACATAAACACTTCATAAAAAATACAAATATATTAATAATTATTAATATAAAATAATTAGAATACATTTTTTATATTTTAAAAATATTAATATTTTATACAAAATTAAAAATATAGAAATAATATTAATATTCTTAATATTATAAATATAATTAGAATATTATTATTGATTAAAATTATTTTAAATGATTAAATTAATATATTGAAGTTTAGTAAGCAGAGACTATAAAAAAGTAAGCCATTCGTAGGTTCATATCTTTATGGCTCTGTCACAGCAACACTGATTCCCCATCGAACCTGTGGCTGCCCGTGCTGGAGGTTTCGGAGACTCCATGATGTCTCTGTGCATAGATTTGGGGCGTGGCTTCTTTTGCTTGACACCAGGGGGGCGGGGCTTAATGACACTGTCCATGTCATCCATCAGTTTCAGCTGCTTCTTCCTCATATATTCATTTCTTATAAACTCTCGTCTCGCCTTCTCTTCTTCCTTCTTCACAAGATCCTCTTCCGCTTTCATTCTGATCAAGGAAGCAGAGACTTCATGCATTTCGAGCAAGTTTACAAGTGACTTTTAGAAACCATTTAAGACTCCTTTAAATACAGAAGTAAAACAGGTGAATGTTGCATGGAGTTTTAGGAAATATAGGAAATTATTACATTAGATTACTATGTATCTATTGTTATACTGCTGCATGTAAATGAAAAAAATAGTTCCCATGCTTAAAAAAAAAACCTTTTTGTGCGATTTTAGCACAAATAAATAGAGTTATATATTGAATAAATGTAAAATAGTTACAACTATAATTGATATTATATTTTAAATAGGCCTAGTGTGTATATTGATTTCTGTGAACATGAGCTGATGAATTAGTTGTGCTATCTTTGATTGTGTGACTTTGTTTTCTCCGATCATGTCATTTTCTATTGTTGTGTTGTGTTGTTTTTCATACCGTGCTGCTTCTTTCTTCTGTTCGATCTCGGCCTCCTGTTGCTGTTTCTTCATCTGCATCTCTTTCTCCCTCCGCAGCCTTTTCTCCATCAGAGCTGCTTTTTTCTGTGCAACATCCTCCTCTCCCTTCAGGTCGTCCTGAGTCACAGCAACACAAACAAACAATTATTCAGTCTGACACAGAAGCTCAAGTGCAGCTGGCTGTATGAGGCAATGTCTCTCACAGAACATTGTGATGTGCTTCATGAAGAAAACAACAACACATTTTTAAAACACAAAATGTTCATTTCAAATGGAGTGTTTACTTGAGATGAATTAAAAAGACAAACAAAGACACTTGTTGAAGCTCCTGAACAGAGAAACATATGCTGTCACAACCATTTATATCAATATATACACATTATATGGACCCTTTTCACAGACTGTGATGACAAGAGTATCAACATCGCAAATCGAGTAAAGATTTTTATATATAAAAAAAAAAATTTGAATGAATGAATGAATACAAGTTTATAACGCTATACTTTGTTCTATATTACTTGGACAGTAAATGACAAAAATGTAATTAATGCTGAGCCAAGGGTGTTTATAATACAACGACTGAGAAAGTGACGGCAAATATGACATCTTTCTCTCCTCTAACCAATGTAATCAGTCTCTATATTTTTTCCTCTCGTTTGGAAAGTCTGCTATTGAAGATATTGAGAATACAAAAATTATATTTGCTGTCGTCGCGTGTTCACTATTATAGAAGTTTACCCAACAGTGACGACGTCCGCTTCTGAGAACCCCTGAAATGTGAAATGGGTTTATTATTTACTCTGAACCGTGGTGCATTTGCATCATCAAAGCTGCAGCTGTTTACTCCTGTTGCTTGGTAATGATGATGCAGGAGAAGGCAGCAAAATGCATGCCATTGCTCACCTCACTTTTATATTTTTGTTTTTGAACCTTTGGTTTTGTTTTCAAAGCGTTAACACATAACGGCACTTGCATCTATCTACCTCGAATGTACTGAAATTATTCAAAAAAAGTCCATTCTTGTTAAAGGCGAGCAGAAATAACATATACATTTTCTTTGCTCACACTGCATCAGTTACGCTTGTCAATAAAAATAAAAGTACCCTTAGAGAAAAATTAAATAAATAAATAAATTATAATATTGGGGCCGATTAAGTGTTTTTTGTACTGATCGGTATTGGCTTTCCTAAGCCTGATCCTTAATTTTATGTCAGCTGTCATGTACAGTAAATGGCAGTATGCACCTTCAATTGGGTTGCCAACCACCATTAAAGGCAAAAAAGAAGCTAGAGTGTGTGTGCTTGATGCGCAAGAATCAATGAGGTCTGTTCTAGCGTGTCACACACACACACACACACGTTCGACCTTCCGTGTTTAGTAGATCTGATGCGCACTTTTGTAACAAAACTTTTTGTAAAGCTATGGGTTGCGTCCAGCCTCGGACTTGACTGACAGACAGGCATTCTGACACCGCGAGCTTCATGCTTCCTAAATCTTAAATCCACATATTTTTATTTTTGTTGCAATTATTCTGCTTTGAGAGAGAGAGAGAGAGTTAATTACTGTAGTAATTGTTATATTGGAATTAAAATCTGAAAAAGGATGCCCCTTTTTTTTACATTTAAGCCCCTAAGAAACTGCACATCCCTGTATACATTGGATTGATTTTAATAAATTTTATGTACACTAGGAAAACACAAGTATCGGATCAGAACTCTGTATCGGCAGATACTCAATATTCAATTACTCGGATCGGATTGGAGGCACAAAAAACTTGATCGGGACATCCCTAGTTTTTACGCGTACAATAAGGGTATGAGTACAGTGACAATTTCATCATCAGCATAGTATCTGCATACTGTACGTGAATGGTCACATTTTTCTAACTGGACATACAATGTACTCTTAGCTAGCATGCTATCAGAAAGGTGCGTTTGGTGCGTATACAAAGCATTTGGGCCAAAACTGAAGTATACTTTGAGCTTCAGTTATTTAGGCAGATGTTCTCTATATGTGCTTTCTGCTCTCCCTACTTTGTATGTAAATATCTAAGTCTCACCTTGTAGAAGAAGCCACAGCACATCTTCTGGTCTGGTCCAGTCTCTGTTTCTCTGTTGCTCTCCAGGTCATGCCCATCTAGAGGCTTTAGAATAGAGAGAGGAACCTCAATCAGATCCTTCTTCTCTTGCGACTCTTCTTCATTTGTGTTCCCACTTGCCGTTTCCGTCGAACGGTCCATTGTCGGATGAGAAAGAACCTCAGATGTTGGCGAATTCATGTTTCTATCGTGTTTTGCTTCTTCCTGCTTAGAGTTCACCTGAGCAGACGATGGACTTGAAGGCCCCTCGTCATGTCCCAAGTAGGCAAATGAGCTGGTCTGCATCTGGCTGGGCAAGAAACGCCTAAGTCGAGGCAGGCTGTCCACCGACTGCTGCGTGTTGAGCATGCGGCTGAAGGGAGTCACCTTCAGGTCGTTAGGCCTTGGCGTTCGTGGCGTCCTTGCATGGAAAGACGCGGACTTCCTTTTGATCATAGAGGGTGAACGGTGTGATGTGCGTGGCGAGCCGGTGGATGACAAAATGGGGGAGAGTGACCCGACCGAACCTCGGCCCACTACACTGCTGCTGCGCAACTCACGCAGCTGTTTGCG
The DNA here is from genome assembly GCF_949152265.1 of Phoxinus phoxinus. Lineage (NCBI taxonomy): Eukaryota > Metazoa > Chordata > Actinopteri > Cypriniformes > Leuciscidae > Phoxinus > Phoxinus phoxinus. The sequence goes on along the minus strand of NC_136880.1, from coordinate 36,661,111 downwards.
TGGCGCCGGGTCCGGCGGCGGAATCACCCAACTCTGGTGATCGCGCATCTGCATGATGCGTTCCTGCTGCTGTGCCAAACGCTGCATCTCCGACTGTAGGAAGTTCAAAGACGTGTTCAGGCGCTCGATGGATCGGTTGTACTCTGCCAAGTCCACCTCCACGGCTGCTTCCTCCAGGGGTGATTTCGGCGGGGCACCATCTGGTCGACATCTCTCCAGTCTGGAATTGGAGTCATTCAAATTCAAGGGTGACTTCAGAGGTTGAGAGTCACTGATCTCTTTTTCTTGACCATCTGGTCCTTTGCTGTCACCCCCTAGTGGCGACACGACTCCTTTACGCCTGACCACGTTAAGGAAGGCGGTCCTGCCCATGCGCTGCCGGTGACGTGTGAAAGCCTCTTCAACTTTCTTCTTCTGCGCCTCAATGGCTCTGCGTTTCTCTTCCAGCTTCATCTTCAACTGCACCATCTCTGACGCCAACAGTTGCGAGGGATCACGAGGGGAAGTGATGCGAGCAGGACTGCGTGCGTCAGGAGTAATTGAGCGAACCGTTCCTGTCGCTCCTGGGGTTGAGACGTTTAGCTCGCCACTCTCAGGAGTGTTACCGCCACTACCGCTGCTACGGCCATCCCCGTGGTTCAGTTTACGAAATTTCTGTTCGGCGAAGCTGGTCATGCGAACTGCAGAACCCAATGAGGAGGCCATGCTGGTGGCCAGGGAACGCATTCCCAAAAGGCTTGGACACGGGCTGTCGGCCGTCTCCGGAAGTGGGCAGGAACGAGCTTCATGGTCCTGGTCCATGTCCGAGTAGTCCTTCAGGGACGAATCCTCATCCTGTCCATCCTGGATGTCCTCGGTACGGACATGGATTCCAGTGTCCATGTCAGTAGAGGTGGAGTTTATGTCTGCCTCATCTGCTCTGACCTTGGAAAGCGAGTCCTCGGAATCGTTTGAGTCAGTGCCGGAGTTGTGGGAAGATGGGTTGTGCAGGAAAAAGGCACTGTCTCCAGATGGGGGCTGCAAGCTGCTGTGGGGTTGTTCCGAGTCATGGATAATCTTCAGGGCTTCTTCTATACTAGGAGTGTTGGGCTGAGGGTCATACGAAGGGCTGAGGTTATCTCCTGACACGCCATTTGAGTACCTGAAACATGGGATATTCATTCAATTATAGTGAACTCTCAAGATTTAGATAACTTACTTCAAAATAAAACAGCTTGACAATAAACATAATAAAACTAACATTTCTTTAATATGTTTATTGTTGAGCATTAAAATGTAATACCGGTAATCTTTTTTAAAGATTAATATCATTAAAGGGATAGATACTTGAAAAATGTTAATGGTTAATTTAAAATTATGTCATTATTTCTCTCCCTTATGACTTTCTTTCTTCCAAGAAATACAAAAGTAGAACTTTAATAAAAAATTTAGAAAACACCTGATGGCAAAAATGACAAAAAAGGCACCATAAAAGTAGTTCAAATGACTATTGTTAAATTAAACACAATATATTTCATGTCTTCTGAAGACATATGAGCATAAGCGCATCCAACATCCATCCCTGTTCACATTTATTTTACATTCGCCCAAACCTCTCCTTTTGAGTTGAAAAAAATCAGGGTGAGTAAATGCTACATAAAGGGCAAAGGAAAAAAAAGGGAAAAAAATAACAAATAAAAATGAAAGATGTACCCAGTGTAGTTTCCCAGACGATGTCTGCTAGATTTCTCATTGTCCTCCTCGTGTATTTTGCTGTCGGCGTTCCCGTTAACGGGCTGGAAAGAAAGGTTCCTCCGCATTCCTCGGGCTGCATGGTGGACTTTGAAACACAAACCTTCTGTGCTCGCCGATCGGTTCAGTCCACGTCTTGAAGATGAACTCGTGCTGTCATCAAGTGGAATCTCAAATGATATCCCATGCGCTGAAGACCTGAGGTGAAGACAAATAATTATATATCTGAAGCATGTAAAGACAGAGTAAGAGAGTGAAAGGGATAGAGAGTTAGGATAGGGCGCAGACCGTTTCTCTTTTGGCCATGTCCCCACACATCCGTCCACATATGACATGGATGATGACTGCCTGAAAACTGCTGTGAAAGAAAGAAATACCATTAACTTTCCTGCAACAGCAAGTAAATGTTTACAGTTAAATAAAAGCCTAATTTTCATTTATTCCATGCATTCAAGCTATAAATTGTATCACTGTGATCGCTGTGAATGGAACCTATTGCTTGCTAGAGCCATGTTTTAGCAGTTGAGCTACAGCATACACATAAAACTAAAGAGGAAAAAATGACTCCATTTTTTAAAGTCTTACCTGAATTGTCATTTTCAGGTTGTGACCTATAGGACGAAATAGTTTGAAATATAATTTCTTGCATAAAATCATGATAAATGAAACCTCAAACTTGCATTGTAATAAAGACAAACCTAGACTGCTCTGGACTGCCTGGTCTTTGGATCAGGTTTTGTTTGGGTACGGGAGCCAGATTATTGGACTGGGATGCGTCAAAAGCTAAAAAAGAAAATATATTAAACATAGCGTTTACCAAATGCATAGCATGAACACCAGACATAACACCCAATGAGACGGACCTTACCTTTGGTATTGACTGTGCGGGGCTGAACAAAAGATGGTTTCACAACTTCACACCACCAGAATAGCTCTGCCATAAACACAAGGTAGTTACTCTGAAACACAAACAGAGGTTAATATTAATTAGGAGAAAAAGATACAGATCAAAGAAAGAGGAGAACTGAAGATACCTACATGGATGAATTTTGGACAATCTCTTGAATCTTGCAAAAATAAATAAATGAAGGGTCTGATGCTGCTCATGTAATGTTGTTCTATAACCACAAGGTCCCACTGTTCTCCTTTAGATAGAGATTGAGCCTTTACTAACTTCATGACTAGTGTATTCAAAAATAAATTATAGCATACTGCTTGCTATGGATATACAATAAATATTTTCTTCGATTTAAAAAATGTAAAAACATTGTCCAATGATCTTTTTACATTGCATATTGAGTTCAACAAATGGCCGCGTCCAGCTATTATTTCAGAAAAAAAGCTTTCTTTAATCCAGGTTTGTGTAAATGATGCATCAATTTAGAGGGTCATCTGTTGATGTATTCATCGGACATCAACACATTCTGTTGTGAAGGAAACAGAATTGTGCAAGTTTAAGCTATTGAAATACTATAATAACTGAACAAAATGCACTTTAAATAGTGTATAGCCTAATATAGTGTATTTATTGAAAGAAACAGCACAGCAGCCATGAGAAGAGTCTCTTTCAGTGCATTAAAGGGTCTTCTGACCCGACATGAGGAACAAAGCAACCGGGGCAGCCTGACACGAACAGAACAGACCCAGAACTCTCTGCAGATTTATTCAGTCCTGACACATTTATTTCACCACAGTTAAGGGCTGTTAGCCTCATGAAAAAGGCCTCATTTAGTGTAATCACAACATTTAAGGCTTAAATGACCAAAGAAATCAGATGTACCTTTGTTTTACTGGAGAGTTTGTGATTGGCTGAAACAACCGACAAGCATTTTAACCTGGTTTACATAATCGACCACAGACTCAATCCACGACTGCCCAGTTGGAAAATATAACACATTTTGCAAAAAAAAAATTATATTGGCTGGTGTCATGATGGTGGCTATGTGAGGTAAAGGCTACACATGGAGTGTGTTTATCTAGACAAACTGCTTCACTAACATAACTGTCTGAGGCGATCCACATGGCAGCGCTCTCCCACACACAAACTATGACTCAGTCATTCCAAACGGTCAGATTTAAAACACGCACTGGTCATTTTTCCCATCCTGCATCAGCCCTGCTGAAATTCCCTGTAATACTCCAGTGATCACTCATTCATGGTCTCGAACTAAAAAAGGATATTCAGTGGAAAATCACCACAGAAAGTGCCCAGATTCCGTATCCTAGAAACCATACAAAGTTTGCAACACTGAACCAAATGGGAAACACGCATCCTACTCATTGTTGAAACATCTGAGAAACTTCAGATACTAAATCATACCAGAAAAGACAAGCAATACAAATTTCCACTGGTTAGTTAGCTTACATATTATTGTCTTCAGTAATATGGTGGTATAAAATCAGCACACAAAAATAAATTGTCATGCAACACACCATAATGGTCACCCAAAATTTAAACTGTCATCATTTACTTATCCTCATGCTCCAAACCTGTATGACTTCCTTTCTTTTGTGGAATACAAAAGAAGATATTTTGAAGAATGTCGGTAACCAAACAGTCTTGGTGGCCACTGACTTCCATTGTATGGACAGTGGACAAAAACAACAACAACAACAACAACAACAACAACACAGACATTTCTCAATATATCTTTGTTTCACAGAAGAAAGAAAGTCATACAGGTTTGGAATGAAATAAGGATAAGTAAATGATGACACAATTTTTGAGTGAACGATCCCTTTAAGAAAGCACAGATCTCCTCAATAAGCCAAACAATTTGTCAAGATGATCTATCGATCAAAATAAATCTATCAATCGATCTTTCAGTAAAATGGTATCAGTGAAGAGAAGTGAAGAAGTGAAGAAGTGCTGCACGTGGACGTCAGGCTTTACCTTGATGGTGCTGGAGGCGTACAGCATATCCTCCAGGGTGAAGTGACAGCAGTTGCTGAGGTTTTCCCTGCAGAACTCCTGGATCAGCTGGAGATTGTACAGACTGTCAGCCAATGACATTGTTTCTTTGATACAGATATCTGGATGGGGAGGGAACAAACCACAGAACAGCCAATGACGTTATGAATTAATCTGAGGAGGCAGAGACAGAACACAAGTAGAAGCCAATGGAGTTTTTGAGGGCGGGAACAGAATGCGTGATGTAATAAACAGAATCCTCCGAGTCACGGGGTGGGGATGTGTTTATGTTTGAATAACTGCTCTTCTGTTCTCTCTCAAACTTCCATTCACACACTCTTAATCACTCTGTTTATTCCTTTCACTCATTTCTTCTTCCACCCTGATGTACCCACATTGGTATCAAGAAATGGTAACACTTTATTTTACAGTGTCCTTGTTACATATGTTACATGTACTTACTAAAGTAATAACAATAAATTATACATAAATACATGCAGCTAACCCTCAACCAAACTCTAATCCTACCCTAACCCTATGGTAAGTACATGTAGTTAATTATTATTACTCAGCACTTAAATATATAATTACACTGTAACAATGGCGCCTAAAATAAAGTGTAATCCAAGAAATTAACAGTTTTATCCAGCAAGGATGCATTTAATTGAATCAAAAAATCCTGAAAAAAATGTATCACGGTTTTATACATTTAGTATAATCAGCACAACTGTTTTCAACACTGATAATAATAAGAAATATTTATTGAGCACCAAACCAACATATTAAAATGATTTCTGAATGATCATGTGTATTTTTTCATTGTAATAATTTTTCACAATATCACAAAATTACAGTTTTACTATATTTCTGATCAAATAAAATGCACCCTTGGTGAGCGTAAGAGACTTTTTTAAAAACGCCTTCAAAATCTTACACCAAACAGTGTAATTGAGAGGATTTTGTAGGACAACTTATTTTCTTTTAAGCAAAGTTTAGTCACTTTTTTTTAAAGTCAGAGACAGTGTCCTTCAGCTGACCCTGAATATTTGAACATTGTTACGCTCCTGTCATGGGGGACTTCAGAGAGAATTTAGTGGATAATGTAGTTTTCCTGATGCTGTGTGTGTGTGTGTGTGTGTGTATACGTCTGTTATCTACAGGGCCAGAGCAGGGGCAGAGTATTTTGTTGAGGCTTTATCTGTACAGGCCTCTGTTGGAGGGTATGTACTCAACTACACCTCTCAATGAAACAAAATGAAGACACTTCTTTCTGACTAAAATACTGTATCTTATAGGCCAATTTCCAGGAAAAGTCTAGTCTACACACTACACAAGAAACTTTCTCAGTCTTAGTACAAGATTAGAAAAGCACTCCTAATTGTGTAGTTTCATGTCAGAGATGTGGTCTAGCAGTGTCATGCATGCTATATCAAAAGATATCAAAATAAACAGGATTTAAGTGCAGCAGTCTAGCGTTTAAAAACAAAGTTGACAAAATACTCAGAGAACTCTTGACTAGAGACACGGCAACAGAACAACCAAACTTCATTAGACGAGATCGGACAAAGAAATGAAACAGAGGGCTAAAATAACAGAGTGAACTAATCAAGCAAAACAACATCAGGTGCACACTAATCAATCAGTAACCAAGATGACAGATGAGATGGAAAAACTCTAAAAAATTCTATGATACAATAAGCGTTGGTGCTCATGCTGGTGACATAAATTTAAGTCCAACTCATGGCACTTCCCAATCCTGACATTCTCCTCAAAAAATTAAATAAATTGTAATAAAAAAATATTTAAATTATTTATTAAAAGTTTACCCAAAAAATGCAAAATCCGTTATCATTAACTCCACATAAATTGATGTCTGTTCCTAATGCAAAGCTACTGTATAGATTCAGAAGACCTGAAATACAGAGCATACATAATATATGCACTACTTTTTGGTACTTTTTAGAAAAAAATACAGCCCCTGGTCACTGGAAAAAACAACTTAATTCCCCCCTACTTTTAAAACTACTACTTTTGTGTTTTAAGGAAGAATCAGGGTGAATTTTCATTTTGGGTGAGCTATACCTTTAAATTAGAGAGAAAGTCTACAATAAAACCAACCACTCATGGTCCCAGAACCACTCAGTGCTGTCAATCGATTAAAAAATTTGTATTAACTAAAACTAGTTCTAGAACTAAAAACTAGATTAATCACAATTAAAATTATATTAACACTTATTAACAGTTAATCTCCAGATTGATGTAGAAACAACATAAAGACAGCACATTTTAAATACTTGTTTAATGGCATATTTTTATGAATGAAGGCCAGTATCACTGATCTGATAATAATACAGCTACTGATGTCTCGATAAAAATAACCGATCGTTTAGCTGGACAAGACCCTTATTTCTCGATTGGGATCGTGTAGAGACATTGAAGCTGCATTGAGACGGACAGTTGAACCTTCTTTGAACATTGGAATATTTGGTTTCCGTTGAAGTCCATTCTGTGCGGAAAAATCCTAGAATGTTTTCCTCAAAAACCTTAATTTCTTTTCGACTGAAGAAAGAAAGACATGGATATTTGGCATGACATCGGGGTGAGTAAATGATCAGCAAAACATTTTTTGAATGTGAACTAATCCTTTAAAGTAATCCTTTAGAGTTTCCAGCAGCAGTACCTTCCAGTGGCACAGCATCAGGACAGTAGAAGTGCAGCAGTGCAGCCAGAGCGCAGCCATCTGTGTTGTCCTTCAGGATATTGTCCACCAGGGGGAGACAAAGAGCCAGACGTGCTTTAGAGTCTTCTTTCCTGTACCGCTCCTGTGGATTACACACACAGAATGATTGCCATGACAGCAAGATTGTTAAAATGCATCATAAAGGGAAACGCACACACAAAATTACTTAATTAAATTAAATATATTATTATATATGTACATATATTAAATTACTTATATAGTGATAGGCCAGGTGTGCATTAGCCATAGACTGTAAAGGCATTAACCAGATTGTAAGAAAAATGAATGCAAGGAATATGAGATCACTGCAAAAATCTGATATCTTGTTATTTGATCTCTATAAGCAAACCTTAACCATCTCTCCAACTTAGCACTTCATCTCTAGTTTATAATCTCGACTTTCTGATATTTGTGCTTGGCTGAAAAGATTTTATGGGTTGGGTGTGTTTGAGTTTCCTGTGGTTTAGGTGTGGTCAAAGTAACAAAGGCATGCAGGTAAACAATAAAACTGGTCTTTGGACTTTTGAATGCAGTTTATAGGCACTGCGCATGTTTATGCGGAAGTGTTCTTCAACGCTTCATTCACTGTGGCTGTATTTGCCTGGCTATTTTAGTAAGAACAACCTGCAAAGCAGCACTGAGAAAGCAGAACTCAAAAAGGAGATTTCCAGGGTAAGTACTGCTGAAATTTTCATTGATTCTCAAGCTGTAGAATGATATACTAATTGTTTAGTAGCTATGTTATATTTTTAACTACTTTCTATAAATGTTATTTAAATGTAGCTTATTTATTAATAATTTAAATACTTGTCGAAAGTAAATAAATCGGGGAAACAATACAAATAAAAGCCTTAAGTGCTGCATTGGTATATAAGAGCTTTGAAATGTTTTTGTTTTCATTAATTTCTTTATATATATATATATATATATATATATATATATATATATATATAGTAGTCAACATTTGAAGTGGATCAAAACCTTTCATCAAAGTTATACATGAATTTTGAAAAAAATACAAAATACCCGTTCTTGCCTAGGACAAACTTTGTTTTTTGATCCACCTGAATTGTATATACTACTGTATATGTGAAAGTTTAACTTTTATTTATGGACTTTTAGACTATAGACTTTTCTGTGGATTGACTTTAATAGATTGTCCCAAATATCTATTTATGATTCACACAGCAAAAAAGCAAGTGTACATTTCACTCAATTTGAGTCAAATTTAACACTCCTGAAATGTATAAATGACTCCCTCCATTTGGGAGTTAAAATAACACTTTCGAAAGTGTGAAATATGTACATTACTCACAGAGTACATTTTAACACTGTAAGAGTTTATTCGTAAATCCAACTGCAGTGTAACAAGTGTAGCATTGGAATATTTGGATATCATAGCCAGCAGCATGCTTTACCTGTTTTGCCACCTCCTTGCCTCACGCGGATCAGCTGTTGTTCTTTTGTTACGGCTATTGTGTAGGCTAAGCCTCTAAGGCCGCTCTGTGGTGCGGTAAACACAGCTGAATCGCACGGCAGACAATTACATCAATATTTCATATGCCCTGTTTAGGACTGATTCAGACAAGTTGAGAGGAAAAATATGGCAGGCACGGTTTAAATGGCTCACAGAGCTGCAGCTGTACAATGAGGATATGTCTAACCTCAAAGGAATGAATGATACAAAGGAATAGTTTGTATGAGCTGTACACTGGTACAAAAGCTGTCACTGGGGCGGTACCTTTTCAAAAATATGTACCTTTAAGGTATTATTATGCACCCTTTAAAAGTAAATAAGATACAAAGGTGTACCTTTTGAAAGAGTAACAACCCAGTGACAGCTTTTGTACCTTTTATTCTGAGTGTAGCCATGATAATTACATATAGAAATTCTAAGAAAGTGTTTAAATAGACTTGATTTTCATGTACAGATCAAATCTTTCTATAAGATGAAAGTAAATGAAGACTCGGTAGATGGTATTTATCATCATTTATCACTTAATGCCATTTAATGACATTCATTTATCACTATAGTTTTCAACAGAATTCAAATGTAAAGACCCCCTGTGGTGAAAATCAAGTTTTTAATGATTTTATATGTCTGTGTCTGTGTGGTGTTTTTATGCCAAACCATGTATGCATGCATCAGTCAACACCATTGCTGAGTAAAGTGCTAGTAGGATTGTAAAATTAGTGTGATTGATCATTTATTAAATTACTTATTAGTAGTAACGCTGCTATCTCCACCTGTACTTCGAATTCATGGATGAAAATCGTGATTTTATTTCCGTTAGACCTTTGCCTACATTGACGCTGATGCATTAAAGAGGAGGGGCTCCCCTGTTCCATGATGGCGGCTCCGTAGCCAAGGCGACATCTAGTGTATATATCTATGGTGATGGAGAAGGTAAGTTGGAAGAAAGCTGGTCTAACAGTTTTAGGCTAGAACATTTAATATATAGCCCATCGTATACATTATTATTGATGCAGTCAAAAACTCTACAACTACTTTGCAACCAGGCCAGAAGCTTTGGCTCAGTTTGGCTAGCTTACGTTATCTGAAACTAAGGGAAATGTTAGTGGGTATGGGAAGGAATGAAGATGTATTTCTTCATTTTATTTTAAATTATATATTATACTGTATTAATAGTTTTTCTAGTTACATTAAGGCTACATGTATTAAAGCAGAGTGCTCTGGGTAATATTTTATATCCTGTCAAAACATACAATAATCAAGGCATCAAAATGTGCAACAAACACTTACAACACAAAACACATTTCATAAGCTGGAGTGTGTACTCTTCTGTACACACACACAAACACACACACACACACACACACACACACACACACACACACACACACACACACACACACACACACATTAATACTCTAATATGTCCATTTGTTCACAATGTACAATGTTCACAATCCATTAGGGCTCCTCCCCTAACCGCATGTGATCTCACTCCAAGCTTTTGATAAAACTTGAGAACCCTGGTTTATTGGCACTGTGCATGTTTATTTGGAGGTGTTCTTCAACACTACCTTCACTGTGAATGTATTTTAGTAAGAACAGCTTGCAAAGCAGCACTTAGTCTTGTATTAACTAAAAAAAAAAAAAAAGATTTACAATCAATTTTTCATTTATTTCTCTCAAGTTGTACGATTTCTCAAGCTGTAATACGATGATATTACTGTATCAACTGAGGGTGCTCTTTATTTCGTTTGAGGATGAGTCATTCTAGCACCCCTCTTCCTCTTCTTCTTCGGAATCTGTTTCTGGTTCAAACATATTTGGCTGAATTAAACCAATATTTCCATTGCCATTGTGTAGAGTTAACTACAGTTGACAGAGTGGATCAGGTAGTCCGAGATGGTGTGATTGAGTACAGGCGTGACTAATTTGCACATACATGGATCCGCATACTAAATAAAGCAATGGAGTAGAGTTACATTTAAGCTATTTTAAGGCATGAAGAAATTATTTTCACAGGAAGAAACATTAATGAAATATGTAATTTTGATTATCAAAGATAAGTTTAAGGAATACAATTATTGACTGCAAGGGGGCTAAATAGGGGTAAACATATTCTGAATATTTCCTCACCTTTTGAACTGTGCAGAGTTCTCCTATATCTCGGACTCTCTGTTCTTGAGCCAAAAGGTCTTTAAGATATTCATTTACCTGCATTGGAAAATGAACACATGTACAATAAGCATGTAGCATTTATAGGGAGAATAAAAACACAGACTCATACACACATTTTTTCTGTGCATTCTGCTAACAGGTTAATTTACACATATTTTAGAAGTAAACTGCCCATTCATATTTGTATTTACATCAAGTCTAAATTAAAGTTTTAGTATGGTTAAATGGTTAAAGAATGGCTTACAAGAAAACTTTCAAGACACCTGGGCAAGGTATACAATTGATTTAACAATGCACAGATGTATGCATTTCTGTGGAATTATGAATGATACTGAGTAATTGGCCTCTGAAACAGTGAATTACTGTGTGTGAATTTAACTTTATATCTTTGTCTTAATTTGTCTTGTCAGCTGCATGCTTGGTAACACAAGGTGAGAAAAAACAAGGATGGACAGAGCTTAAAGTGTTTCATACTCCACAAGAGGTAAGATAAAAAACAGAACATACTATTTTGATATATTTTACTTCCTACAAAAGGAAAGTTTTAAGATTTACAGCATGATGCTAAACAACATAAGCACACATTCAATTTCGTCTGTCATCACAAAATGAATGGACAAACTAATGGACAAATATGTTTGAATGTCAAAAAATTTACCTGATTCAAAATGACATCACTTTTAGACTTGTAGTCATACAAAGAGAAACACAATTGTAAAAAACAAACTGCATATAAAATATAAAAACCAAACCAAAGAAAAGAAAAAATAGGTGACGTATTCACACAATTTATCTTACCAATGGGAGTCATCCTAAGAGTTCCTAGTTTCAGCTTAAAACCTATGCACAAAAACACTTTTTTGTAAGAGAAAGTTTACAAGGAACTCTTAATATAAGAGTAAGGCAGGGTTGACCTCATCCTCATTGCTATGGATGATGTAAGTTTTTATTGCTATGATGACATGATGTCACACGCTCTTTTAAATCACACACAGCGGTTGGTATAGAAGCATGGCAGGCAGACAGCAGGAAGGAGAAATACTGTATAAAGATAGAAATTTATAACTATATTTAAAAACAAACTTTGTCTGAATTGGTATTTAGATATATTTACAAACAAAACCGTTTGATTGCCAGAATTAACATTTTTGGGCAAACTATCCCCAAAATATGCAATAAATTTTTTTAATGAAATGAGACTCTAAATAGGAAAAAAAAAGCTGCCAGAAGGTGGCGGTATATGTCTAAATGAGTAACACCTGTTTCACACATACTCACACATCACATTTTTGACATTATTGATATGGCTTATTCAATCATTATGCAACGGACAGGTCTACGGGACATAACAAATCAAGCATTTAAACAAAAGGGTTATTGAGCTGTTTACACTGTCACATACATTAAATGCGCTCAGGAGTATAGCGGACAAATTCTTTCTACGCACACAGCAACGGTCACAATATGACGTCATACTCAGTTGCCGCACCCCCAGCACCCTTACTTCCCGCGCCCCTGCAAACGGCTGATTCATTTAGGGATTAACTATTAGGTGTGTTCGACTTGAAGCGGCGCTGCGCGATGTATATAACATCAAAATCATACAACAAAATCGTATGACATCATAAATGAATCGGTATACAACATAAATACATGACATCATAAACATCAGAAATATAATATCGGTCTGACTGGGCCAACATAAATAATTTAGTCCTGATATGAAGGGCACAGGTAAATGTGACATTTATTATATGATGTTTTATTAACAAGGTTCGGGAGGAGCACATTCAGATAATTAACCTAATTGACATGAGAGGAGCGCATTCAGTTAATCAACTTAATTAACGATAAGAGGTGATAGGCCTACAGCAGACTTACCTCTGTTCGTTGACAGTTTATTAGCATCCCTCCAAAACCCCATCTCCTCAATTCTAGTTCTAACTATTCCTATCACAACCGGACAGCACGCCAAATCCGCATAACCTTTACTCTATCTAATTATATGAAAGTGTGAACTTGTGAAATTGGGTTTATGTGAAGATAATCTTAAATTTACTTGAATTAATTATTTTTTATTTTTTTTTAAAACCTAATAAATGTTAAAATTGATAGCTTTCAATTATACTGTAATGCTGAATGCCTATACTTAATGGCTAAAATTGAGAAAAAAATAATTTCATGGAGACATTGGTATCGGTGAGACTGGTCTTCTTTCAGAAAATATGCCATTAAACAAATATGTAAAATATAGGCTACTGTCTTCATGTTGTCCCTACATTAATTTGGAGATTAAGGGCCAATCCCAATTCTACCCCTTACCCCTTCACTTACCCCTTCCCCTCTGTTTTGCTCGTGCACGTGGAGGGGTAGGGCTGTCTCGATTCTCTTTTGGTTGGAGGGGAAGGGCTAGGGGGAAGGGCCAGATAGCCCTTCAAACGAAGATTTTTCGGGACCACACTTCAAACGAAGGGGTATGAGAAGTGTCACTGCATACACCGGCTACAGACGCAAAATGGCTGCCCAAGCAAAAAATTAGACCATAAATGTAAGAATTGTTGACTTTAATAAGTATTTTAACGACAAATAATGATTTGCTTTATGTTACATTCAATCTTGTGTTCATATTTACGGTCAGTTCCTTCAAAGAAACGTTTGTAAAAAAATCTCTTCTCCCCCGAACAAAGCACACAAGCTATTAGTACGTTCAAGTCATCTCGTAAAGATGGTATTTATGAGTTGAACGCACATGAACGCCACACAATGTCGTATTTCACACAGTTTCACACAGTAAATAAATAAATAGGTCAAAATAGGACAAACATAGGTCTGTACCTCCAACGTGTTAATACAACACCACAGAAAACAAGTCCTGTGCATCTTGGAAGTTTGTGATAAACATCGGCGCATCTCCTGTGACGTAGGCGACGACGTATAATGACGTGTAACGGTGTAGTAGTGGTGTCCCATTTCTTAGGGGAATATTTTCACCCCTACGCCTTGCCACTCTGTTTCAAGGGTCAAGGGGAAGGGGAAGGCGAAGGGTTAGGGGTAGACGAAGGGGAAAGGGGTAGAATTGGGATTGGGCCTTAATGTGAAATTTTTACAATATAAAAACTTTAATATTAGGTACTATTAATTACATTAAAAAAGTTTATATTGATTGACAGCATTAATATATATATATATGTGTGTGTGTATGTATGTATATATATATATATATATATATATATATATATATATATATATATATATATATATTACTAAAACCAACAACTTTACTACTAAAATGACACTGCCAGGTAGAACTAATTCACACGTAATCGCTCTCTCACTAATGCATTCATTTAAATGTAATCTTTACTGTGCTACTTTATCTGTATCTGATTTGGAATGAGCAGATAACTTTGAGAAATATAACGACCCAAAGACAAAAGAACAGATAAAATTAGGCTCAATAGTCTTGTCAGCGCCGTTAAGACTAGGCGATTTTCTAGGCAGATATTGACTTGAAACTATATTGGGGTGAAGCACAGGCGAAGCACTGCTACTTGGGCGCAGCGACATTGAAGTTATTCGGTGCCGGTATGTTGATGGAAGTTGGGAGATTTCAGGTGTTGCGTGATATCTTTGTGCCCAAGTAGCAGTGCTTCGCCTGTGCTTCACATCAATATACTGTAGTTCCAAGTAGGGCTGCACGATATTGGAAAAAAATTACATTGCGATATTTTTTCCCCCAACGATATATATTGCGATATTGAGAGCCATAACCCCAGGCTAAAGTCAATAATTACCATTCCATGATATTAATAATTTCACTAATAAGCAAGCTTCATTACAAGTGACAAAAAGGTCACTTAATATTTTATTCCAAAATTAGAACATTTCTGTAAACACAAAAGCAGAACACATTTTTAAATAAAACAGCAGCTTTACACCAACCCCCTGATTGGTTTACAACAATATAACTTAAAATAAATATATTTTTTATAAAACAACTTTGGTTCACAATCTTTTAAGTCAACTTTTCTTAGTCAAAGTGCCAAAGTAAAACAGTGTTGGTGTTGGTCATCATAATCATATGAAATAAACAAAATGAAATAAAACTTTAATATATTTTGTATTACCGGTAAATCTTCTAAACAGATTAGAGAACATGTTTCTGTAAACAGAAAAGCCGAACACATTTAAACAGCAGCTTTACACCACACCTGTCAGCGTCGCCGCTCCCACCACGAGCTGTGCGTAGGGCACCAAGAACTGAGGGGGCACCAAAAAAATAGCCTAATGAAAAATTATTATAATGCCGATATTATTTCAGTATAGAAATTAGGGCTGCCCCCAAATAGTCGACTAAATGTTAGTCGATATGAAGAGGGCTTGGTCGAATACATTTTCATTAGTCGGTTAGTCGCAAAAAAAAAAAAAAAAAAAATCACGTGAAAAAATTACGCAATCAGGGGCTGCGCACAATGCGCAGTCAGTGTATGACATGACATCAAAGCAACGAGAGATCAACGAGATCTATGGTGGTAACTAAAATAAACATTGTCACGTGTTTATATTTCTTCTTCTCACCGATTCCTGATGGTTTAGAGAGGACAATTACTCGAGTCGCCCCCTGTAGTTTCAACGAATAGTACAATGGCGAGCGCGTCAAGTATAATTCTCCTCGACCGTTTGGAGAGGCGCGCGCGCAGTCAGCGGAGACTCGCGCTCGTGCGGACGCGTCGAGTATAAACAAGGCTTTAGCCCTGCAGGAGGGTGAGCCCGAACCGAAAAAGGAAAAGCAGGCCGAGATATCCATGCTGATGCCCATTGATGAGGAGGAGCATGCAGAAGAGATGAACTAAAAATGTACTTGGCAAATAAAACAAAGGTTGATTCGGGACCATTGGATAGGTGGCAATTTTTTTTACATCGATATCCAAAGCTCGCTAAAGCAGCTAAACGCCTCCACTGTATCGCTTCCACATCCACTCCATCAGAGCGCATCTTTTCAAAGGCCGGCTTCATTGTGAACAAGTCGAGAAGCTCCCTTTTTCCCAACAATGTGGACAAGCTGGTGTTCCTCTCACATAATATGAAAAAAATAAAATCGAATTGAAAGCTTAGGTAAGAATGCTTAATTTCCTTTTTGTATTGTTTCTGTTTGCTATCCGTTAGGCTATAAAATAAAAACAACAACGGGTGTTTTATTTTTTAACGGGTATAGGCTGTAGCCTACAAAATTAAATAAATATTATTTTTATTTATTCGTTTTTATATAGCCTAATGCAGAAGTTGTTTTTTATTCTGTAAGAAAAATTAGTCTGATGTTTGCAATTTGTTGTTTCAGTTAACTCATCCGTCGTCTTAATGGCAGTTTGCGGCTTTGCTCTGATATTTTTGATTTGTATTAGTGTTCTTTAAATTAGCCTATTTGTTCCACATTTTGTCTTAAATATAGCCTAGTTGTTCTAAACAATTTAATCAAATACTTAGGCTGTTGATTTGTTTGCCGCCTTCTTTTTTATTCTAAGTTTTGGCGTTGTGCGATGTGCCGTACATTTATTAAATTGTTCGGTTTTGTTAATTTTCCTTTTGAACAATATAAAAATTATATTAATTTTCCACTGTATTTTATTTTTATACCAAACAGCGTTTTTGATACAGTATTTATTTGTTTTTGTTTTTTTTGCCTTGTTTTGTAGGCTACTAGGCCTAAGTTACTAATAAGTTTATTTAATTTATTTTAAAGAACGAATTTTATTTTATTTTATTCAAAACTGACATGTAACTGTTACAGTTTGTATTTTTTTGATAATAAATTATTAAAATGCGCAGGCAGTCTGATTGCCGTTTTATGTTATAATTAGCCTATAACGTGCACGCGCTGTATACTTTAAATGCTTTACTATTCTGTTTTAAGCGCTTCATTTTCATTTTGAACGCGCTAATATCATGCTTTAGCATTTTCTGTCATATGGAAGTGTTAAACTTCAACTTGGACTATACCTTTCCTTGTATATACGCAAGTTTTATATTAATATCATAAATGAACGATTATTCGACTAATCGCTAAAATGCAGGAGTGTTAGTCGACTAGGAATATCTTTAGTCGGGGGCAGCCCTAATAGAAATACAGACATCCCAAGTCTCCCGGAAGTTCCAGGAGTCTCCCGCATATTGATAGCGGCTCACTGATGCCCGCGAATTAGTTAAAATCTGTGCCTCTTAAAGCGCATGTAATATCTCCCCCTGGTGCTACTACCCTTCACATTGCATGTTCCGGCGATGTGACTATCGCTCACTCGCACATCGCGATGACGTTGTTAAAACAGAATATCGTTCAGCCCTAGTTCCAAGTCAATATCTGCCTAGGAAATCGCCTAGTCTTAATCTCCATTGCTATTTGTACTCGTTGTGAATACACAAGAAGTAATTAGTTTTATTTAGTTTTTTATCACTTTTACTCATGACATGCTATCCGGCAACAAAGGATTTCATTCATTATGCTAAGCTAAGCTAGTGGCGGCGCTGCCAAACTAAGACAATGCATGCACTGAGACAAAAATGCGTTTGCCCACCTATCTAAATGTAGGGGAGACGTTGAATAACCCCTATTTCAAAAAACGGTGGCGTGTTCCTTTAAAGAGCATGTTAGTAATATGCGCCTATAGGCGGGTCCACAACGCTTGTACATTCTGCTTATTACACACACAGGGACACGCAGCAGCACACAAACATGGCAAATATAAAAAAATAAAAGGATTACAATGTAAAAGATTAATATTGTGTACATAAAGATATGGTGGAATCCGGTTTGTCCCGTAAATAGTCTGCTTGCACGCACAAGCTGATCTGTTTCCTGATTTCTGTTTCTCTGGGGAAGCGTTCAGTATTTCCGCTTGTAAATTTCGCCATGTAAATAGCGAATCCACCATGGCGCGAGCACAATTGGCTTTTAAAGGGAATGGGAAATGAGACTCTGATTGGTTATTTGCACGTTACGCCCAAAACACACCCATTACTCATTAAGGGACAAGCCTTTTAGACCATGCACCGGGCGAACCAACCATTTTCGTTAGTGCACTTGCGCCGTGAGCATCATTGACCATGCCCTTAGATCGTTAAAATAGGGCCCATTGAGTTTCAACCGATTCATTCAGGAACAAAGCATTTGACTGTCTTAATAAGTGAGTCATTGAGTCATTGACTTAAACGATTCATTCATTGACCACAGTGTGATGCTCAGAGATGCAAAACAATCTTTGTGGCTTTGTTTAGAAATATTTTCATTGGTAAAATAGAACAAAAACAGCCTATTGCTATTCTGTATAAAATGTAACTCACTTCAAATTAACTTCTTGCTTATTGAACTGTTGTATGCAATCAAATTCACATTTGTAATCATGATGATATTTGGAGAAAAAACATCCCTCTTCATGTGATATTGATTAACTATATTAAATTATTTAAATATATAAGACATACAGAGGTATTATTGCCCCCCTTATCTTGAATATTGGAAGCATTCTAAATGCATTTGATAAGACTAAATCACACGGTGAAATCGTGCACTCTAAATGAGCCTGTGCACTAGTCTAACCTACTAGACTACATAACGTAGTGTATGCATGCACTCTCCATCGCTATCTAGACAATATGTTGCACTCATCTAGTTCCAACCTCATAAGACTTTTTTCATCTTCGAAACACATTTAAGATATTTTTATTGAAAGAAACCTAAGAGATTTTTGTCCGTCCATTGTAAAAGTTATTAATATGAATCAAGCCATTTAATCCAAATCTTCTGCAGAGATATGATTACTTTATATGACAAACATTTAATGTAAGCTTTCATTTAAATATGAACAAAACATTGATTAATGTACATGTATGCATACAGCTCAAGTATGGTAAAAGTTAAAATGCTCTTGCTTCTTATACTGTACATTGGTCTGTGCATTTGACTGTTGTTTACTACATATAAATCACACTTTTTTTTTCTTTTCTTTTTTTGTTATAGTACGGCCACAATGAGTCAACAGATAAAACTTCCTCTTCGAGTGGAGGAGTGGACGAGAGATCAAGTTTACTACTGGGTGACTGAGGTGATTCAAGTGAATAAAATACATGCAGATAAGCTGTACGAAGAAGAAGTATCAGGAGAAGAACTAGTCTGTTACCAGCTCAAACATCTGGTGGATCTTGGTATTAAGCATGGTCCAGCTGTTAAGATTAGCACCCGGTTAGAGAAGTTAAAAATTAAAGAACAAGGATCATATTCTTCTGACCATTCCCACACACAACACATAGAGGCCAGACCAGACAAAACAGTGGAAAACAAAAACAGAGCTTCAACAGATCAAACCAAAATATTCAAAGATGCTAAAAAATCAAAGAGAAAATCGCACAAAAAAGAAAATACTGAATTTAGAAGGACTAATTCTCTGGAAAAAGATTCAATGGATGACATTTCTCAAAGAAAGACTCCAATAGAATACTCACAACCAAATGAACCTGTAAGGGCATCCCCTTCACAAAACAAAACTATTCCACTTTCAGGAACTTCAAGTTCTACATCTTTCAAAGAAACCAAACCAACAGAGTCAGCTGACCCTGAAACATTGTACATGAAGGCTGATAAAGTAGCTGAAAAAGAAAAGCATATGAGGAAGCCTGGATCCTTACAGCACTCGTGTACTCTCTATCCATTTGATCAGAATTCTGTCTCTCATCGATACATTCAAAATTACACTTTACCACCAGAGACAGGACCAGGCAATCTGACCGATCCAGTTCATGAGTACAAGTTCATGGGCAGAACAGATGATATGAATGTGATAAAGAAGAAGTTCAATAAAGAGGTGTTCCGGTTTACTGCTGGTTGTATGAACAGCCGTACGAATGGAACCATCCACTTTGGTGTAGCAGACTCCAAAGACTCTCAATACGCTCATGGTGAGATCATTGGGGTCTGTGTTGACAAGAAAGACTCTATCATTGATCATTTTAATCAGGGTATTAAATCATACTTTGAAGAGCACACAGATAAAGCAAAGGCATGCATCAGACAGCCACGCTTTGTAGAAGTACTCTGCCCTGACGGCACTCTATCTGGCAAATATGTCATAGAGGTGGATGTTGTTCCATCCCACAGCATAGTTCAGGGTAAGATGTTTAATATCCAGACTCTGGATGAGGACAATCAATGGAAACGGACCAAAGGAAAATCACTATTCATCAGAGATGGAGCGGCAACACGAGATATCTATAAAATTGGTAATCCAAAAGACATACAAGATGAACTGACAAGAATAAATAACCAAATAAATGTTCTGGATGACAGGAGGAAAGAGGCAGAAAAGAGGCCTGAAAGCAAAGGAACATCAAACCAAGGGGAAAAGCTGAAGAATCTGATGACATGTGGAAGCGGCAAACTGGATAATTATGATTACTTCATCATTGTTACAAACAAAAGCCACTCTGAACAACTCCAGCATCTTCAGTTCATGACAATATTGAAATTGTTCTGTGTCCTTGACTATGATTCTAACTCTGTAGTAAATGGGTCCTGCAACAACTATAGAAAAGTTCGATTTGCAAACCTTCACATGCCAAGTCAGTTCAATGGGGATCCAGGAATAGTTGTGAAAAATCTCAACTTGTACAAACAAACAAGTTGGGTATTTTGTAATGGCAGAGAAGACATCGACACTGAATCTGACAGACCACTTAGACCAAGTGAATGGTTAATACACAAAGCAGGAGAGGTACAAGACATGATTTCATTCCTCTGCAACCGTGATACTCTTCGAAAAGGTCGATTCTTAGTCATATTCCTCCTCTGCTCCACTGTTGAAGCCATGAAAGATCCAATGTTTGACACATTCATGTCATTTTATAAAAACCTTGGGGGTACAGAGAACATTTTATGTATTTGTACTTTAGATGCTTCATTTCAAAAATGGAGAGATTTCATTCATGCCAGATGTGAACATGACATCAGTCACCGGAGTGTATATGACCTGGAGCTCAGTGAAATCAATGGGACAATACTGAAACTTGCTCAGAACAAGCAAAATGCTCTGAAACTTCTTCCATCTGCTGAGGGAAGTTCAGTGATTCTTGAACAGAACGATGAGGACCTTATGCCTTCTCTTAAGATCCTTTGTGAAAATGAGTGTGAGAATGTGTTTGATGAGAATGGTCCAGAATTCCAAGAATTACAAATTAAAATAGAAGCTGAATTCTACAGAGGTGACGAAGTGAAATGGTGGAATTTCTATTTCTCAGAAAAAAATCAATCAAAACCATTCATAAAACGGGACAAATATGATCAACTTAAACGTATGATCGAATCTAAAACCAAAAATCCAACAAGCACATGCGTCATGGTAAATCTTTTTCATCACCCTGGTTGTGGGGGCACAACTTTAGCCATGCATGTAATGTGGAACCTGAGGAAAGATTTCCGTTGTGCAGTTCTGAGAGACAACACCGTTTCCAAACTTAATGTAGCACAAGAAGTTGCCTACTTGGTAAGGTGTGGAAAAAACGAGACTTCACAGACAACGCCAATACTTTTATTAGTTGATGACTCAGAAGAGACGGAAAATACAGTGGAACTTCAGCACTGTATACGAAAAACTCTTGAGGAAATTTCTCCAAATGCACTTGTTGTCGTTCTAAATTGTTTACGTTCAAAAACCCCGAAAGTGAGATTCTCAAACAGTGTCATTGAGAGTCAGTACATCACAGCAACACTATCTAAAGAAGAAATGGATGCCTTTGAGATGAAACTGAAGGAACTGCAAAAAACACATGAAAAACCAGAAAATTTCTATAGTTTCATGATCATGAAAACAAACTTCAGTCAAGAGTATGTTACGAATGTTACTCGTAATATTCTGAAAGATATTGACATTGACAGACGAGCACAACTTCTCTCAATTCTGGCATTACTGAATTCCTATGTGGCTGAATCAGCGATTTCTGTGTCACTGTGTGAGGATTTTCTTGGCATTAAAAGAAATTTATGGGTGAAGCAAACAGTTTTGGATGAAATGGAACCTCAGTCCTGCTTGCTAATTGAGTTTGAAGTTGAGGAATGTGGAGTGTACAAAGCAATCCGTTTTGTTCATCAACGTATTGCAACAGAGTGTGTCAAGGAGTTAGAAGAGACACACAAAATCCCAAGATCTGACATAGTCCAAAATTTGCTGCATTTTGACTCGTTTTTTAAAAGTGGAATAGGAAAAGACAATCTCTTGCAGTCAGTAAAAAGCATGCTAATCACACGACAACGCAAGACAGAAGGTGACGAGAAAGACACACTCTTTTCACTTTTGATAGAGGACATCAATAAACAGAATGACGGACTGAAAAAAATCCAGGACATCTTCACAGAGGCATCAAGACGATTCGATAAGGACTTTGTAATTCCTCAAGCTTTAGCAAGACATTTCTATCTGAATGAAAAGAACTTTGGATTAGCAAAGGATTGGGCAAACACTGCTAAAACCATCAAAGAGAATTCATATACTCTTGACACAGTTGGACAGGTCTCTAGAAGTGAGCTAAAACATAAAATTGATTACAAAAAGCAAGAAAACAAAACATTCACACCTGATGACTTGAATGAATATCTCAGTCTAGCT
Organism: Phoxinus phoxinus; assembly: GCF_949152265.1. Lineage (NCBI taxonomy): Eukaryota > Metazoa > Chordata > Actinopteri > Cypriniformes > Leuciscidae > Phoxinus > Phoxinus phoxinus. The sequence goes on along the minus strand of NC_136880.1, from coordinate 36,638,432 downwards.
GATGCAGCAATAAAAGCTTTCCAGAGGGCACAAATCTTGGCAAGGACAGATCTGGATGAGACAGATCTGAAAGAGACACTTCATAGGAAACCAAACACCTACAACATATCTGGACACATGAGCGAGATTGACATTGCTATGACAGTCTTTGACATTGTGAGGGGTCTGCCGTTGTTCGAGGAGGGGGACTTAATGAAAGATTCTTACATTCAGCAGTTTTTCAAAGGAAAAATGTCCATAACAAACTTTCCCATTTTAGAGAATGATGCTAACAACAAACGGGTTGATATTCTTAAGGAGTATGAACCATTCCTTATTTCTTTGAAGACACACGTAGACAAAGCCTTTGATTTCCTTGAAGTTTTCTTCACTTACACAAGAGAAAAGGGCATTGTTGACAAAGAAAAGCAGTTTAAGAACAGGGAAAAGCTCTCTGACCACTTTAAAAAATACATCTCCCTGTTTTGCTCTTCATCAGAGGAAACACTAAATGAGAAAAAACGTAAACCAAAGCTCAGCATGAACATGGAAATTGAGGAATGTCGAATGTTCCTAGAGGAAATCAGAGCAAACAATTTCCCAAGAATTCTTCAGTTTCTGGAGTTCAAAAAACACATGATCGAGCAAGTTGTTGAAAAGCATACATTCATATACAAGAATTGTGTCACCAAATCTCTCAAGGACAAAACAAACCATTTGCTTGCCCACATAATTCTTAAGCTGAATAAACCAAATTCACCATTTTCAAAAACCCAAAGAGAACTTGATGATCTTTTGAAAGAACTCTTGCAAGAAGCTGGAACACAGCATCAACACCCAGAGCCTTACTACCTTGCTGTATTGTTACTGTGGCCTGGAAAAAATAACACTGATCCACGAATGACAACATATGTGGAAATGCTTAAAAAATCCTCCAAAAAGCAACTCTCACACATTTTTAGAGTCAGAAATCCAATTGCCCACTTTTATCTGGGGAAGTCTGATGGATTAGAAAGACTGCTTTCAAAGGCAAACCTTGACAGCGACTTCAGTAAAGTAAGAGACCGTAATGTCCTATGGCAAAATGCAGACATTTTCAAAGAACAGGCAATTAAAGACAAGCTCTTCAGAGTAAACGGCACGTTGGAGCTTGGTGAGCTTTATGCAGAGTATGGAAAGCTAAAGATCCCTGTGCGACGAACCTACCTTGGAGGACATAGTGGTCATAGTACAGAGAGGGTGACTTTCTACATTGGCTTTGCTATTGATGGTCCACTTGCCTATGACATTCAGTATGCAGACATGAGAATGGAAAAATGAATTGTTAATTTCTGTCCTTCATCTAAATTTACTGACCGAGAGGATCTTCCTAACCAGAGTCTGGTGAAAAAAAGAAGAATTGTGCATGATTCAATCAAGCAGCCAATTCTTAAATGATATCAGTTATATTACACTTTAAACACTTATTCTTTTATAAGTATTGTATGTGATGATACGAGATGTAAATCAGATGTAGCTTTTGTCAACCTGATGTTTGTATATAAATAATATGTATCAGCCTCATGCTTTTCAGTTTTCAGGATTCGTTGTAGTGAAGTTGCTGATATTTGCTGTTTCTGTTTGTATTCCACTTGCAAACCGATATGCAATTGCAAACGCTCGTTTCTTAAACTGGGCAAATGTCTATTGTCCAAACGTATTGTTTGTTCTTTACTGTCATTGTGATGATTAATGTTGTTTTTTTTTTTTTTTAAATTTGACTATTGTTTGTTGTTTCTGTTTACTACACTTGCACTGCGAAACGCAACTGCGATCGCTTGGACTGGGCAAATGTCTATTGTCCACTCATGTTTGAAATTATTGTTTGTTCTCTACTGTTATTGTGAAGCGTCCTTGAGCTTGGGAAAGGCGCTATATAAATTAAACATATTATTATTATTATTTGTTTGATATTAAAGTACCATGAAGTGGAATGAGATAAAAATAAATAAAACAATATAACAGTGTCATTGTAGTAAGGTAAAAGCAAATGATATGGTATTTTATTACAAGTTTAAATGTACAATAAAAAAAATTTTTTGCACTTGACAGTTATTATTTAAATATTTTTTCATTAGGTAAAATGTATGTACAGAACAGAACACCTTACAATGATTGACAACAGTCACATAAGAAGCATAAAACATTTTTTTTAAAGTGCACATTATTAGTCTTGAGAAGAAGAGAATTATCTCAATCTAGGATGCATAAAAGAATCAGCTGTTTTTTCAACAATTTACAAGAAACAGCATAACAAATAATTGAAGGGTAGAGAGCACATTCAGGTTGAATTTTAGTAAGAGGTCCTTACATACAACATAGAATTGAAGAACTAGATGTAAATTTCATTCTTTCTTGTTTTCTCCTGTCAAAATTATCATTTTGAATTATTTATTGTTTCAGCCTGCAAAAAAGAAGCATTTAAGTTGGAGCAGAAGCCATTTCTTGCTGGCAGTAGGTGGACCTAATTTGCAAGTGTATATTCTTTAAAAACTCAATGTTAACATTTAACTCTAACAAAGTTCAATTAGTTGGAATCCTAATGTTGTTGTTTTTTGCCCTCTAGGTTAATGTTAAAATAAAAATATGCTTCTGTCCATTGTTAATTAATATTCATAATATATTTAAATGTATTCAACTTCTTGTATTCAACATTCAAAAATGTTTTAGCATATGTAAAGATTACCATTGACCTAGATGAATAAATACTGTAAAAGTGTTATTCATTTGTGAGTTCATAATACCTAATGCATTAACTAATGTTATCAAATTGAACCTTTTTGTGAAGTTATTACATCAATATTTTACATTTAGACATAATTGGCATAAGTTGACAACTGCAATTACCGGTATTTTGCAGATTAACATAATTGTAAGCTTTCCTTTTTGTCACGTTTCAAATATTTTGTAAAGATTGATTCCAATTTAGTTTGCTAGTGTGCACATTATTATAATACACTAGTATTGTACTGGCTGGTGACCACACCGATCTCTGGGTCTCCTCCATCAGAATTGGAAATTGAAAAGTCTTTCTATTTAGTATCTGCTTGTTCCCTTTCAGTCGCTCACGTTCGACGTGACGACGTAATTAGGATCACTTCAGGGAGCCCTATCATCTTCGAGGTTCATATCACACATTAAAGCTACGCTTTTAAAAAGTCACAGTGTAAAATAGTCTCTGGGCACACTGATTTTTCAGTAGTACAGTATTAGACAACACATTTGAGTGTATATCAGCACCATTTGTTGTTTGCTTTTGGCATCGTTTGGCTCTGTAAATGGTGAAGTGACATACTGTAAGTGGATAATGAATGCAGTAGGATTCTTACCTTATTGGTCCAAGTGGTTATTGCCTCTTCAGCATCATAAGGGAAGTCCTCTTCAGGAAGAAAAGGAGTGAATTTCTGTATGCAGGTCAGCACTCTCTCCACGCTGACCATTTCAACTGTGTACGCCATCATTAAAGTGTCGATCATCGCAAGGTGAGAACTCTGAAATAAATAAATAAAAATACACATTTTCCTATAACAACACAAATGCAAATGTTTTAAATGGTAGGCCTTGACATACATGACAGAAACATATATATATATATATATATATATATATATATATATATATATATATATATACTATATATATGCTATATACTTTACATAACTGTTTCACAATGTTTCACATTATTATCTAAATTAGCAAAAGGGTGAGATACATAAAGTAAAATACAAGTGTATATATATAAAATAAAATAAAATGTTGACCCCCCAAAAAATATGAAACATATCTACTTACATTTACATTTGGATTGTTTACGGATTTACTGAATACGATCTAAATCAGATTCTCATTATACAGGTCAACTGCTGAATGGAACTTAATTTTAGAAACAATAAAAGAAGATGAAACACACAATGTGTGCAACACATAATCCATAATAAGTAATGTTAGTGCCTTTTCTAACTTCTGTTACTTCGTCAACTCGCAACGGTCATTAATCGGCTGTCGGTGAACATGTCAAACTAGCAATCAAAGACTTCAGATTTTAGCCTAGGATCAGATGATTCTTTTAGGATTTGCAAAATTTGTCTCAGACGGCCAAATTGTGGCTAAAATCGCAGTGTGCACCCCGCTTTAAGTGACAGTTTCAGTCCTCTAGAGGGTGATAGTAAAGCCATTTTAACCAGAGAATGAAGAAAGTAGTGAAAGGTCCATGTTCAGTTGTGCACCACTCTTTCTCAGAACATAGAAAATATTATTATAATGTTTGTTGAAATACATAACAGTAGCTTTGATGGCTATGAATGGAAAAGCAGACATGGAACATAAACTTCTGGTCTCATGCCTCTTGTGGAAGTGGTGTCCTGGAGGAATGCCTTCATAGTATATTCTCCTTAACCCCATTTACCAATATAAAACACTTAATTACTATCTTTGGAAAGTGCAGCAGTGGTAAACCATTACTTGTGTATTTGTACACTGGGCAAGTCCCATGTGCCATTTAAAATTATGCTGTTTCTATTATGTGTCACTTATTCAACTTTGATACAAGAGTATATTTATATTTAGGCGGTGACTGGCATAAAATCTTTTTGACCATTTTTAAAGAAAGTGTAACTTTCTGATTAAAATTATAAAAAGGACATGTAAACCAAAACAAACATGTAACTGCTCAAACATTTAACCAAACAAATCCTCAAGCAACTGAAATTATCAAAATGACAGTTTAATCCATGGAGATCAGCAAGCGTAGGCTTTTCACCATCCCTGAATAACGAAGAAAAGATTTAGATTAAAATCCAAACATGCTGTATAAATAAATTTCAGAAGAAACACGTGCTTTCAAGCATGTGCTCATATTTTGCCATTTAGACTATTTGATTAGTAAAAACTAATTTAATACGCAAATGTAAAACTCTAACTCATCACTAACAGATGACAAGCATTTAAGTTTTTAATCTTTAATCTGTTTTATGTCTTAAGTATATTAACAAGCATTTATTGTAAGCATCCAAAAAAATCTCTCTCAGTTGGACATTCAGCATGTCCAGCTGAGTGCTGCCAGCCTGCCACACACAACTTGTGCAGTCATGATAGGCCATGCTATAAAAAAAACTAATGCTATAAAAATAATCATATGCAAATTCTCAATATGCCACAGTTGGGATTGGGAAAACTTTGTGTACATTCACATGCAGATTTGTCAGATATAATCTTGTGAGCTAGCGTTAACTACATCTTTGATCTGTGCAGCAGTGTTTACCTACAGTGCTGGTCAGAATGATTTGCCCCCTTGGTAAATATGATAAAAGATGGCTGTAAAAAATTAATCTGCATTGTTAATCCTTTTGATATTTTATTTTATTTTCAATTAGCAAAAATCTAACCTTTCATTGAAGTAAAATAATTGAAAGGGACAAGGGAGGTGGAAATCACATTATGAAATAAATGTTTTTCACCAGGACACGTTGGGAACAATTATTTGCCCCCTTTTATTATACATTTTGCAACCTCCTTTTGACAAGATAACAGCTCTGAGTCTTCTCCTATAATGCCTGATGAGTTTGGAGAACACCTGACCTGAGATCAGAGACCATTCCTCCATACAGAATCTCTCCAGATCCTTCAGATTCCCAGATCCATGTTGGCGCTTCTTCTCTTCAGTTCAGCCCACTCATTTTCTATAGGGTTCAGGTCTGGGGACTGGAATGGCCATTGCAGATGCTTGGTTTTGTGCTCAGTGACCCATTTTTGTTTTGATTTTGATGTTTGTTTTTGGATCACTGTCTTGTTCCAAGCATGGCCCGTTATAAGATTTCTAGCACAGGCTGTCAGGTTTTGATTTTTTATCTGTTGGTATTTGATCAAATCCATGATGCCATCTATCTGAACAAAACCCGTTCTAGGTGAAATCAAATAGTTAAAGGGATAGTTCACAAAAAAAATTAAATTCTGTCATAATTTACTCACTCTCAAGTTGTTCTAAGCTTATATGAGTTGCTGGTCCCCACTGACTTCCATAGTGTGAAAAAAATACTATGGAAGTCAATGGGGACCAAAAACTGTTTGGTTACCAACATGCTTTAAAATATATTTTGTGTTCATCAGAAGAAAGAAACTCATATAGGTTTAATGTGACTAATGTGACCGCACCTTAAAGGGTCATGAAACCCTAAAACAATTTTTTTGAGATGTTAACATGAAACGACATGAAACGGAAAACGCTATAGTTTTTCCCCTATTGTGACGTATATCCAAGTGAAAAAATGTAGGGCGGGACTTTGTCCATGAGGAATTGATTGGATGGTAATGCAACATGTTTATTTAAAATCAGAACAAAACAGAAGCATTTTCATCAGTGGTTTCAGACCTTCAGTCTCCACTGTACATATACAGTTTAAACCATTACCTTCTGTGTTTAACCTGCAACATTGTCGAGTGAGAGCATATGTGCAGTGCAGTCGACACTTTTTCTCCCAAATATGCTGATTAAAGGGAATATCATCGATGCAGTTTCACAGCAGTGCAGACCTCTCCTCCCCAATTGAGTCACACACACCTCGACACACTGCCGCAGTGCTAATCGCCATGCCAACAGGCAAACCCACCCATGTGCACATATTAGAGTGAACTCCTACAGAGACAGGAGAATGACCTGCGTTTGTGGACATGGTAAGGACGGAGTTTCTGTGTGTCAGTGGGAGAGATTTGCACACTGTGAGACTAAACGAAGGTCGTGTGCACATCTTATCTGAACAACCCTGCCAATCATAAACACACAAGCTGTGGCTGATGCAAAGACAAATCTGATAGCATGTGGAGATGTGTTTTCATTTCGAAGCTTACTGTACGTAGGGAGACTCTGCAAGATTGTGGATGTGTCCGTGACTTAATATGCCTGTAATGTCTGTGTTAAAACAGATGGACTAGACTGAATGCACCTAAATTGAACACTGAAAGGATACTGACTGTTACTGCAGAGAGAGTGAGGGAGAGAAAGGGAATACTGCAATGCAGACATCAGCAGTTCCTAATATGGCAGTGTCCAGTTCTCCTCCTCATCCACCCTACACTTTACATCTTACAACACCCTTAAATCAAGTGCACACTGCAGCCTACATATAGCGACCAAAAGCAGCACAGTATGCATTACCAGTCCACTACCAGCAGATTCATGTTATCACTGCCTTACTTATGATAGTAACAGCAAGGAAAACGTGAAGAAAATAATGGCCACTCCAAAATAATTTCCACATATTAAGCATTGAAACTCACTATGAAGGCGTTACGACAGACTGATGAAAGCTTTAGTCGGTACTACGGATGCACTGATATTAAAATGTTGGTCAATACTAATAAGCAATTATTAGTCGATATTAAAATTCTACTATTTTGTCAAAATAATTAATAATAATAAAAAAATTAAAAAAGACTACAAATGAAAATCCATAGTTTTTAATACAAGTAAATTTAGTCATCATTCACAACATTATAATGTATAGTATGAAAAACGGATATTCAAGTTGATTTGCAAAAGATTACATTTAACACTTTTAGCTTCAGTTGTTACCAGGGATGCACTGATATAAAAATTCTGATTGATACCTTTAGGCTGATAGTAGTCAGTCCACATAAGTCAGCCTGTTAAGGTATTGTTGTTCGTTACCAAGGCAACCCCTTGTGTGTCCGGGTTTAAACACACTTCACATGTAAGAAAAGTATGTGTACATGACAGGTAGCAAAATTGCAAAGAAAGCCTGAGGTGTACTGACAACTATACATTATTTAAGTGTTGATAATAGCAATTGTTCAAGTGAAATAAGTCAAATAAGTTTCATTCATAACGTTCTCCTTTAATTTGATATAAAATTACATACTGTATTGTCCCTCCATCACCTGTAGTATAACAACCCAGTAAAGTTATCCAGTAAAGTTGGCACCGGACCGGAGTGAAAGTTCAAGCAAGTTCATGAAAGTTAAGCCAGTTATTATAGTTTATAAAGCTGTCAAAATACTCCCTCACCTTGCTTACCTTCTGAGTGGACATTTCTCTGAACCCGCCGCCACAGACAAAACCAACGCATGCAAAATCTTTTACAATTAAATTATTTGGTTTTCGGCTACAGATACACTTTTCAAAATATTACATTAAAGGGGTGGTTCAGGATTTTGGACATCGGACCTCATTTTCAAGTTAGCCTAGTTGTTATTCATCAGTGGAGACAGTTTTCAAAAATGTTCATCCAGTCCTTCCAGTTGCATAGTTCGCCGATGCTAGGCTAGCGCGAGTCAACGGTATAAGCTAGCCTGCCATTAAAAACTGTTTTACCCACTCCACAGTACACCAAAATCAAATAAATGATAACGCCAGACTGTCGATGTAAATGTCTGTTGAGAGAATAATGTTAGAAATCAAACTACCCTTTCATTGCATTGCAATAGTTACATTTTGTTCCCTGTATTTATTAGCACAGTCTACAGCAGCGGCGGAGTGATATTAAGTTACCTAGGCAACCGAGAGAGTCTCCACATGACGCAAGTGTTTACCTGCCGCTGACACTCATCACTACAGAAGCAGAGTAAGAAGAGTAAGATTTCACTAAGAAATCAACACAGGACTATGGCCACGTTTGAAAGCCATGCCAATGTTTCAGACTTTGGAGACGATGAATGTGTTTTATTCAACGAACCGTACATGTATGAGCCGGAATACACAGACGAAGAACTAATCGAGATGGATGCTAAAAGGGCAGAAATTGAACTGTAACGTTATCTCCACTAACGTTGTCATTGTCATTCTATCAGTTATGAAAGGGACTAGCTTCATAGATAGCTATAGTAGCCTAACAAAAGTTATTACCTGTTCATCTGCTGTTGGTGCATCTGGAAAGACGGCTGGAACTGCATTCCTTGTCAGTGACTTATGAACGTTTCGATTATGGGGGTTTTCAAAGTCGTGTGGTCTAAAATAATCACTACAAATTCGCAACTTTAATAGTCTCTGCCGGTGTCTCGTTGTCCAAGCCAGCAGAAATAAGCCACAGTTGGTTCCTTTCTGGGTCTCTCAATGGAAATTTGTGGAAACTTTTTGCATGACCATCTATTTGGTTTATTTTTACAATTTCGAAATGCACAACGAATCACCATGTTGCCAATTCCTTAGTTTACAATCAAATGTGTTTCAATATCGTTGTTCAAGGCTACTACTAGCTAGCTAGACGTCCCGTCTGTAGTGCGCGCTCTTCTGTTCTGTTTTTACTTTTCGGCGCAGTACTAATAACCGGAGCAAAGTAAAATTCCGCCGCTGCTGAGAAACTAGTTCCTGTAAATGTAATGCGATCATTGAGATGTAAGAGTACCGGTAAGTTACTTTGATTTCTAACATTATTCTCTCAAAAGACATTTACATCGACAGTCTGGCGTTATAATTTATTTGCTTTTGGTGTACTGTGGAGTGGGTAAAACTGTTTTTAATGGCAGGCTAGCTTATACCGTTGATTCGCGCTAGCCTAGCATCGGCGAACTATGCAACTGGAAGGACTGGATGAAATTTTTTGAAAACTGTCTCCACTGATGAATAACAACCAGGCTAACTTGAAAATGAGGTCCGATGTCCAAAATCCCGAACCACCCCTTTAACATGACGGTAATTTAAACACATAGCCTCTGTAAAAATATAAAGCAAAACAAATATAGCGGTCCGACGGGTCGTCATCGGTACGTCACGCATTATTGCGCAATATCTTCGCGATATACAAAAACGAACAAATTAAAAGCTAAACATGTCTTATATATTTGGAAAGCTTAGACTCTTGTGATTCGAACGATGTAAACCATTTTAATATACACTAAACACAGCAGGTACAATCGGTGTTTTTGTCAGACCACCTACAGCAAAATAAAAAAAATAAAAATGGAAAAAACTCACATATGAAGCATCCTGTTAGTCCACTGAGCCATTACATTCCACCAAAATGGTTTAGTTGCGTTGTAAAGGGTCCATACAATCCAATTCGGCGAAGTATTTAGTCCAAAACACATTTGTATATCAATAAACATCCACGTAATGTATAGTAGCATTTCGAGTTTAGCACACAGAGCTAACACCACTTCGACAAATTCTTTGCTGAAGCTGCCTTGAACATGTTATTATTACCATAGACAGTATATAAACTGGACACAGCGACCCCATAGGTTTCAACGGAGAGCAGTGAAGTCAATTAGAAGCACTTACTTCCTGATCGCAAGGCGAACTGCGCAGGCTCAAACTGAGCTTGACGACGTAGATGTGACGTGAGCAACCTGTAGGTCTTCTAGTAGCTGTGCCGAGAGAAATCTGAATCATTCCCGTCCGAATCTCGCAGAGACGGAGAGCGTGGGTATTTGCTGTCCATGAGCTAGCAGCGGGAGCAACTTTATCACTCTCTATGGGCTTCTCCCTTGACTTTATGCTTCCACGTCCTCCCGATTGCTTGCGAGCTTCTCTGCCTGTCCATACGGTAATTTTTCGACTTGTGCGACAGAGTCGCGCGGGTATGACGCAATCGTTAGCCTGTTTTTACAAAAACTGCTTCTACGGGGCCATAACGTAAGATACAAGGTAATGGAGCCTTTTATACATTTTCGTGTTCCTTTAGAAATAAACAATGGACAAACGGTGTCTTTAAACGCCTCAGATGTAAAGTTATTCGCTGTCAAAGTGACGCCAAAATGAATGGGAGTCAATGGAATGCTAACAGCAGGTGGGGGTCCGCTAGCCAATGGCGGCGCCCAGGTCGGCTTCAATATCTTTCGGAACACTGCCCCCCTGATTATTACAGATATTTTTATGTCAAAATGGCCGCTGACCTCTGCACTTTAGATTGACAGGTCATTTGAGCCAATCCGTGAATTATAGAGGTGTCATGAGGTGTCAATAGGCAAAGGAGTGCCAATGATAGAGAACGTTGCCTCCCCCTCTTTGATTGACAGTAAATCTATCCAATCCCATGGATCCATAAAAATGACTGTATTTTCTGATAGCCAATGAATTTCTCTAAAAAATGACATGACGCTTTACTGGGACGGTTCAATCTGTCTCGCGTGAGGTTCATGCGCAAAGTAACACAGTGACTCGTGCGCCCGTGCGCAAAAGACCATTGGAGTGAGCGAAAGCGTTTTTGGACTGATAGTAACATGTAACAGGTGAAAATGGCAAAGAAAACCACCAAAACACACTTCTTACTAGAAGAAGTGATAGAACAATGTACAAGGCGTGACAGTGAAGAGTCGGAGGATGATGTCTCTGATGAAGAGAGCGATGGAGGATCCATTGACTCGGTGGCAGAGGAGATGTTTTTGGGTGGTGGAAACGTCTCTCTCGACAAGTAAGTGTTTTTATTATATTATACAGCATATTTTACTGCATATAAGTTACTGAGGTAACGTTATGTGTTTGTTTTGAAGTGTACTTGCCAGCTTGTGTCGTGTCGTGTGTGTGTGTGTGTGTTCGTGTTCGTGTTCATGCACCGTGTAACGTTATGCGTGTGTTCATGTACAGGTGTGTGTGTGTGTGTGTGTGTGTGAGAGAGAGAGAGAGGGGGTGTGTTCTGTCGTGTGTGTGTGTGTGTGTGTGTGTGTGTGTGTGTGTGTGTGAGAGAGAGGGGGTGTGTTCTGTCGTGTGCGCTCGTGCAGGATTATCTTTTATGTGGCCTCAAGCACAGGTGTGTGTGTGTGTGTGTGTGTGTGTGTGTGTGTGTGTGTGTGTGTGTGTGTGTGTGCGCACGCGCTCATGAACTGGTTTATAAGCCTGGTTGTGTACATGTTTCTGCTTATATGCATGTGAATACGGAAACAGTGTAAATGTCTTGTAAATTACTTATTTATTTGTTTTTGTTTTATATCACAGACCATCATCTGAAAATGAATCCGATGAAGTTTGGGAGCCAGTCATTGAACAGGGACATGACAGTATCTCATCAGGAGAGGACCCTGGAATGTGCCCCTGGAAGATAAATATTTTTTTTTCCTGATAAATATAATATGTAAATAGTTGTGTGCATATATACATAAATAAATATATATATATATTATATTTATTTATTTATATATATAGTGGGAGTTTTTGAATATTAAAGTGTTTTAGTTCAATATAACTTGTTTTGTCTCTTTATTTGTAGAAAGTTTGGTTTCAAGAATTGGAAAAAAAAACACTGTTTATGCTTCAGTTACTATGTGTTAGCAATTATTGACAGTGAATATGGATCAGGAATATAATAGCTCTAAGTGTAACCTTTCATTAGAGGCCAAAATTATGACTGTAGAGTAAAGCAATTAATGAATAGCAGCATGTTATGGGTCTATGGCTAAAAAAGGGTCATTTGGAGTCTCCAAGTGGCTTTTTTTGGGGAGCGCCTAGGCATAACCTTAGATAAACATGTGTAAAACACTCATTTTCAAAGGTATTGTTATAAAATTTGAAATTGGGTTTGGTAAGGCTTCATGCTGTGATACCATTGTGTTTTCCAGCTTATACCTCCCAGCTATAGCTATCTGCAGGCATCTGTTTACAAAAATAAATGTAGGCGGAAATTTTTCCCCACTTTTTTAGTGTGTTCAAAGTTATATTACTCAATAGCAGTAAGACATACAGTGATTCTGACTGTTTAGGAACAAACCTCAAAGTGTCCCCTTCCAAAAGAGACCAAAAGCATGCATATACTCCAAAGGGTTCAAGAACAGCATGCAATTTAATTTGGGTAGGCCTTTTTTAGGCGTTTTTTTGCAAAATTGCAGGATGTCTAAAAGGTTAATTGTGTAAAAATATATATATAACATGACGGTAATTTAAACATAGCCTTTGTAAAAATATAAAGCAAAACATTGTGTAAAAAAAAAAAAAAAAATTCAACTAGCAGATTCGTATCCCTTACACTCTAAATCTGAAAGTATGTCAGTTCTGCAACAGAAAAAAAGGTGTAGTGCCAAATCACTTACCATCTGTATGGGGGTCTTGCAGAGGTCTCTCTCAGTCACGAGTCTCTCCTGGTCAGTGACGTAGAGGCCTTTCTGAGCGAGGGCCTGGATGATGGCATTATGACCCAGCAGAGGTTTAGCGGCGTCGCTCCTGAGGATCAGACTCCCCGCGCGGCAATACAACTCCGCGGACAGCAGCAGAGACACGACCGGTGGCTTCACATGCTCCTGATCATACTGGTCCCGGTAAAACGGATCGTCCAAATCCACGGGTACACAGTCTAAAGAGAGAAAGAGAGAGACTGTGATTGATTACACAACCAAAAGTATCCAAGAGTTAGGAGGGTAATGAGAAAAAGTGATTACTTGAGCTAGTCATGTGAGGTGGGTAAAACATATTTGTCAAAAACCAGTTCTATGCAATTCTTCAGGTGGAAAAAAAAATAACTTAATGTGCCTTTCAATCTGATTCAGGATCAATGCTTGGTCGGACAGACTGATGTGAGGTCAATGAGTGGAATCTGAAAAGAAAGACACACTGTTTTCAAACTAATCCCATTATGGCTCTCACTTAATCTGATTTACTGAAGCTCTTCAGAATAGCACCATAGATCCAAACACAGAAAAAACAGACAGGTACAGGCATGCATGAATTCAGTCACACACACACAGACTGTAATCACTGGACTGACACAATTACACACACACAAACGTAAACACCCATGTAAAGGCCAGCAAAAACTGAGTCACGAGCACATGCCCACAAAAAAAGCAGTTGTTATGCACGTAAATAGAAATGAACGGCATCAGGATGACAATATCTGCAAACAGACTGACAATTCAGCTCTGTTTCTGACGCTGAAGTGCGACTGCAAATATCTGAGTCTAGAAGGCCAAGGAAATTCCTGGCATCCCATAATGCTTCAGCGTGAGTCAGACTACAGGCAATGTAGATTCCTGCTCTTCCCGGGTCATTTCCTTTCAGCATGTCTTTGTGTATGTGTGTTCTTTTTCTTTTTCAGCAGCAGGAAATGTCTTAAAGGTGCAGTACAGTTCCTGTTTAAAAATAAACATTACAAATAACAAAATTATGGGGGGGGGGGACTTTTAAGATTAAAATAATTAGATAGATAAATACAAATGTCTATCAGCTAAGTCTGTGTGCTTGTTGATTTTCTTTTTCAGCAGCAGGAAAAGTGTCTTAAAGGAGCAGTAACGTTTCTGTTAGATGTTCTAAAACACATGCATTGTATTTGTGTTTAATGCCTGATACAGACTGATAATGCCTGATACTACATTAATGCCTGATACTACATTAATGCCTGATACTACATTAATGCCTGATACAGACTGTGTGATTTCAGCAATCCTATAAATCTATAGGATTACCTATAATCCTACAAAACACACTGTACGATGTGGATCTACTAAACTTGGGTATGACATGTAGACTGTACGATGATGACACCTATTGAATCGTAGGCAACAATGCAAGTTAGTATAGGAGAATAAAACGTCATCAGCATGCGCTAGTGGTAAACAAATAGGGCAAGATGAATCGCACTTTGGCAAAAAAAGAGGAGGAAGCGAAAGAGGAGAATATGGACGCGGTCATGGCTAGGGAAAAGAGGCCTACTTGGCATGCCAATTTTGTAAATGGAGCTTGAGGTAAGTAGTTTTAAGTTTTAGCACCATGTAGCGTTGATCAATACGCCATTTCATGCTGCATTTTTATTGGCTAGTCAGTAGATGTAGGACAGGCTATCTTGGGACACAAGACCGTGACTACGGCCATCTTTGAACCTATCTCACTGTGTGACGTAAGATCACCGTTTAGAAGCCACATCCAGAGAAAATGCCACTATTGGTCATCTTTCGTATGGGTGGGACATCCCAAAATCGTACAATGTGTTCCGGGCAATGGGCATAAGTGATTTTTACAGGTGTCTTCAGTGTGAATTCCCTAAACAGCTGTACTACGGTTGAACTGTATCTTAAGCACCTGCCATCCAGTTTAACCAGGCTCTAAAAGCCTGTAAAAGCATATAGCGTATGCAAATAAATGTAAAATAACTGATTCAAAAAAGTCCTGTATAATTGGAATAGCTTTGATTTCACCGGTTCCCAATTGGACAAGTTTATTATGAGGCGTTTACATAAGATGCATTTTTTAAAATATAAAAATAAAATAAAATCTTTCACACTAATGATCTTTTTCGTTGTTGGGTAACACTTTACAATAAGGTTCATTAGTTAACATTAGTTATCTACCTTAGTTAACATGAACTAAGAATGAACAATACTTCTACAGCATTTATTCATCTTAATTCATATTAATTTCAACATTTACTAATACATTATTAAAATCAAAGGTTGTATTTGTTAACATTATTTAATGCAGAGTGAACTAACATTAACAAACAATGCATAGCTGTATTTTTATTAACTAACATTAACAAAGATTAATAAATACTCTACCAAATGTATTGCTGATTGTTAGTTCATGTTAGTTAATACATGAACTAATGAACCTTATTGTAAAGTGTTACCAGTTGTTGAATGACTAGCTGACCATCATTATCCATCACTTTTTTCCTCCATTAGCATTAACTTAAAACTGCTGGCAACAGTCATTGTGTTTTCAATATTTACAGAGGCATATTGAAAACTCTTAAAATCATTCCCCCTAACCTTTATGAAAAGCTGCTGCGTCAATGGAAACCCTTTCCCTGCCAGTCTTCACTAGTTCAGAGCCAAAAACATAAAACACACACACACACCTTCTGTAAAGCTAGCAGTTTTTCCTGAACATGCTCATAAAGAGCAGCCTGATTATGGAAAGGTTTTTCCCCAGCGTTTCATCCCAACTCGGACAGAGGCAGGAAGCGGCTCTCGAAGGCATGACAAACACAGGGAGGAAGTGAGGGGTCAGAGAGAGAAAAGCCTGAGGCAGCAAGTCACCACGACCCACGAAAGCCTTTCAGAAGTCCAACTCTGTGCTTTTGTTTAAATGTTACTGTAAGAAAACATAACTCAGTTCATTTATGAAATTAAAATCTAAGGTCAATAAAAAATGTTTTTACTGCAGATATACTACATTCTGTAGGATTCTAAAGATATTCTTCTAGGCATATGTTTATAAGTAGTATAATATAGTTCGGCCCAAAAGTGTAAATTCTGTCATGATTTACTCAAGATTTAATTCCAAGCGCTTCCATGTTTACTTTTTAAAAAAAGACACTAAAAGCATTATTAAAAAATCATTAAAATGACCTGTAATACTTATGCGTTATAGTCCAAGTTATCTGTATGTTATCATATAAAAAAAGAGACCAAAATGAAAGTAATAATTCTCTGATAATCTTCCCCTCCAGTTGTTCTTAACTAGTTTAAACTGAAGAACTGGTTCAATTTGTAAATGAATAATTAGACCGATATCTTGAGCAGGATCAAATAATCATTTATTAAACATATCTGATTCAAAACAACACTTTACAAATCAGGCAATGCCTCTTATCTTATAAACTCTCCTGAACACAGAAAGGAGAGCATCAATTTGGGCATGTTTCTCACAGCCTTACTCCCCATTTACTTTTATTATACTAAAAAAACAGAGGAAAGGAAAAAAGAACAGCCAGAATATTAAAAAATGTCGACTTTTGTGGAAGAAAATTGGGTCATTTGTGGCTTAGTGTGTGTGTTTTTTTAATATAAATTTATAGTGGTAGACTTGCCAGTTGTGATATTTACATTTCTCATAACATTAACATTAAGGAAAACATTAATTTAATCAGTCTCATTAAAAAATCTGCTGACACTATCATCTTAAGAAGCACTATCAGCACTATTGATTTCTCATATGTAACATGGATGTTACATACAGTGTGTTTTAGAGAATAACAGTGCACACAGTCACATGTGAACATCGCACACTCCCATCACCCCTCAGGCTTCAGTGATGTAACAGGAACGAATGCTCTCTGTCGTGGTATGTGCAGTATGCCACAGATGTTAAGGCTGGGGGTAAAGACAACACAACATGAACAACACAGCCGTGAAGGCCTACAGGCACTCAAAACATCTGTTAGTCAGTGACCTTGTTTATTTTTCATTTCTGAGCAAAGTATCTGAATGAACAGACATCCACCAGACTCTCTTTTCAATTTAAGGATGCCTTGCAATGGTGGGGCTCATTTTCCTGTGTTTGTTTCTCATGCTGATCAGCCGTTTCATTCTGCTGTGAAGAACGGTGACTGATGGAGAGATGTTATCACCCTTACAAAAACAGTACCATGGTACTCTTGGTATTTAGCCTACATGGCATCAATCCCAAAATAGGATTATCAAGGTAAATACGTGTTATTTTCACATCCCTCCCTTGTGGAAAAATAGCACTTTAGCATACTTTTAAAAAATGTGAACTTATAATGGAAATAATTCGTTTAAATTGTATTACTATTCGTTTTTCACAATTGCTATAACAATTTTTTTTAATCCTCCACCCATTTTCTCACAACATTAAACACAAATCCAAAATTTCTAACTAAACTCACAAAAACCTTGACTCTTCTGGCAAAGTCAAACGATCTCTTCAAAACCATTTCACCTGCAAAAGCCAAAAAGGTCAAATAAAACTCTAAATGAAAAGCATGTTACAGTACACTCAAATACTGTCAGTTGTGCAACTACAAAATCAAGGTCAATGAGAGATTGATTCTGCTTCAGCATCATGTCTTCCTGCTGGCTCTGGCCTGAGCACTTTGTCCACATCACAGGCAATGTTGTCTCTTGCCAGGCAAAGAGAAAAAAAACCCTCTAGTCTGACAGATCCAGCCTTGATAACACTCTTTACACCTTGCTCTTTCTCATCCTCTCCCTCCTCTCCCACCACCTCTTAGATCTAGATCTTCCTCTTCTCCCTCTCAGAATGTTTCCATCTATAGTTGGTATCAAGGATAGGCTTATGTTTTGTACAGGTGGTATGATCACATCATTAGAAACAAGGTGTGAACAATTTTGAAACGTTGTGTGTAAACGACGATAACTGTTTTTAGTGTTGAACTTTTGCCTCTTGTGTTTAGTGTTTTGCGAGACAAATGTATCACAGTGTGAAATCTGTTTTAGTGTGTGAGAATGTGTTTAGAGTTTTGCAAAAAAAGAGTGCATGAGATTTGCAAATAGTGTCTAACTGCCTAAACTTGTTTAAGGTTTTGCAGAAAGAGTGATTTATTCGACAAATTGGTTTAGGCTAGAGAGCATTTAGTTCAGAGAATGGGGTTTAGTGTCTTAACAATTGTGAAAACATCCTTTTTTGGACCCACTTAAGAATGAAATTTAGTTAATTTTATCATTTATAATTGTCTTTAAAATATGGTTACTGTTGAATATACTGACAAGCATTCACGGCAACTACAATATATACTGTCATTTCTATTAAAACTTCTATGTCATGTGTTTAAATATATTTGCAATTACACATTTGAAATTATGAAGTTGCAATTTAGTAAATTTAAAGTATAATTTAAAGGGGGGGTAAAATACCAGGTTTCAGTCAATCTCATGTTAATCTTGAGTACCTATAGTAATAGTGCGTCCTTCATATCTCCAAAAAGTCTTTAGTTTCATCATATTTATAAAATAAAAATACAGCTTTCCGATTCTATCCGGAAAAAGCCGAGGTCCTTGATTCTGGGCGTGGGCGGAGCTATAGAGTCAAGCGGGAGCATCCACAACATACAAACTGCATCCACTGTTCCAGTAACACTGGGTTCTTTGGGAAGCTGAACAAGGTAAACTTTCCCTCACATCCCAAAACACACTTTTTTGGAGACATTCTTGACATCAACCATTCCTATTTAGCGCTGCTGCTGATGATTTCCGGTAGTAGCGCGTCGATGAGCGCGGTCTTTCTCTCCTCTGGTCGACGTGTGCGTGAACGCGCTTTTCCGAGAGCAATGCTCATATAAGGAGTTCCACTCTGGTCTACGTCATTAGATCTACGATAGAAAAAAACCAGCCGAAACGTGTTGCAACCCGGAAGTATGATTTTCAGCACAGAAATTCTCTGTTATTCGTTCAAAATAACTTTTCAAACTTTGGCCATTATTAGCATGAGAATCCATCTCTTTAACACTGTAAACAACTCTGAATATATGAAACACCATTGTACCCCCCCTTTAAATGTAATACTGAATAACAAACTACAGTTAAAATTAAAATCAAGTGCATGTGCTTTAGTATGTTTGTCAACTAGTACACTAATAAGTGTACTTCTCTAAAGCATGACAAATGATTATTATATCATAAATGTACTTTAAATTAAAACTTACAAAGTGCACTCTTTGAAAAGTGTCCTTAAGTGTGTTATGAAAAATAGCAATGAAATTGTAAGTACACTTAAGTAGCCTAATATTACTTTTTTTCAGTAAGGGATAATCCATGGCTAGCGGTGCATTAACCAATTTTGATGCACACTGTGGAGGAAAAAGAAACACCCAACGTGAAGCATAAATCGTTTAATGCACTGTTAGTCATGGATTATCTCACTTATACCATGGTAATTTACCAGCATTGACAAGTTAAAGCTGTTATTGATGTTTGCAGTGCAATATTTGACTGGAAGGGTCAAAATTATGGTTATTTCGTCAGTTGAGGCTCGTAACAAGATCTAACATTCTGACACCTTTAATGTAGACAGAGATAAAGTAGTGCTGTAAGATTACATTTATTTGCATGGAACTATCAGCGCCTTAACAGTTTTAATGCATACCTTCCAGGCCATCTAAATCGAGTATTCAGATAGACCATGATATAATATTATATAAATGATATAATACAATATTAATACAAAATATACTTTTCAGAATCAGAAAGAGCATTGTTGCCAACTGCCAAGTATGCACACAGATCATTTTTCTTGGTAAATGAAGCTTGAGCTTCCATAGGAATGAACTGAAAACGCTCGATCCGCGCCAGTGGACACGCACATTATGAATGCCTGTGCGCATTTTACTTTTGCTTTCAAATTAGCAAAATCGCTATAAAGGTGAATTTACCAAAGCTTCCGTCATCGTCAGTCAGCTCCTCCCTTTCATGATATGCTATATTAAATCGGACTCCTGCTGCTGATCTGTGTTGCGACTCTCGCATACATTTTTTTTTGTTTTTATGGTTTTCAATTTCATTTGATAGTTAAAAGATTAAAACATTTTGCCAACATGAGGTCTCGTGTCACTGTCAGTCTTTTTACATGATCAGTGTAAAACTAGGGTATGCAGATTAAGACAACTGTTCATCAGCATACATTGATTAATCCCATGTTGTAGCAAAAAAAAAGGTCAAATCATGTGCTGGTGCGACCAACTGAGGAAGTTGGTAGCACCAGTGCAATCAGTGGAAAATAAATCTAAAGCCCTGTAAAAAAATAAAAATAAATGAATAAAAATATGAAAAGTGAAAATACACTGAATAGGCATATTTAGATATGAACATATACAGTTAAAAGTATTATGGATAGTAAATAAAAGTGAATCAACAAGATATTGTGGGAGTATTCCACTAAGATTGGTCTTGGGAGGCATTTAACTGTTCAGGAGGGAGATGGCCTTTTAAGATTAGACGTCCACCATAAGTGTACTTTCAATACAGTTAAGCACACTTCTTTTTCACAAGAGCTGCTATGTCCAAAAACAATGGTAGTACCAGAGTTGTTTTTGTTAATGTCACTGTCAGCACTAATATAGGGGATATAGGGGAGAGAGACATCTGCAATAGAGATCAGAGTAAATCCATGCTTTATCAACCACATTAGAGTTCATGTACACCAGCAAAAAAAGCTTTTTACACACACACACACACACACACACACACACACACACACACACACCTCTGTCAGGAGCCGTCTTCATCTTGGCCCTGTTGCATTGCACTCCACAGGCGTCTCTGTTGTGGGCGCTCTAGCAATAAAAGCCACATTGCTTTATGTCCATGCAAGTTTGATTGTCTGTGTTTATATGTTATTTCCAGTATCCTCCATAGGGAGTTATTTTGGAAAATTTCAATCCTATTACAGTGTTCAGAAGCGGGGAATCTGCTTTAAGCATTTATTACGGACTGTGGGGACGGACACAGAGCCGTAAGCCAGCCTGTGGCCTTTCATGAGTCTATGCAGGGATCTAGGCTAATGATTTCTGCAGACTTGGAAATAGTTACTAGTACCACCATGTAGATTTTTGTCAAATTCACTATTTTTAACCTCTGTATACTGCTTCTCGTGAGCCACATGAGCACTCAAAACACCTTAAAATGACAGATTTTGGCCTGGTTTCACAGACAGGGCTTAGATTAAGCCAGGATTAGGCCTTAGTTCAATCAGGACATTTAAGTATTTTTTTAACATGCCTTAGGAAAAAAAACATTACTGGTGTGCATCTTGAGACAAATCAATGGCAATGACATATTTTAAGATATCCCAGTGCAAGTTGCTTTCAATTAAAACAGTTTAAACGTGCATTTTAGTCTGGGACTAGCTAAACCTTGTCTGTGAAACTGTGGGTTAAACTTTTTATCTTGTTTATGACTCCTAAGAGAATAACAGTGTTTATGCAAATTAGTTCATTAATTCTCTCCTCATAATTGTGTTACCCATTAAAATCGCTCCAATAAATGCTCATGTCGCAAAAATGTAAAATATGCCCTGCAGTGAAACATTATAGGGAAGACCGGGGTATGTTGTCACTTCTTTTCTCCAGTCAACATTTCTTAAGGTAGGTTTATTTTTAAAGTCAATTTCGATATAGAGATATTTTAAAGATTTGCCAACAAAAAGGCTGATTGCCAAGCAGGAAAAAAGACGGTTGATTGAATACATGGTGTTGGTGAGTAATAGCAAAGGCATGTTGTCATACTATACGGGGTAAGTTGTCACAGTGTGGAAAGTGCCATTAAACAGGCTTTACAGATAAATGTTAACATTAACATAGTTAGGAAAGACAAAACAATTACTGAAAGGGTATATTAAACCTGGGGATTTCAACCTTTTAAATGTTAGGCTACTGACTTCTAAATATAATTGTCCTTGTGCAAGGGAGGGACCCATCCTAAACATTTAAAAGACATACAGTCTATAAGAACTATATAGTATTTATACTGTGAAAAATGAATACTATAAATGTCTAAAATAAGCTATTATTTGAAAATATTAAGTTAATTTTAAGTTAGCCTACATAATACTTATTATAATAATGTATTCATTTACACATTTATTTTATTATTTATTTTATACACATTCATTTTGGTTAATTACTTTAATTTATTTAAATATAATATTTGATTATTTTTAAAAAAAATTCTCCCTGGAAAGATTTCCACGGACCCCAAGCACTCCATTGCGACCCACTTAGGGGTCCGGGACCCCCAATTTATAAACCAGTGTATCTTTAAGCAATTAAGATACAGTATTGCCCTTATTGTGACAACTTCTTCCAGCACTAAAAATATTGATTTTCAAACCTTCAAGCGCCACCTACCAGATCCAAAGGCTTTGGCGATGAGCCACGTCAAACTGCACGATATCTTGGCCCTTGTGAAATCATAGTGATCCACAGATTTGATGGTCGGCACGATGAACGTCCTCTTGCTCTCCTTGATCTCTGCGGCATCACCCATCTTGACATCTACGCGTGGCTGCATCACGTCCCACGGGACTATGAGATCACAGCGGTGGACGACATTCCCATGCTCAAATATGATGAGAAATATAACGGATCGGCCCAAACACTCGTGCAGTCCAAGAATCCTCCTCTCATTTATTGATTAGGCTATATACACGAAAACAATCCCAACTGCATCCCCCAGCGCCGGATTCAATATCCAACAAGCGATTCCAAGCGTCTGCGGTAGTTCTCATCCGTTTCCCGGCATTATATCCTCAAGTTCGTGTAACGTTAGATGACAAAAATCAATATTTCATAGGTGACACATGCGCCATGATGAGGGATGTCACGTTTAATGGCGAGGAGAGGCGGTCGATGAGTTCACTGTTTTGTGTCATCATTTCTCCTCTTCTTTAACTTTTGTAACTGTCCTTAAAATCTCTTCTTCTCCCTGCGGTCCGCCTGCCGCACTGGCCTGGAAAAAGTAGAAAGATGAGTGCGCATGCGCGAAACGCCCAGACGCAGACAAGCAGTGCTGGCTTTTTATGCAGCTGTTAAATAAAACGAGATTTTACACACCTCATCTGTTTTATTACTTATCTACACTATTTTCTATGTTCCACATCTATCCTTTTAGTTCTGTAAATATAATTAAACTGATAAGCTATGTCTGTAGTAGGCTGAATAAAAAAAATCTGATATTTTTTTGTTTTTTTACTGTAGGCTAATGTTGCTATAATTGTTTGGGTTTGACTTGCTATAAAAAATAGGTGTGAATAGAAATTGCTAATAAACTTGACTAATAATTACAAAAAAATTGCACGTAGCCTAACATGAAAAATTTAATCTGAAATGGTATTTTCTTGTAAAACATTCTCATATGTTTTATTTACAACAGTTGTTGTGCACGAATTCATTATAGCAAATACATTTGTCTAGCCAATATTTATAAATGTTGTATCTGTTGGTGTTGACTCACATTGAGTGATATGAAAATAAGAAATGGAAAGAGACTGCATCCAAGATAAATACCTCTGAACATGTCAATCAAATAATCCAAAATTATATTTGATACAAAACCTTCAGTTGCTTTTCTAAATGTATTAGTATGTTCAATCAATAAAACATTTTTTATATTCATATCCTTTGTGACTGATGAGGTGAACTGTGACATTTACAGTAGAATAGTGAGTAGGCCTAGAGTCCAAACTAACTGTGTGATGTCGAGGCAGATGTGAGTCTTCAGGTTGTATTAGCAGCAGGAGTCATGGATCGGCTCTCTCAGACAGGAAGGGGTGTGACCATGTCTGTGGCGGCTTCTGACTATCAGCTCTGGAGAATAGCTGTAATTACTGCCCTCTACACACACACACACACACACACACACACACAACCCTTTCATCAACACACACGCCTTTCATGTGAGGGAGCGAGGCTCCTAGTTCTCAAGCAAGACTGGAAGTAATTTATTGGGAGAGAGAGAGAGAGAGAGAGAGAGAGAGAGAGAGAGAGAGAGAGAGAGAGAGAGAGAGAGAGAGAGAGAGAGATTTCCAGATGTGACTGAAATCTCTCCTGCTAATTTTAGCAGTTTGCTTCTACTCACTGTTACTGTAAATCTCCTGACCCTGTTTGAATGACATCACACCCTTTATGTGCACTAATTCAATTGTTCAAAGACGACTTGACTGAAAATAGTTAACTGATAATTAATATATTCACTCTCAGTATACTATGACCACCTGTTAGTGTTTTTCCATTTCAATGCAAAATCTGTGCCAACTGTCCACACCATAGGGTCCACACAGAGTATTGTCGCCCTCTAGCGGATACCGGCACACACTGCACTACTTTTTGTTAGGGGTCGATAAAAGCTTGTACAGCATTTTTACAGCTCGTGCACACATTAGTTGGAAAAGACTAGAGATGCAATCTAAACATTTGTTTAGGGACAGCTAGGCTACTGTAAGTGGTTTTGCCACGTGGCCAACCCTTTTAGGGTATGCTAGCCTAAAACAAGAACAACGAAAACTAATGAAATAACTAATAAATAACAAACATAACATTCGATTTAAATTATAATAAACTAATAAGTCGCTTGTCTCGACACTTATATCGCATTATGACGTATTATTTTACATCAGCAGCAGTGGTTGAGCTGCGTTGTTGTATTTCTACCACTAGATGACAGCATTCATTTATTCTAATCAAACGGATGTTTTTAAAAATTTCTTTATTGTTTGACTACAAAATAAAATATAGTGAACGCCCTATCATCCCTCCCTCCATACATCCACCCATCATCTACATCTATCTATCTATCTATCTATCTATCTATCTATCTATCTATCTATCTATCTATCTATCTATCTATCTATCTATCTATCTATCTATCTATCTATCTATCTATCTATCTGTCTGTCTGTCAAAGGCAAGAACGTGCATGTAATGTGTACATTATGTCCAGGAGCGAAGACTTCGTCGACATCCGTTGTAAGCAACTCTAATTTAATGAAGCATCTCACACACACACACACACACACACACACACACACACACACACACACACACACACACACACACACACACACACACACACACACACACACACACACACACACACACACACACACACGCACTCACACACTCACTCACACTCACACACACACACACGCACACTTACACACACATCTATCTATCTATCTATCTATCTATCTATCTATCTATCTATCTATCTATCTATCTATCTATCTATCTATCTATCTATCTGTCTGTCTGTCTGTCTGTCTGTCTATGACCGTCTAGTTTACACATTGTGTGTGTAACACATTGTGTGTGTATAATTACACATTATAGCCTACACACACACACACACACACACACACACACACACACACACACACACACTTAATTAATACACACATAAACAGTAATAATTGAACCGTTGAACTGAAGCTGTTTTTCTAGATATAATGACGTAAAATATTTTTTCCTTCTTGTATTTGAATGATGGTGTTTCAAGTAATTGAACACAGCCAGTCCCTCATAAACATTCAGGAATGTGTTATGATTGCGAACATCAGAACCTTTGATTATTCGCATGACGTTCAATTCAAAGTGTGTGCCATTATCATGCTAAATGCTACCAGCCTCATCCAACCCCCCAAAACCACACACACATACACACATAATGTGCTGCATATTTCATACAAAGATGCCTTCACGCAAAAACACAACACAGGCTGTGTGTTTCCCACTGCATCCATTCACTGACCCCCACCCCGACAGGCCCTACACCCACCCATACACAGATGAGCCCCATCCTTCACGAAGCAGCACACAAAAGGACAGTTCAGGCCGTCGCTGCTGTCTGTCTGTATGTGTGTGTGTATGCAGTGCAGTGTGTGCTCTTTGCTCTAAGCTGCCAAACTGCTTCCAGATACGACCCAGCTGACGTCAACGCCCTGTTATCGCAGATACTCCCTCTGTTTGCCCACAGTATGTAGCTGTATATTTCTATAAGCCCTGTTAACATTCACAACAGAGAACTGTTTCATATGAAGCATTTGAGGGAGGCTGTTATTGAAGTGCACAAGTCATAACCTTATCTTTGACTTATTTTGGGTCATACTTGATATATTGCTATATACAAACCCTTGAATTTCGCAAAATCTGTCAAGAAC
Organism: Phoxinus phoxinus; assembly: GCF_949152265.1. NCBI lineage: Eukaryota > Metazoa > Chordata > Actinopteri > Cypriniformes > Leuciscidae > Phoxinus > Phoxinus phoxinus. The sequence goes on along the minus strand of NC_136880.1, from coordinate 36,612,130 downwards.
ATGTCTGGCCAGATTTTACTACAAAACCAAAAGTATGAAATAAAAATATGAAGTATATTATAAATATATAAGTAGCCTACATTAATACATAAAATAATATAAAGCCGAGTTTTCAGTGTCACATGATCCTTCAGAAATTATTATAATATGCTGATTTGTTGCTCAAGTAACATTTCTTATTATTATCAATGTTAAAAAAGAAGTGCTGCTTAATATTTTTTCATGATACCATAATTTTATTCAGGATTCATAAAATTGAAAAGCCTTTATTTAAAATCGAAATCTTTTGTAACAATATCTTTACTGCCACTTAGATCAATTTAATGCATCCTTGCTGAATAACAGTATTAATTCAAAAACTATATTTTACTGACCCCATATATTGGGACACTTTTTCCATTGAGATGGCTGGGGGAAAAGTGCCCCAATCGAACTGAATTATACACACACTGTTCTGTAGTAATTTTTATGAGAATAAGAATTAATTATTGAGCATAATGGGAATTATTTCACACACAAAAAATAATCCAGATATATATGACAATTAAGAGGGAAAGATGCTTAATTGTCATGAAAAATAATGTCATAATGAAAAATAAATGAATAGACTAATATTCAACGTAATTTAAAAAAATATTATTCTTGCTTTTTTGTTGTTGTATATTGTTGTTGTATGTTGTATCTATATATGTTTTAATATTCTGATCTGCACCTAATAAAAAGTACATTTTAATTAATATATAGCATTCATTAATACATCCTATGGTAGACAAACTAGGCATTGCATTGTGTGCAGAAAGAGAAGAAGAGAATAAAAAAGGAGGAGAGAGTGAGAATGGCGGACGGGATCACTCTTGTGCTTGGGTCACTGTGAGGTATTTTTAACACACACAGACCTCAAGGCTGTAGTTAGAGGGTGGGGTCACGCCGGCCTGTGCTTCCCCCACTGGCAGCACAAACCTGTATTTATCTGAATGAAATCCAGAGGGGAGTCTGGACCGTATGCCCGAAGTTTATCTTCTCTTAAACGCTGTGACTTTGCAGTAGTGACGCAGAAACCGCACTAAATCTGGCTTGTTTTTTTGTTATAAAACAATAAGTGATTCCACCATACACCCCAACGTCATCTCTAAACTCCATCATCTTGAAGTTTTAGCAACTTAAAAAGTGCAGGAAAACAATACAACTCAATCCAGCTTTTCTATTCAAATTAAGAGTTCAAATAGGCATTTTGTGGTTCTACCATATTTACCCTCTTCCGAGGTAGGCTATGTATAATAAATATGGTTAAAATTCAGATAAACACTTTGCCCCCCTAATAAATATAGGAGTTTGCTTATATATTTTTTTAAAGATGACACAACTTAAAGGGAAACACTGAGATTTTATTTTAAAATGTATCCTTTAATGTTCCACAGAAGAAAAAAAGTTATACCGTTTTGGAATGACAATGAGAGTGAGTAAATGTCTTTTTTTTTTTTGCTGGAGTAGGCAATCCATCTTAGAATCTTCTTAAAATAATTATTAATTAACCTCATATTTTAAGTCCAGTCAATAAATTCACAATAGAAGTTGCAGCTAGGCCTACTGTAGGTTCACTGAGGGGGAAAACGTGCCCCTGCCTACAAATTTAAACCATAGGCTACAATTCACTGCCGTTTCCATCTGAAATGAACACTAGTGGCAGTAAAACACCAACAGCTCTCCTTTTCAAACAAATATTAATTACAGGCGGCGTTTATCGAATAATTAAGACACTTATAATACCGCAGTTCTTTGCAAAATAATATTTTCAGTAGCTAACCTGGTAGCTTTGTAGCCTAGCCTAGGCTACTTGTGTTGTTGGCTACGAGTTCAGTGAGTGAAACACGAGTCACGATAAAAGAGCAGATACTTGTAGAAGCTGAAATTACATGGCTGCGCTTATGTGTTTTTATCTCACTTTTTTCTTTTCTTTCTTTTTTTCTTTTTTCTTTTAAAAACACTATCGGTTAGGTTTAGCTTCGCTCCAGTTAATGTCTGAACACAATACGGACAACAACCAAAGGAAAGTGTAGCGAAACGTCCAAACATATTATTTTACATAAATGTCACCACGGGTAGGCCTTTTCCACAATCAACAATAACAACAGCAACAACAAAGCCTTGTTAACAATTGCCTTTATTTTATTAAAAATAAATGAACAAAAAAACTATTGGCAAGGTAATTAAAAAGTGGCTGAAACAACGCCTCTAATAAAGAGAGGAAAATGTATTATGAAGAAGCATGCCGAGTGAGAGAGAACGAGAGAGAATGACATGGATTGCAAGAGAAAGAGAGAACATCCCTTAGGAGTTCTGTCGACCCTTTTTCTGCATGCGTGAACAGTAAATGTATTTTCACTTGCTAATTAAAAGTTCTGTTGTGTTTATTTTCATTTGTGCTGCTCCAGTTCTGCTTACACCATGTTATGCGGCCTACATTTTCCATGAATATCTCTTTGCTCTTTTTCACACAAAAAAATCAGTGCAACAACAGCTAGCGTGAGACAAGAATAGACTATTTTCTGAAACAATTAATGACAATACAGACGGGTCCTCAGCATAAATAGCCTACTTATGTTAAAGGCATCATCATATCATGAAAGATCATATTTACATTGATCTTCTGAAATTAAGCAGTTACTTCGTCCATAAAATTAAATCAGTTTAAACTAGCAAAGACTTGACAAGCATCAATGTATAATCTGGTATAATTGAATACCATTATTATCACTAAAAAACAAAAGACAATACTATTTTTCCAGCTGGTATTTAACAATAAGAGTAAGATATGGCAAAACAACCATCTATTGTGTTGCTCTTGACTGTTTTAGAAGCAAGAAGCTGAAATAGGATCCTTTAGCCTTATGAATCTGTGCCTTATGAACTTAATACAGGCTTTGGAAAGAGCTTGTTATTGAAGCATGGGCACCGCCAACTAAATTGGACCAGACAGACAACCCACAACCTATAACTACATTGTTACACATTTCACACGAAAGAGGGTGTTTGCATGGCAGTCTTAAAAATACAGTAGAAAAGAAAAACAAATAAATGATGACTGTTTTTGATGCAAGAAATCTTGACTAACTTCATAAATGGATCTGAGGGGAAAAAACACACACACACACACACACACACACACACACACAAAACACATGATATGACCCCAATTATGCCATGTAAATCATCAGTGAAAGCGTCTTACATTTGTTTCGCATTTAAACACACAGGAAGTGACTATGGCCTCAGTGTTTTGTAATTGTTTAGGATGTGTTTAGGAAACATTCATTATCATTCCTAATGACTGTGTCTACTGTGCGTTTAAGTGGCACTTGAGTTTAATGAAAATGTTTACTCGCACATAAACATGCATTGATTTAGTTGTTAGATTGGTTGAGTCAGGACGTATGCGGGTTTGGTCTCAGGCCTGCATGGCAGAAAGCTTGTTAAAGGAGACTGATGAGCAGCTTTGTGTAAATTCTCACCCTCGCACTGGAAATGCACTATATTACGACAACATCTAAGAGATCATATACAAGAGACCCACAACTGAACTAACTGACATGTAATATCCACTCTTTCAATAACCCTGGACAATCACAGATATTCGCTCAACATCAGTCCTGTCCCTTTTTCCCCTTACTCATATTTTTTACTCAAAGAATAAACTGGGAAACTCAAGGATGACACACTGTTTTTATACATTTTGAGTGAAGTGGCAAAGGGAAATCTTATTACTCAGTGGTTGTATTTCATGCAGTTCTCAGTTATGATTAATTGAAATATCAGCTTCAACTACTTTAATAAAAAAATAAAAAAAATAAACTAGTATACCTATAAGGCTTTGCAGGAGATATTGTACGAGTATACAGCTATAAAAAGAATGATTAAATAGAATAACTTGGTTACACTTTATTTTGATGGTCCACTTTAGACTAGTCTATAAGTAGGCCTAACTTAGCAACCTGCTAATGCTATAATGAGAGTAGTTGACATGTAGGGTTTGGTTACATATAGTTAGTATGTCTGAAGTGGACCATTGAAATAAAATTATACTAAAATAAATCCCATGTGGCCACAAGACGAAGACAGGAGTCATATTTATAAATGACAAAGGACAGTGACACACTGAGATTATATAAAGAAAAGAAAAATGGGAAAAGCAAGAGATCTAAAATGTCACCATTTGCCCTTAAAAGTAACTTTGTAAAAGTAAAGTTAAAAGTAATTTTTGTAACGCTTCTGAAAAAAAAAGAGTATCTTATGCCCACCAGGACTGCATTTTTAAAAGTAAAAAATAAAGTAATATTGTGAAAAATTATTACAATTTAAAATAACTGTTTTCAGTTTTGATATATATTTTAAATGCAATTTATCCTTTATCATCATTACTCCAGTCTTCAGTGTCTCATGATCCTTCAGAAATCATTCTAATTATCATTATGAATAAAAATAATAATAAGAAAAGAACATCATTTATTTGAAATAGAAAATCCTTTGTAGGCTACCATTTTAAATGTATTAGTCACTTTTGATTGGTTTAATGTATTCCTGTGGAACAAAATTATTTCTTTAAAAAAAAAAAACTGACCCCAAACTTTTGAACAGCAGAGGATATCACTGCAAACAAGATATTTAGATATTAAAGAGAACTCAACATCATTCTGGAAACAACATCCAAAGCAATTACATTTAAATACATACAAATATATTTCCCTCACTTTATTTAAGCATTAAAGCTTTAACAATACTGCTAAGATGCCATTTATGAGATTGTATTGTTAACACTTCATGCCGGGTTCAGGTGTGTGACTTTAGTTTGTCCGCTATGAAACGGCGTGTGTAAAACGCTGAAGCCAGCGGGCAGATCTGCTCTCAATGCAAAGCCAGCATCAGCAGCAAAACCACCAATACATACAGTACACTCGCTTATCCAATGAAAAGAGTTAACCTGAGCATTCAGTAAATACCACAGCAAATCCTCATCTGCCTGCTTGCTTGTGTGTGTGTGTGTGCGTGTGCGTTTTCACCACTGATAAAGCAGGCGGTTGTGCTTACGTCCTCTCATCCTCAGCATTATTCTTCATACGTTTTTTTGCCTTGAATAGTCAGATGTGTAGGAGTGCTGAGCCAGAATCTGTTTATTTCACTGGGATTGTGCCAGGAAAGGGGGAAAATCTGATTCTAGATCAGCACTTTAACTGCGAGATGCTTTGTGAGGTGCTGTTAAGTACAGAGATGAGAAGAAATTGAGACGCTGGGAATTATGTGTTTAGCAAAACAGTAGGAAATACAGCGTTGCTTGCACAAGCAGAGCGGGAGACACTTGTGTGTTTACATTAAAGAAAGTGGACATTGATGCATACATGCATGTGCACATATTCACTTATAAAGTCACATATGTTGCTTCAGGATGGTCTTCAGGCCTGCTGACTGTTTTGAGCCACTTATATAAGCGAAAACTGTCCGTTATTATTAGGGTCAGTCCACACAGGCACAGCGCACGCACACAATCGTGTCACTTCCTGTTTGCCCACCTCTCAGCCTCCCCCATGGGCTTCACAGTTCCTGGAGTAAACAACACACACACACACACACACACACACACACACACACTGCAGCATCTGAGCATGTGATAATGTGTTCAACAATCAGATGAATTTAGGTTATGGCAGACTTTAATGTTGGCTTGAATTAAACTGTGCATTCAGATTGACGTTTTGAAATAGCTGGGTTCTGTGTTTATTAACATCTTGCCATTATAAAGGACAACTGAAGCAAGGGTCATAACAAGTGACAACTACTCATAAAATATTAATTTTCCAATATGGCATCCATAGCATCTTGTATAAAAAAATCTTGCACACAAACATTAAATAGTGAAACCAATAAAATATGTAAATCAACTCACCATGTCCACATTTGAGAACCTTCCTTTGTCTGAACTTTGACCCTGGAAGTACTTTTATTCCACAGCTATTTGTATTTTCGAAATGCATGTTAACTTATTTATCAATTATCTATCGCTATATACATTTGCAGATCAAATAGAGTTACAAAAACTTTGGATAATAATATTAATATTATTTAATACAATTTAAAAAAACAAAAATTACACTTTTTTACAATTTTTTATTTAAAATCATTTTTTATTTTTGCAATTTAATATTTAAAATGCTTCACTGTTGAAAAGTCAGGGGATATGTTGTCACATTTTTCCCATTGTCACTGCTGTATTAACACTAAAATACTGTTTAAAAGACATGTGGCAAACATTATTTTGGTACTGCAATACACTTGTTTTATAAAGTGACCAAAAACACAAATTATATATTGCACAACGTATCACAGCTTGTATCCTAACAGAAGAGAGGATTCTGGGATTGCTGCACAGGCCACCTGGCATTTGGGATTGGATTTAAATTGCATTATGCCTTTTTGTTAAAAAAATAAATAAAATAGTTCGCTGCAATCGAGTATATCTAGCGCCTGATGAAAAATGTTTCAATCTGCATCTTTATATGTTGTGTAAGTAACATCTGGAAGGCTGTTTCACTGGAAATCTGCCAGGAACGCTAGGGAAAAAGGAAACAAAACATTTGACTTAAAACAATACTCTAAATCTCATTTAAATCTGATTAAATAATCCTTTCTCTGAATCTGTATGAGATATTTACATGGTATTTGTAAACCTAAACCTTAAAGCACAACAGCAAAGTAATGTATGCCAAAAATTAGTTTTGAAAGAACTGATTTGTATTTAAGCTTATTAGGCCAAAATTCCAAGGCTTTTTAAACTCTGAGACTTGCCAAGCTGTCCTTTTGTAGTATAGCTTTTGATGACAGGGACACTTGGCAGGAAATACTGTGTTTTTGTGACATTGTGACTTTTGACGTGCATCATATCCCACAATTCTGTGGAATAAACACAGAGACCAAAAGGCCATGTGATTTACAGGCCCCAGGCGAACTGTGATTCACATTCCTTGTTATTCGTAATGTCTAAACTCTGTTATTATAACTCTGTTATAACTCAGAAGTTTAAATACATTTCACTATGAAATACTGTATAGATTTACAAAGCAATAGAATCAACAGCAAACTACATTGTGCACAATAAGATAATATTTATTTACATTACATGCAGTGTTGGGGGTACGTAATCAGATTACTTTTTCCAAGTAACTGTAAAGTAACATTACTTTAAAATTTACAACAAAATATATGACTTTTTCAAACAAGTAATGCATGTTACTTAGTTTTCCTATTTATTGACTAACAGCTTTTCTGTCTCATGTTGAGAGAAATCTGGGGCCTATACCATGAAGCCGGTTTATCCAGCTATGTTTCCGTTTAGTTTGCGCCAACCCTGGGTTTTAGGTACCATGAAAGTGGTTTGGATTTTAGCAGTGTTCATCACCAGTAACTTACGCTCCACGGCTAACCTGGTCCGGGGCAGGTTATGTTCTAGGAAAGAAGTTGCAAACCAAACTTGGACCAATCAGCTGTGAGCAAAGTGACATGTCTGATAGGATAAAGTCACTGCACCTGTTTCTACTCCAAATTAAAGGTCACATAGCAAATGATTTTAAAAAGACAAAATAGTCTGGCTTTTACTAATGCTTATTAGAATTAAAAAATATATGATTTACATATTATTTATGTAATTATTATATTAATCGATCACACATGTACAATTTTAGTTGATCAATTATTATTACGCACAGTTTAAATGAATAAATATATAAAGGTAATATAAATACGCTTTAGAATCAATAGAAAAAGCTTTAAAATGACTACATGTGAGCTTAAATTTTCAATTCTCTCTATTCCTTTATCAAATATATAAACTAACTTTACAATTTTTACTTGCACTAATATAGCAAGACTTTTTCTTTTAGTTGTCCTCTTTCATAGACAGCTTTTTTCTTCTTGCTGTGTAAATTTGTTTAAATTCTTAATATTTTTCAATCTTGTAATATTCAGCAAAAGAGAGAAGTGAATCTCGCTGTTTCTCTCACGAGAAATGAATCACTCTTTCTCAGCATGTGATTGGCTGTTCGCTACTGATGTCACACCTAAACTCAGGATCAAAGCCTGAGTTGACAGAAAAAGTTGATGATCAGCATCATGGTATCAATAAGGCCTGGTTGGATTGGTTTGGTTTTGTCAACTCGAAACCAATCCTGTAACCCTGAGTTTGTTCAACTACCATCATGCGGGCCCCAGGGGTAAGTGCAGAGGTGTTGTGTGCGCTGTGTGAACATGATGGTTATTGTAGTTGTAGAGACTAAATGTGAACATGCATTCACTAACTAACACAATTAGTTAATATTTTAGGGATTAAAGCAATATTGTAATGCATTACTTTTATAACTTTCTCCAACACTGATTACATGTATGCATTTGGAAGACACTTTTATACAAAAAATATATATATTTCATTGGGTGGTGTTTTCCTTGGGAATCAAACCCAAAATCTTCCCACTCTACACACAACACAATTTTGATTGTTGTAGCATCTGCAAACATATCTTCTATTACCTTCTATTCATCCATTTAAAAAAAACACTGATGAGATAGATACATAATTTGTCTGTCAGGTTTTGATTTAAATGTTGGATAGAAAGGAAGAAATCTAAACTAATCTTTATTTTGATTTAAAAAAAAAAATCTATTTAATAATCATGTCTTGTGGAACAAGGTCTAAGTGGTTTGTAAAAGTCGCTATTTAAAAGCAGATAATCAATGCAAATGGATGCAGAAAAACAAAAAAAGTTGAAATCAGCTGGTTATTTCTGATTCTATACAGATTTATAATATCATTGAAGGTCTGAGAACAGCAGAGACTTACCATCTTTCTTGCTGTCGAGACTTATTAGTAACACATCCAATCAATGTCACTCTGCTCAATCCTGATTGGCTAACACCCTGTCAATCAAGCCCAAACCCTGTTGAAAGCTGCTTTAGAGTTGTGTGCTTCTAAATACCTGCTCTATGACCTTTTGAACTTTAAGATTAAATTAATTTCAGCGGCTTGTACCTCTCGGCTCAGTACCAGAAAAAACAATGTTAGAAATGCTTTTAAAGCATATGACAGTTACACATCCTAAAAAAAATGAAAGCTGAAGCTCTAAAACAGACAAATGTTTAAATATATGCGAAACAGGAAGGTTTCTGAAGTTGAGGATTTCAAAATATATATATGTTCAACTGAACAACTGAAATACACACACACACACACACACACACACACACACACACGCACAATTCGTACAGCGTACATAACAATGATGAACAATTCATGAAACCTGCATGTGTCCATCTGGAGTGGTGAGGAACAGTGACAGAGTAAAATGCAGCCAAATAAGTGATTGTCATATTTTTGGCCACATTACGTTGCAGACTATGACTGTCCTGATATACATCCAATATTAATAAGATGCTAATGTGGTTTAAAAAAAAAAAAATTCAGATGGCTAAAGAAATGCATCAGTGCCAATGTTAAAAAAAACATTTCCCCGAACTTAATATGCGTGTTTTAGACCAGAGCAGAGCTATGGACACAATACTGCCATTTATTTTTTAAAATAGGCTTAAATTATGCAGCAACAACATGGCATTAGCCAGAGCGTGATCGTCATTATAATGCCTGTTGGCAGCATCCTTAATCATGAGACGTTGATTCGAACGAGAGTGAAAAGAGACGGAGAAGAAAGATGATGCACAGAGAGATGCATCAGTGATGTTAGATGTGTGTCTGCAGTAAGAGAATATGCTTGGCTGAGCATGTAGGCCAAGCCAACAACAATGCAGAATAACCCCCACAGCAGACCTCCAGCCATCCAACTGCCTGCATCTTGTCCACACGTCATGCCGCGCTTTCACATCAGTGCGACAGGCCCGGCGCCCCAGGGAACCTCGTAATGCTCACTGCCTAATTCTGCCATCAGCACCTATCCCAAGCGGCATGGACTTTAAGAAAGGGCCTGTACGGCTTGAATTGAAATTAATTACAAGGTGTTTATTGCGAATGTAGTGAATTCAATTTGAATTTAAAACAGGCTGTTGGAACAAGTAGAAGTACAAACTCACTTTTCACAGATTTAAGGAGGTCAATGTTAGATAAGAGTAGTTAATATAGCACTTTAGCAGCCTAATGTGAGTGGCTTTTGGTGCTTTGTGAGGTGTCAATGTTTAGTTAAAAGAATAGTTATCATAAAAAGAAAATTCTGTCATCATTTATTCACTCTCATTTAATGTCAAACCCATCTGCCACCACCAAATGAATAACAAAATGCAATGATAAAAAAAAAAAACATTATTTGCTTATATTTATAAGTGCCCCGCACATGACATGCAAGAAAAAAATTTGTGTGCATGATTTACTAATTCACTAATTCATTCCCTCGATTTACTAAATTGCACGGACGATTTACTATTTTGTTCCCTCGATTTATAAATCGTGTGCACAATTTAGCAAATCAAGGAAACAAATAGTAAATTGTGCGCACGATTTAGCTTCTCTTTCCCTGCATGTCATGTGCGGGGCTCCGGACATTTTAAGTGTTGAAGGAGATATAGTCTTCAGTGTCAATTCTAAATTGATGATTTGCTGCTCAAGAAAGAACATTTCTTACTATTATCAATGTTAAAAACTGTTGTGTTGTTATTGTAATGTAGAAAATTGTAGAAACTAATTCTTTTAAATCTTTAATGAACAGTAATTTCAAAGAAACTGCATTTATTTGGCATATTTGTATAACACATTTCATTGTCCCTTTTGCTCAATGTAAAAAGCTTCCTTGCAGAATAAACATATAGAAAAAAAACAATGACCCCAAATTTGGATAGATGGGTGGATGGATAGATTGTTCGACTGATTGAGGTGCAGGTGAGATGGTCAAAATTATCAAAAGCAACCAGATTTTGTTGCTATCTAACCAGAGTGTATACCCATAATCCTTAGCAGCAGAGCATGTGAGAGGGAAATTAATGTTGTGAAATGAGTGTTATAAATGGAAGTTGTGTGGCTAAATCTGGTTCTATCTGCACACAAGAGTAAAACAAAATCCAGACTGATCTGATTCAGGATTAGAGGAAGAAGGCTTGTTTTTCAAAAACATGGGCCCTTACGTAGTTTCACAGCCACTTCCTCTTGGTGGATCAGAATGTCCTTCCTCCATATACGCTCCAAGTGAACAGTCACAGTTGCGTAACGGCTTCAGAAGTAACCGTCAGTCACCCCGAAACCCAGACATGTTACTCAGCATCTCCCTCTGTATCAGACACACACACACACACACACACACCACTGTTCAGCCCAGGTCATGATGACACCAAATCAGCTGACATTCAGAGGGAGACAGGCCCACAAAAACTCAAAACTAGGGTTAAATATTAAGCCCGGTTGAGTTTCATAAGCAGTGCCAGTGAGAATCGTCATGTTTTCTTTTCCCTTAGATCGAAGAAAGAAGCAAGTTGAAGGCATTACTACAGAGAGACTCACATGCTTTTAATTATCGTAGAAAGCATGCAAAGAATTCCGTACATGTACAGACAAGTGTGTTGTCTGTGTGTACTGATTTGATTTGAAATACAAATTCATACTTCACTGTTTTCTGTTTTAAAATATGAAAATTGAGAGCAATAGAAAAATTCCAAAATGAATCTTGATTCTTTGATCTCTTTTGTTGATCGTCTGAGGGGTTTTGCAGCGCTCGTTACCAGCAGCTGAGCCGACATGAGCAACGTGTTATTGGCTAAAACAGTGGGTGCCCAGTTAAGGACCTTTACCCTCATTAAGACCTAATCACTCCAATTAGCAAACATCTGCCCTCACTCAAGGCATGTCAGCAATCAACCAGACATTCTGAGATCTGACACGAAGCTCTTCCAGCTCCCTCATCCACATAGAAAAGTCATATGCCCAGTTCACATTGTACAACTTTGGGCTGCCCCAGACGAAAGATGGCCAATCGTGGCGATTTCTGTGGTCATGGCTCCTAACGGTGGTCATACGTCGTGCGGTAAGAGAGGTTCAAAGACGCCCATTGACATGGTCTCTAAGATAGCCTGTGATAATTATCTGACAGTGTCAGAAATTCATCTCACTGTTTGCTGCTGTTACGACCTACTTCTGACTAGCCAATAAAAATGCAACATGAAATGACGTATTGATCAACGTGACATGGCGCTAAAACTTACTTACCTCCATTTGCAAAATTAGCATGCCAAGTTAGCCTCTTTTCCCTAGCCATGACTGTGTCCATATTCTCTTTTTCTTATTTTGCAGCGCACATAAAAACCACAGTTGCCAAAGTGCGTTTAATCTTGCTCTATTTGTTTTGCGCATGCTGATGACATTTTATTCTTCCTTACCAACTTGCGTAGTAGCCTACGATTCAATAAGTGTCATCATCGTACAGTCTTAATACATGTCATACCCAAGTTTGTTGGATCCACGTTGTACAGTGTGATTTGTAATAATCGGAAATTGCATAATTCCCTTCTATATAGTAGGAGAAAAACAGTAGTGACAAAAGAATGTCCGAATTCACAGTGCTCATAAAAGAGCAAAAAGTACACGGATGACCTACTACTTCTGGTGAGATTTGAAGTGTGCATATGATGGACACTTTACTGTCCCATGAGGACACGGGAGAGGATTTGTGAAGCAGTGAAGCGACGTAACTGACGCTAGGTCACATGATAATGACATGGCGAATGTAGTACGTCCAGATTACATTCATACACACATTCATACTATATAGAACATACTTTCAAAATAAGTACCTTCTCAAGAGAGTACACGATTTTGGATACAGCTCTTGTCTTCTTTTGTAAACTAGAAATTATGTACTTGATCAACAATTTTTTATGTAAATATATGTTTACTGATTTTATTTATTATTCACTTCTGGCTAAAGCTGATTGATAGGCTTTTGTTAAAGCTCACATTGAAATTTGCCTAGTGTTTGCCACCGATACTCCCAAATCCCTGGCTTTGGTAGGTTGCCATGGTAATCAAGTATAGCAGATCAGATTTCCACACGTGATGACAGTGACAAAAGGTGGAACAATCTTTCTGATCACACACAAACAGTGTTTTGGTATGACCTCGGTTATAAAATTACGTGTCATCCCAATTTAAATTGATTTACAAAGCAGCGTCAGGGTTTATCCAACAGTAATAAAAAATAATAAAAAAACGCTTGTAAAGATATAATATAAAATAAACTTGATGTGAGTTTTTCCTCATAACACTCTGCCAAACACAATTCATGATGCGGTTTCTACACTGCGGTGTCAGCCAGATAACTGTGAAAATGTCCTGCCTAAATTTAGCAATAAATTCCAGCACTGAATACCATCCCAGTGAAATGTTTTTACCCACATGTGAACATCTATGTCAAATCACCATGGAGACGACAGAAACTAGCCTCTGCTGCACAAACCTGCAACACTTTCATTATGGATTATCCTTTAGCAGGAGCGAATTTATCAACCCTGCAAATAACTACTGAGCACATGAATGTGTGTGTGTGTGTGTGTGTGTGTGTGTGTGTGTGTGTGTGTGTGTGTGTGTGTGTGTGTGTGTGTGTGTGTGTGTGTGTGTGTGTGTGTGTGTGTGTGTGTGTGTGTGTGTGTGTGTGTGTGTGCGAAAAGGAAAGAGATTAATTTTCCTTCACACTGTCTACCACATCCTTATAAATTGCGGTTTCAACAGACAACATAATAGACAGAAATGAGTGCAGTATTATGCAAAACTCTGTGAGCAGGGGACAGAATGTTAGATGAGCTACAATTTAAGAATGAATGTTTTTCATTAAAGTTCTTTTTCCAAAATTATTAGCATACATTTGTTGCTTTCTGATTGTTCAAAGATTAATATCCTGTAATAAAATCAAATAAAAGGCTACCGTCTTTTTAGCTTATATTTAGGGGCTGTTTACACCACAGCATTTTCAACTAAAAACAGAAACATAAACTTTTGAAAACGAGACTGAAAATGACGTGTTCAGTCGGCGCATAGTTTTTCTTTACAAAGTGACATCGCCATCTACTGGCCTGGTGCATAATACAGCGTTTTTAACGTTTTCGTGGATACATGTGAACAGGGATCATTTTGACAACTTTTCCATTTTTAGTACATTGTTGTCTTGTAAACGTTTACCTTTAAAGAATGAGGGTACACAACGTAATACGCATAGGCACATGATGTCACCGATGTCACTAATTCACGTTTTTGTATGGTAATGGTATCTATTTCAAAAACGCGGTTGTCGTGTAACTGAATGGCCAAAACACATACTGTAAGTTTTCTGTTTTTAGTTGAAAATAATGTCATAACGGCCCCTTAGTTTGAAACACACCCAAATGATCATTTACGCACCCTCATGTCATTCAAGATATGACTTTCTTCTATGAAACACAAAAGGTTACATTCTGAAGAATGCTCTATTTTCAAGCAATTATCCATAAAAGTGTTCAAAGTGACTCCTGTCTTCTAACTCCCTTTTGTCTTCCACGGAAGGAAAAAAATCATATGGTTGGAAACAACGTGATGATGAGTAAATGATGATGACTGTCATTTTTACAGATCTGTTTTACAATCTATTTGGTCTGATAGCTTTGAGGAGTGATGCTCATTGCTCATATAAGGAGGACTGAATCCTATTTTGAGTTTGTCTTTTGTAAATAATTCACTGAAATGTGTCATAGAGCTCTGCGGTTCAGCAGAAACAGAACAGAGGAGAGGAGAAGCACTGTTAGGCTAATGGGTTTTTTCTTTCTCATTTCTCTTTGTTGTTTTATAGATCTCGGGGAACCAATTGTCAATTAAAATCGAATCTGTTCTAGATGATGGTCAAAAACATACCTCAATGGAACTGTTTAAAGGATGCTTTAATGCTTACTTCTGCTGCCCTGACCAGAAGGAAGACAAATGAGTCTGTTTAAAAGTGTCCCTACAGCAATACTCTTTCTCTTCTCTAAGCCAAGCAAATAAGCAAATTCATTCAGATTTGTGGTTTGTGGGGTAAACAGGAAGTATACAGGTAGAGAAAAGAGCAAATCAAGTAACACACAGCTATTGTAAGCACATACCAAACATTGCAAAAAACAAAGTGTTGAGAGATCAAATTAAGAGTAAAATGTGATTGCTCTACAATTCTTCAGTATGTTGATCCAGGAACTAGTTGTCTATAACATTTATAAAATACAATATTAAAAAAAATGACATGAATATTCTTTCACAAAAATATATTTGTATTTTATTTAAAATATTGTAAAATCATTTCTCTCACATTTTTCTTTGAATACATTCCTTTCATGGTCAGAATACGTTTTAAGCATCTTTCCGCTGGAAATCTCGACACTGACAGACTCGCAGAAAATATGGGCCTAGCTTTTCTTTTCTTTTTTCTGAAGGACCCCACCCACCCACACTTACTCGCCCCCCTTCACCAAATTCTTAACACACGCCGAACTCAACGTCAAATAGCTTCACACTCAACCAATCACAAGCAACAGCATTTTGTCAACCTACATCACAGTGGCCAATCAAATGTTCTGTAATATGTCATGTGACACAAAGCCCCGCCCCATTTGTGGAATCATTCAGAGTGCGAGTGGAACTACAGCTATTCAGCGGTGACTGACCGGCGCAGATCCAACCAGCTGGAGGATCCGAGGACATTTCTGAAGCGATACAAATGCTCCTTACGTGGAATGTCTTCCTTCACGTCTTCTTACGATTTTAAAGGAGGTATGTAAGCCTTCACTTTGCTCTCACAATGCAAAAGTTGAAGATATTGGTCATGAATTAAAGGTAAAAGCTGTAGGTGGCAGCTGCGCATGAAATAGGAACTGTGTCACCAATAACTTATTCATAAAAGTGCTAGGATATCTGCAGTTTAATTGATACATTTTTTTGCCAGACTTTTTAAAAATATATTGCTATTTATTCAGATGTTTTATGTATTTGATTTAGGCTATTTATCGGAATAAATTACTACATTTATATTTAGTAAAAGTAAAATATAAATCATAAGCTTCTGTTTATATTGTTGAAACAAGATATCTACAGATGCCAATTCCTTTATTAAAAGCCACTTTTAACCTCTATGAAGGGTTATTCTTGACCCTTACTCAATTATATTTAATCATTCTCTTCATATTTTATTGTTGTTGTTTTTTTGCACCAAAACCGCTGGAATATTTACCTTTTATTGCAATAATATAATTTACCCGATCATTAAAAAAAAAAAAAGATTGGAAATAAATTATATTGTTGTTTTTGAAGTAAAAAGAAACAAATAAGATATTTTATCTTTTGGGATTAATAATCCATGCAATTCACTGGAGGTTTAAATGTGATATATATGTTGCACTATGTATCTCAATCTTTGATATAATATTCCTGAATCTGTCTGAAACTAATTAAAGTAGTTTAAAAATCTACAATCGTGTAACAATTAATGCCATATACAAAGAGTGCTATTGTTCTAGTCTACCAGAGTGGGTTGCAATACCAATTGAAAGACATTTTAAATTATGTGCATTAATTTATTGTGGCAATGAATTTGACTTGTTCATATAAATAATTGAAAAAGTGTATAGAAAGCATTTTGATTCAAACCTGCAAATAAAATTGGAAACAAATGCACTGCCCCATTTTGTGCAATCTTTGTAGCTCCAGTAGAAGTAAATTGGAAAGTGTTACAACCTTCCCCGTCTGCTCAGACATGATATTTCTAGTTTTCTAAACGTGTAGATGAAAAGCTTGATCCAGATCACCTGGATTTCACCTCTTGTGTTTGACTCCTTTCCATTGCCGGTATCACACAGACTGGTGTGAGTCATCAGACTCTACATCGTTAGATTAAATTGGTAAACTGATGCTTGCATGTGGGCTGAAGATAAACTTGGCTTAGTGACAAGTTAAATGTGCATAATTACCTTTAATCTGGGTTTCAGTTTCATTGTTCTCTGCACTTTTTTCTGTTATACAGTACACTAAATGGTACTTATTAACTACAGCAGTTGATGTATTTTAGACAAGTCACTGTTTAAAAGAAAAAGTAGAAAAGCCCAGTTCAGACAGAAGTACACTGGAAATAGAAGTACACAGCTGATCACTGAAATCTGTCTGGTGTTGCTGACAGGATCCAGATGTGTCTAATTGCAATATATGAAATCTGTTTGTTGCCGTTCTGGTCTGCAGTGAGATAAAGTAAGGTCACGGAAAGCCGCAATAGACCGAGAGAGAGACGACTGTTAAATATATTACAGGCTGTGATTATATCTGTACCGGAAAGTAACCCCCCCAATACACACACATACACATACACACTCTACCTTCTTTGTCTGTCTCCCGGGTTATCTCCACCTACTGCCAACCTCAAAAGACACCTGAACACAGACATAATGATCAACAGCAACGGCCGTCTGGAGAGAACACCCCCTCCTCTCTTCCACTGTCTCTCTCTTTTTCTTTCTCTTACTCACCAGCAAGCAAGCAGGCCCAAACAGACCGAAATAATTCTAAAAGGGCAAACACACAAAATAAGACTCTCAAATCCAGATATTTTTAATGCCAGGCATATCTGCTGGGTAAGATACACGGGCCTAAGAAAGTATTTGAACATTTAATGATGTCATTGTATCAATGTCATTGCATTAGACAACAAAATGTCAAGCGCAACTATTTACATTTATTCATTTTAAACAGTTTAAACGCACAACATTTCACCATTTTTGTTTTAAATAAGAAAACAATAGATATACTATTTAAAATCAAATTGGAGTTTCAGAAGCTAAAAGTACATCGTTAAAAAAAGATTTTTCCGACAGTATTGAACAATATTGGAGTTGTACAGTATGTTTTACAAGAAATTTCATTTTTTTTTTACTATAAATTTGTTTAATCCTTGCCGTTTCTTAGTAACTCTTTGTTAAATTTACCAAATTTTTGAGTGAAAATTGTTTCAAAGCTATTTTTTTTCAGTTTAACTGCAAAAATATTTCAGAAAAGTAACGTTAGTTCTGAGAGAAACCCATTTGGTTGCAAATGCCACTTGGTTTAATGTTATAAATCTAATGCATTGAAACGTGTATAAAATATAAGACACCATTTGAATTTCTTTAGAGCTTGTTAGATATAATTTGTTAGAATTTGTGAGTTTGTTCATTTTTAACAAAACCTAATGTAAAGTTCGGCCTGGATATCTGCTCTGAATTTCATGTCTTCTCAGTATTTATGTAATGTGATTGATGAAACATGTTCAATTCATTTGGCATTATATCATATACCAGTGTGCCACTGTTGCTACGATCTCTTGCTCTCTTCATATCAAGTGAAAATATGGGTGGCATATTTTTTGTTATTTCTATGTTAAGTGGCTCCTACATGCTTTGTGTTGAGCTACATATCTTAATGTTTCTTTGAAACTGGCTGCATAATTGTGGAATAGTACGTTTGTAAGTTCAAACAAGACATGATAAAAGTACATCTCAAACACCTACAACACCGTTCAAAAATTTGGGTGCATTGTCGTTTTTCAGCAAGGATATATAAAATGGATAAAAAATTACAGTAAAGACACTCATAATGTTACTAAATGCTTTTCTTTGAACTTTCCATTAATCCATTTTTCAAGATTAAAATAAGAAATGTTTCTTGAGCACCAAATCAGCATATTAGAATGAAGTATTGTGACATTGAAGACTGGAGTAATGGCTGTTGAAAATTCAGCCTTGCAACACTACCATCTGAAATCTGAAAGATTACTACCACTAACAATATTATAAAGCCAATAGTTTGAGCGCAGCTTTTTTTAATAAATCTCCCAGAAATCAAAGAACCCTTGCAGAAGGTAAGCACAGTGACTGCTTTTAAAAGTGAGAAACTGAAAGACGAGGTTTTGTTCAAAGGTTGTGTGTTGTTCGGCGGCATAAATGTGGGCATTCATTGCAAACAGTGAAAAGCAGTCACCATTCAACAATCGTTTTCAGACGTACAGTACAGATGTCAAGGCTGCTCTAAAATCCGGAGAATGTTCTTGAGGGAAGCCACGCCCATTCCAAGTCTCAACAAAACCCGCAAACACACACACATATACACACAATGTACCTTCATGTGTGGTTGTGGTGCTTTGAAAGAAATATCCCAGAATGGGCCACACTTCAAAGAGATGTTCATCCATTCTGTCTGAGGAACTAAAATTAACGGAAACACCTCAGGGGGAATGTGACACCAGCTGCTAAGACGCCTTCTTCTTTTTTTGTTCTAACACTTTTTCTGGGTGCGCTTGAGCATGTGCGCTCACATATGTAGACTCCATCTTGAACCATCGTTATTTCCAGGGCCAGGGTTCGTGGAATCCACACTGTAATCTGTTGTGTGGAGAGGATGTTGAGATGGATTATTGAAGCCCCAGCATGCTGCGTGTGCCATTACTGTGGAGAGATCAGCACAGTGAGGTTAATGAGCCAATCTGCATAAACTTTGTCCCCATCTGGAGCATTTGGGTGGTGTGGGGCAATGTAGAGCGTAAGTGCATCTACACCACCAACAACCCTTAACGTAGCGAATGATTTATGCTAACGATCTTTCTACTCTTCACTGAAAACTTACGACACAAGCTCAGGCTCCCCGGAGCATGACTGCGGTTCATTGGTAAAAATTGCACTAAAACGGCATGATTTCGGCTGTAGTGACATTTACATACAGTTAAAATATATTATGTAAAGATATTATGTACAATTTCCACTAGCATACCTGCTGCTCAGTCATCGTGTGTGATTGTATACTTCATGTATTTTAAAAAAAGAGTTTGGTGCTAAAACTGTAATTTTCTTCGTTCAGTGATAAAATACCATCTCGTATCCCTGCTTAATATGCTGAGATAACCAAGTAAGCTGTTTGCAAACATTTCCATGAAAACTCTAAATGGCTTGTGTCTTTGTGCTTCTTTTTTTTAGTAGCAGCTTTGGCTCAGCCAATGGCACGAGTTTGGGGTGGGACTATCTGTTTGGTCGAACAATGGAAAATGAGGGGAAACTGTCCTGCATGGAAACCCTTGTTCCATAGTGGCGTGGGAATTACATACAGCGGTTTTAATTGGAATTAAAGTCGTTATGGAATTTGAGTGGAACGCATCCTAACCCATGTGCAGCCTTTGGTGACTTAGAGAGAGCTGTGTGTGTTTAGGACTTTAGCGTCTGAATTAAATATAACAGTAGTTTGAGAAAGGAAAAACACTGCATTTTACTGCCCTACAATAGAAAAACACTAACTACACATTTTGCCAATTGAATTATGACTGAAAACAAGTCTCCTAAACTATGATTGACTGTAACAGATGGGCTTGGTTCGATTATGCTTAGAGAAATATGTTTGAAAATGTATAACAAATCAAAGTCAATCAAAAAACTGAGCCAATCTGGTAAGTTCCAGTGTGTTGCTGGTGTAGTTACTGCAATTTTTTTATTTATTATAGGGAAATTTAAAGGTTGTCAGTTTTTTTATGTTTGATGTTATGTAGTGTTGAAAATTCAGTGACACTTCTAGTGACAAAATTAGGAGAAATCTGAGCGTGAAAAGTGATATCAAAGTTAATCAAAAAGACTGAGCCAATCTGCTCAGATTCAGTGTTGGTGTAGTTACTAGAGCATTTTAAAGGTTGTCAGCTGTTAAAGTCATTTTGACTTCCATTCACAGTTGTTTTTTAACCGTTTGATGTTGGTGTGTTAAAAATTCAGTGGCACTTCTAGTGACAAATGACATTCTGCTTTATCATGTAGCTGGAGATACTGAGATACTTTATATATTCTATATACTTTGGAAAATGTAGGCGTTTGTAAGTGTGCATTCACAAAATAGCTCTAAATAATTGTCTCAAAAACAACCTCAATCAGTCTTATAGACATTAATTTGACTGGTGAAAATAGCTTCTTTGATAGTTACATCATAATTGTGATGAAATAATGTGAAATTGTTTTGTTTTTTTTAAGGCTTGGTTATGCTTAATTTATCTTTGATCCCAATCTCAAAGGAAAACAATATTTATTTAATGAGATGCCATTTTTGAGATGGACTTTGCATTTATACACTACATTTTCCTTACAATCTGAATTGAAGAAACAGTAGTGAAATGGATTTTAACTTCCCTTTTCCATTGGAAACTAAAAGCTGACTTGAAAACATTTTCTGAAGGTGCTGACTGTAGAATGTGCCACGTGTTTATGACTGAGGATTTAACCACAGACATCTTAAACAGCAGTTTCCCAAGAGAACACCTCTGATTAAGAAATTAAGAAAATGCCACCAAAGAAATGCAAGATAAAGAAAACATCCAAATGGCTGAAAATGAAACCGCAATTTTTGCTTTTTATATCTGTTCGCATGAAACCTCTATATTGTTGGCTGTAATCTGTGATCTGCAGACTCAATAAGTTGGAACCTTTTGAATAGCGACCACACACACACACACACACACACACACAGTACAGTTAAAGAACACTATGTTCTACTGAGTGTCTATGGCATAAACAGAAAGTGACTATTCCTCTTTTTTTCTCACTTCCAAAAGACAACCACCCAGCTAGTCTAAACCATTAGATCATTTAGTTTTTTTCCCCCATTCATTACCCATAATGCTGTAAACCCCACTGGGCGCAGTGTGGGACCCCACTGCTGTAGGATGCACAAGCAATGAGCCGTTTATTTCTCTTATTTCATTTTCCTCTTCTTTCTCTCCCTTTCTTTTTTTTTTACTTGTTACCCCTCTCTGTGTGAAAAATGAGCGAGGACTGTTTGAGAGTTTAATTCAAAAAGAGGCTGTTTTGTTCATTTAATTTGCCTGGAGATGAAATGACGGAACTGAATATTTAGTTACATTTTTTTTATGGTAATGAATGTAGTGGTGTGATGGTTTGGCAAAAAAACATTTTTTAACTTTTTTTTTTTTTACGTTTCACCCCCAAATGTAGTAAAGAGAAAAACATATTTTATAATCTTTCCAACTAAACAGAACCAGTCGGTTCCAATGCAAAACCCTGATGGGAATGTCATTTCACTTGTATTGTATCATATAGAGTTAGTGTTAGTCTTGATGTCACATGACCACATAAAACCTGATATACGGTTCGGAATTGGTCTCAGTTCAAACAGAGGTTTTGGGATACAGAGGATTTTCTTTTTATTATTTCTTATTTTTTTCCTCATTAAAGCATGCTCTTTTTATAGACTTCTCAATTTGTCTTCAGTGGAAGCCACCAATTTGTCTTGTTTCAGCAGATGCCAAAGCAGATGCTGCTTTTAGTACGAAAAACTACATAATGACTCAAATTTTGGGGCTCTTACAGTATAGAGTGCTCATACTCAGCTTTTTCTGTAATTTTGTGAGGATGCAAAAATGGTTTGATTCTCTTAACATGATTATAATTATTTTTTGAATTTCTGTAGTCTCTGCCTAAAGGGCCATTCACACCAAGGAGGACGATAACTGTAATGATAACAATATCTTTTAAATAATCTGTATCATTCTATGAGAACAGGGAAGTCCACACCACAGCTATAACGATAATGACAGAGAAACGATGTTGTTGCTCGTATCATTGCCTAATATCTCTTTCAAAAATGTTCCAGCTGATGAATGATAAAAGCATTGACAGCCAATCAGAATCCACCTCACTTTAAAGAGCTCGAGCATTTAAGGCGGCAGACGACAAAACTGCAGTGTGTGCTTTAGGCTACGTTCACACTTAGCGTCAAAAAAAAGTTAACAACGGCGTTTTTTTAGCAAAAAAAAAAAAAAACGCTGCGCGTTCGGTTACAAATAGCAGCCGAGCGCGTCTTTTGTTGCTATAACAACAGCTGCAACAGTAGTGTGCCCACACAGCCTCTTTGTGATGTATGTTATGATAGAGTTGTGTACTCATATCAAACAGCTCCTTGTGCTCCGAAACAAGGACGATTAGTTTTTCTACCGGCACCGTGTCCATTTTTCTTGTTGTTATGGAAACGACAGGTCTCGCTACTCGCTTGTCATTGGTCAGCTGTCAAAAAGGCGCTTGACGTAGGGCGTTCTTTTCAGAAAAGTTAAACTTTTTTCAACTTTAAAAGACGCTCTGAGCTGCAGAAAAAGACGCCGGCGGTGGCGTTTAAAAAAGCGCTCAGGACATTTTTGAAAAAACGGTTTACTTCATAGGGTTCTAATGTAGAACAGACGCTGGCAGTTTGAAAAAAGACGCTAAGTGTGAACATAGCCTAAGCCGTGTGTCCACCAAAGCGTTTTTTCACGCGGCTGGCTTTATTTTTCTATTGTTGTCAATGGGAACGCCGCGTTTTTAGAACGCAATGAGCGTAACGAGGCGCTGAGCGAGTATTTAACGCTCAAGTGCTGAGCGCTCGGCGTTTTTTACAGGTCGCCGAGAGTTGAAGAATGTTCAACTTTAGGTAAAACGCAGCGCTCATCACTGTCACTTTTTAGCCAACCGTCCAATCACAGTGGAGGAGGGGCGGGACTAATACCACACGGACCAACGGATATTCTGTATCATAGCAACGATGCGTCTCAACTGAAAAAAAAAACTGCGCTGCCAAAACGCTCTCAAGCGCCCGCAGCTCGGCGTTTTCAGCAGAGCGCCTAGCGTTTTCAGGTGGCTAAAAACGCTTTGGTGGACACACGGCCTAACGAGGCGCTGAGCGAGTATTTAACGCTCAAGTGCTGAGCGCTCGGCGTTTTTTACAGGTCGCCGAGAGTTGAAGAATGTTCAACTTTAGGTAAAACGCAGCGCTCATCACTGTCACTTTTTAGCCAACCGTCCAATCACAGTGGAGGAGGGGCGGGACTAATACCACACGGACCAACGGATATTCTGTATCATAGCAACGATGCGTCTCAACTGAAAAAAAAACTGCGCTGCCAAAACGCTCTCAAGCGCCCGCAGCTCGGCGTTTTCAGCAGAGCGCCTAGCGTTTTCAGGTGGCTAAAAACGCTTTGGTGGACACACGGCGTAACGAGGCGCTGAGCGAGTATTTAACGCTCAAGCACTGAGCGCTCGGCGTTTTTTACAGGTCGCCGAGAGTTGAAGAATGTTCAACTTTAGGTAAAACGCAGCGCTCATCACTGTCACTTTTTAGCCAACCGTCCAATCACAGTGGAGGAGGGGCGGGACTAATACCACACGGACCAACGGATATTCTGTATCATAGCAACGATGCGTCTCAACTGAAAAAAAACTGCGCTGCCAAAACGCTCTCAAGCGCCCGCAGCTCGGCGTTTTCAGCAGAGCGCCTAGCGTTTTCAGGTGGCTAAAAACGCTTTGGTGGACACAGGGCCTTAGAATAAATAGAACATTTTTCTTGATTTCTCTTGGTGTGGGTGATAATATAGTTATAGTTGTTGTTATAGTTATCATTTTTGGTGTGAACAGTGCTTTAAATGGTCCAATCTGATCGCCTCATGTTTACAGTTAGGCCAGAATACTGAGGCTTTTAGAACCCAAATTTGCACTTGATGTGTGCAGTCTATACGTGTTGTGTAGCATGTCTTTCAATATATAAAAATAGGTTAAATATATTCTATATTTTATTCTATACCCTAGGGTTCTTGACTCCACTTTAAAGAACCCTTTATGCCAAAAAGGTTCTATATAGAGAAATGTCTTGAATTATATGTTTAATGGGTTATGTTTACAAGCTGCTTAATTCATACAATTTAACCAGAATTAAAAAATAATTAAAACTAAATTGATTAAAACTAAATCCATAAAATTGTCCCATGATGGAAACCCTAAAAGTTTGTATAAGAGCCTGACAGAACCCTTGAAGGTTCTATATAGAATCTTTTCTTCTAAGAGTTGTCTTTTATGCAGGTGGCATTTGGGACAGGGCTTAGGGTGGCACGGGACCATTTTGGGACTGTTTGGGTCAGAACCATTGCCAGTAGTCAAAGAATACAGAAAATGTTACTTTAGAACTAGTACTTGGCTCACAAGTGATTTTGCTTCGGTTTTTGAGTGTTTTTCTGAAAGAAGACAATTCATTTGTGTGCCATTGTTCACGAATACTGTCATAGTCTGCATTTTCCCATTTCTGAAAAGGCCAAAACTTCATACATTTTCATCTTGGAATGTTTTATATTGGATGTCTGAATCTCAGTGTTTGCCATAGTGGAAAATAATCCCTTATTGTTTTATGTTTGGAGTCTGATGAGCTAATATTGGAGCTTATAATGGCAGCCTGACTATTGAATCGTGGAAAACCCTTCTAGACCTGTGCATTTCTTCATATGTCCATATGGAGACGGCATGAACAGGAAATGGCATGCATTCCTTTTGTCCAATTCAAAAATAAACTTGAGTGTGCACTTCCTGCAGAGGCGTTGAGAAGAGGGAAAAGAACAGAAGCAGAGGAAATAAAGAGTGTAGTGTTGTTAAACTTAAACGGGCTCCGTTACACTCAAGGATCTCTGCTGTGATTTGTTGAATCCTCGTGTGATAGAGTTGGCTTGTAAATCACACACACCATGCTTCCTTCTTTTGTAAGGAAGATTAAAGCTCTTTGTGTTGCCACATACATCCCTGTAGATCTTCACTTCCTGTCAGCAAGACATGTGATTGTTTGACCAGGGTGTGAGGTTGCCATTTGTCATAGTCTCAATCAGCTCCCTATAGGTTGTGAATCAGTATGTGTACTCAAATTCCCTGTACGGTCCCTGGCTCACTACACATTGGGGACCCAGATGGTGACATGACGACATCCTCATTAAACAATAGCTGCATTTCCATTACTCTTCAAATTGCGCAATTTGAAATTGAAAATATGCCCAATGGAAACTCTCATATATTGTGAAAAAAAAATTTCGCTCGTGTGTGAGGTTTTTTTTTTCCCGGCCAATTCGAAAAAGGACTATTTCTCAAAACTGCAATGTAAACCGTTTTTTCGCATTTTCAGGTCACCTGGCGTACAGAAAATTCGATCATTCTTTAAAGATGACACAGAAGACGAGGCCGAGTTCTTTATTAAACTCGTAAAAGACAAAAGAATTACGGAAATATACGTTCTACACCACAAAGAAATGCCACAATTTATCAAGACCCCAAAGCAGATATGAGGGAGAAACACCCAGAAACACCTCATATGTGGCCACTCCCAAGTATAAAGGGCTTTCCTTGCCATTAATGCTCGGATAACATGCCTACGTCTCCTTCCATTAAAAATAATGCCTTGTGCAGTGGCTGTGATATACGTAAACCTGCCAACATCTGTTGCCATGATTTTTGGAATGGCTTATCGCGAGATGAAAAAAATACGTTTAGTCACATTACATCGGTTAATGGAAACGGCATCATTTCACAATCGTTTTTTATCGACATTTAGAAAATATCACAAAAGTTTTGTGCAAATCTGTAATGGAAACCGGGCTTTTGTCACTACTGGTATTTATGAACAACAGCAGAACTGATCATTTTCTGACATTCATTTTACATGATTGAGACAGCCCTTAAAATGGCCGACTCCCTAATCAGTGCCCTGACTACTGAACAAGGGAGCTGACTGAGACGCAACCTTTGTGATTATGTTGAACCGGCCCTGCTTCCACTTTAACTTCTGGAAAGATCACTTGTTTCCTGAAATGAGATTTGAATATTGAATATTAAATATTTATGTTTTACAGAGAGACTTATGGTGAATGTATACCATTGATGACAGTCATTATATAGTTCCTATATACTGTAAGTGATGCTTATAAATCAGTTAATTAGCTGGATAAGCTAATGTGCTTTTTGTTCAGTTCCAGTGCCCTCTCTGTTTGTAGTACTAGAATACATGTTATGTGAACAACCTCTTTGTTTCTCAAGCTTTAAGACATCTTTCTATATTCATACTTATTTTTGCAATTTTATGTATCCTAAATGGTGAAAATATGCATCGTCTTAGAGTAAGATAATTAGGGCTACACAGTATATTCACAATGATTTTGCTGATGATATAAAATCAAAGTTATATAAAATTAAGCAAAAATCTGTCATGTTTAAACTTTAGTAACAAATACAGTATGGTATTGAGTTGGAGAGTTTGATTCATGTGAATTAGTTCAAACTGTCTTTTTCAGTGACTAATGCAAATGCATGCAGTGTATCGCAATTGCAAATTAATCGGTGAATAAAAGATTTCCATAGAAGTGCCCACATTGAATTGTTTTTTTTGTTTTTTTTTATGATAAAAAAAAGTCCTAAAATGACTAAAACAAATCTGGAATAAAAATTATTTAAAGCTAAATAATAATAATAAAAAGAACAAAGAAAATTACTAAAGCTTAAACTAATATTACATAAAATGCTTATATTAAAAATAATAAGAACAATAGTAAAATATAAATAGTATGAAAATAACTCTTAATACAATAACATAAAACAGATATAAATTAAAATAAAGTATTGCTTCTAATTATTTAACATCTGTGTGAAAAACGGGCCTTTTATTTATTTATTTAGTTCTTTAGTTTAATAAATAACAATGTATATAAATGTACTGCTAATATTTTTATCTAGATTTGAAACCATCACGATGCATTTTGCACAGCCCTAATTATGAGTGTATGTTTTACGAGGTTGCTGAATAAGTCCAGGCTGTTTTGTATCAGTCATATGGTTTTCTGCAGTCCTCTGTAATCCAGGGTTTTCATCTTTTGTGGATGTGGCTCTGGTGCCCGACGGTCTGTCCCCGTCCTTTTGTTTCAGCCAACCATAGCTGTGCACTTTCTCTTTTATGACCGTATTGTGTGGCGGGGACGCCATGTGATATTCTTTTTACTGTTTCAGCTGCTCGGGGGGCCAAGAAGTTCGAGCATGATCATGTAAGTGTGTGACTTTTTGTGTTTTTCAGAGGCTGTGCTGGACGGTAGGAGCTGTTGAAGTTTTGACTGTGGGTTTGCGCTCCCTCTCACCCACGCTCTGTCTCCAAGAAGCTGCAGGGTTTTCGCTGAGTTGGCAAAAATGCGTAGCGACGCAGGAACAGAAATAAACTGTCGGCCTTCAAGAACTACAACACGCACATCTTGTCCTCGTCGGACCTCCAAGTAAGCTGTGAGGATAAAATACTACAGTGTTGAATAAGAAAAACAGCAAAATGATGGTCTTTCCAAAACCTGACATGCTGTAGATATATTTTATGTAAATTATTGTTTGGGTTTTGGCTCCCGGCCCTTCATATAAGGGATTTATTGCAGTTTGTGTGTTCCAAGAAAAATTAGGCTCTGTCGCATATAAGGGCTCCATACATCCTCGAGCAACCCCTGACCGTAAATTTATTTAAAAATGACTGCACAATGGCTTTCCATGTGTAAGTGACGTCTGTGGAACAGCCTCTAATAAACCGTGAATCAAACATGAGAAGAGGGAACGATGAAAACCATTCTTGACCAAAAAAAGCAAGGTAAAAGTTGTTCTTTCAACACATCTGCAGGGCTTTGGTTTCTCTGACTGACATCAGGTTTATTTTCTTTAATACGCTCATACACATTCTTGCATGTCCACTCCCACAGATTTATGTCCTTTTAATGTAGTTGCCGCTATGTGAGGGAGGCAGGGTGAAAGCTTTATGTCTGTCTGCTGTGATCCGTGGTGTAAACAGTCTCACTGTACTCTGGAATCTCGCCACTCCTACAGGCTTTAGAAAAAGGGGCATTCAGGGTGAAAGGAAGGGGCAACATTTCGATTTTGTGTTTTAAGGAGAACAGTTTGAGCTGTTTGATTGATTTATGTTTTAAGGTGGGGCTGTTTAATTGCTGCTTCCAGATTGGTAGCTGGTTTTATAGTGGAATTGTTGAGCTGGTTTGAGGTTGTAGTGGTTGTAGGGCTGGTTGTTTTATTCAAGAAGAGCTACTGTATGATACTTGAATTCATAATGGGAGTTTCTCATCTGGTGCATAACCCCTACAGGCGTACACTACTGCTCAAAAGATTGGGGTCAGTAAGATTTATTTTTTCAAAGGATGCAGCAAGGATGCATTAAATCCATCAAAAGTGACAAAGACATTTTATAAATTTACAAAAGATTTCTATTTTTTAAAAGAAATGCTGTTCTTTTGACCTTTAAAGAATCCTGAGCAAAGGCATCACAGTTTCCACAAAAATATTAAGCAGCACAACGGTTTACTTTTCCAGCACCAAATCAGCATTGGTATGAAGGATTATTCGACACTTAAGTCTAATAATGCTGAAAATTCAACTTGGCATCACAGGAATATATTACATTTTTATTGTAGTAATTGTAGTAATATTTTACAATATTACAGTTTTTACTTTACTGTAATTTTGATTAAATAAATGCAGCATTGGTGAGCAGAAGACACTTCAAAAAGAGAAAAAATACTACCATCCTTTGAACTGTAGTGCATGTGATTCGAATTGTCACATGATTGACATTGTTGCTCATGCAGTTCATATTACACTATTTAAACCTTTGCAATTACTTACATGTGCAGTACTGAGATATTTATTTAAATATTACAGTGTTTCTTTTGAAAGCTTGTTCATTGAAAAAAAAAAAGAAGCTTTTTGGCAACAGAATGATGTAGTTCTGGCATCTACCAGCAGAGGCAAACTGGCCCATGTTAACCAGCCAAACCTTGACCCATTGGTTTTATTAGTTTAGGTTGGTTTTGGTTGTTTGATTGGTTGCTGGCTTTAAGATGCGGGAAGTTTGATTGATTGGAGATTTAAGCCCAAGGTATACTTCAGTTTATTTTAGTTATGTCCCCAAACTATGTTTTTTTGTTGCCAATTGCCAATACCTTAGAGCAGGTTTGGATGGCCAATATAAAGCCGATAGATATGATATCAGACCATCTAATTTAAAGATAGTAAGAAACATATGCATAACAATTTCTGAATTTAGTCAACATTATTTTACATAATATTTACTAAATTTGAAATAAATAATTTGAAAATGAATATAAAAAATGTATAAAAATGTTTTTATTTATTTTAGATAGCAAGTTATTGATTCTGTAATCCATTTATAGTGTTTTTCACAAATAGAGAAAGAGTTAAAAATATGAATAAAAAGATAACCCTATAATAGTTATACTTTTTTTGTTTAACAGCTCTGTATAATAATTAATTATAGACTGTCAAACAAAGGCACTAAATTTATGAAGACAGAAAATGGGAGCTCGGACGTTCAGGCTCTATTCTCAGTGCTTTCAAAATAAAAGTCCTACACACTATAAAACAAATAGAAGTCCTGCTTCCTACACGTCTACCAAACAAAACAAAAACATATCGGTCAAGACTGGTTATTAAAAAATGCCAAATATCAACCGATATATATCCTTTAACGGCAAGTTTAGAACATTTAGAAATGGTCATGTGATGTCTTCCTCTGTCTGTCTTTCTTTCATCTCTCTGTGTTGCTGTGAGGGTTTTGAATGAACTCTGTGGTGATTAACAGGAAAGTGAGTGTCTGCGTGGTGATTTGAATGGGTTGTCCAGTCACTGTTTTTTACAATAGGAAACATTGTGCATAGGCATGTCTGACAAACATCCTCTTGTCTGCAGTGTAGAAAACATCTGTGTGCGTGCATGTAAATCAGTGTTTGGGTTTGTGTGTGTGTGTGTGTGTGTGTGTGTTTGTCACAGTCCCAGACGGTCTCTGAGTTCAGGTCTGTAGCAAGTGACCCGTAGAAAGCCTTCAGGCTGATATCAGAGACAAACTCTCACTCAAAGCCTGACAGCAATCTAAATGCCTCTTGTAGACGCGCACACTAATGCGTTCATACACACTCTTTCCTTTGGGGGGTTATTGGAACAATGCAACCAGCGACTCGGTGCTGCATTCCTAAAGGTTTAGGGTCAAAGGTTAAACTGGGGTTTACCTTTTTGTGCCTCAAATTAAAACAAAATTCAGAGACGGTGAACTAGCCCTGAGCACTTGAACTGTTTTCCTCAAGGTTAAATGCCTATGTGACACATTTTACTGTCTACCTGACAGACTTGTGGTTAAACGCTCCAGGAACCCCCTTAAACCGTCAGGTACAATACCATTCAAAAGATTGGGGTCAGTAAGATATTGTTATTATTGTTATTTTGACGATATTAATACATATTGATCAAAAGTGCAGCAAAGACATTTATCATGTTGCAAAAGATCTCTATTTGGAATAAATGATGTTCTGGACATTCCATTCATCAAAATACATGCATGTTTCCACACAAACATTAAGCAGCACATTATTATCAACAATAATATGAAGAAATGTTTCTTGAGCATCAAAATCCTCTGGCACTGAAGACTGTAATGATGTTAAATTGAAATATATAGATTATTTTTAAAAAATCACTGCTCAATGCATTAATTGACTCATTAGCACTGTAATATTACTTGTAGGATATATTGTTTCCAAGAAGCTGTTCATTCAGCTAATTCTCCTTATTTGAACTCTCTTTTATCTCTCTCGCTCTCTCTTTCTCTCTCTATTTACATTGTTTCCTATCAAGGGCTGATTAGGTTAACCGTTTTCCCTCAGCTTCATGGCACCTGCAGCACTTTGAGATTGTATCGCTGTGGTAACTCGGGGAAGCTTCTCTTTTATCTCATCAGACCGTCTGGCATTCCTTTGCTGTCCAGCTGCATCTCAACGAAACAGTCATGCAGCTTCAAAAGAGAGCCTTGTTCTTCAGTGGTCTTTTACAAACGGGCTGAAGCTCAGATGAAAGAGACGCACCAAAGGCGAGAGAGACACCATCAAAATGGAAACTTGATTCTGATTGGTCAGTCGCGACATTCAGTCAAATAGTTTGTATAATGATAAACTGTATGATTGTGCGTTTGCAGGAATCATTAGAAGTTAAAGGTCTAGTAAAGTCTTAATTATGAGAATCAAAAAAATCACTTCAGACTCAGAGCAGTTGCAGTTCCTGTTTACTTTGCATCAAAGGTAAAGTGACAGCATTACATTTGAAAAGTATACCACATTTACAGTACATTTACAGTATACCACAACAAAAACTAATATAATCAGTGAGTCATTTTTTAAAATAGAACAAACAAATTGATTCCCATCTGCACAGCACAACATATATCTGTGAATCATTTGTTTGAACTGAACAACCACATCGATTAACTAAAACGAATCAGAATTCCTCAGCACTTTATATCAATTAGTGAATCATTTCTATGAATCATTTGTTTGAAGTCAACAAATAAATACATTTGTTAAAAAGAATCAGACATCCCCAGCACTACATATCACTGAATCATTTGGTTGATCTGAACAAACAAATCGACTCACTAAAATGAACCCGACTTCCCCAGCATTACATATCAATCAGTGAAACTTACTCCTACAAAGTCCATATGAAATTATACAGTTACTTGTTTAAAAGAGTAGCTTGTTACTGTGAAAAGGCTTAAGGGTTTTGAAAACAGATTAACTAATGTCCCATCACTAAAAATTGAGTACCTAGCATTGCTGCTTTTAATTAGTTAATCTTCAGCTCTGGCATGAAGTCATATTTTGTAGCAAAAAGGAAATCCTAGGACATCGTCTTTCCTCTCTCACGGTAAAGACACGTCCACATCGCTGGAAACCACAGGTGGCTGTAGAGGACGGAAGCGTTTTGCAGACACATCAGGGGTGAACGTGTTCCTGATTGCCTCCTGTCCGCAGCACCAGCGACGTGTAATCAGCGCTGATAGACGAGCTGCCCGACCACGGCTTGATCCAGGGTATTTTAAGAGCTAAAACGAGGCCCCCTCCCAACCCCCCACTTCCCCCCAAATTCTGTGGAAGACCACAAGGAGACGCGCTGAAAAAGGCCACATCCACAGTCCACGTTAAGATCAGACCACCACGTCTGAAAGCCATTACGGGGTGTATATGAGATACATGCATGTGTATATATAGGAAGGCACGCTCTTTCTCTCTCTCTCGGTTTGTGAAGTTGGACGTCTTCGGACCACCCTAAGTACTGTTAGGACAAATAAGGAATGAAAGCTACACTACAGGCTCTGGTGTTCTTGATATACGTTATAGGACAGACTGCTGTGGGACTAAGGGTGAGTTTGGAGTGTGTATTTTAAAGGACAGTACACTACTGGTCAAAAGATTGGAATAATTAAGATTTGTAATGTTTTTGGAAGAAAAAAAATCTCAGTTTGATCAAAAATACAGAGAAAAATAGTAATATTGTAAAATATATCTAAACATCTAAAAAAATCTGCTTTCTATGTAAAAATTTTAAAATGTAATGACATTCCTGTGATGGCAAAGCTGCATTTTCAGCATCGTTTATCCAGTCTTCAGTGTCACATGATCCTTCAGAAATTATTCTAATATGCTGATTTAGTGCTCAGTTATTATCAGTTGCTCTTGGTACTCAATTATTCATTTGGGTTCGTATTATTAATATCAGTGTTAAATTCTAAATAGATTTGAATTGTATAGGTAAAAAAAAAACTATGTTTTTTTCCGCCTATGTGAACATCAAATGTAAGCAAATCATTAACACTGACCATGTAATTTCCAGCTTTGAAGAGACTGAGAAATGAACAGTCTGAGCGATAAATGTATAGACTACTTTAATGGCAGGTGTTGCATATGTTTTACTTAACAGTGAACACATATATGTAATTCATACAAATTTCCTGATATTTATCTGATAATATCCAAAGATTGCAGAGGTGTGCCAGAATCCTCCAGACTGATGAGAACACCAGCAGAACAAGGTTTTGAACAAAACCGGACTACCTAATACTATTTCATTTTGGGCACTGTGTGAAGTCTGTGTTCTGGCTCGTGAAAATGTAATGCTGAGTGTCTGGATTCACAGGAGACCCCTGTACACTCACATCAACTCTACCCACAATCCCCCTGGATTATCACATCCCTCCCTCATACTGCTGTTGCCATAGGAAACCCTTTCACCCCCCACGGTCATCTGAAGAGGTGCTGCGGTGTGTGTGAATTCATCATACATTGTGTTTGAAATGGTAGAGCGATTTGGGGGGAAAGTTTGGTTTTGGTACAAATCAGATCTTGATCTTTTGTCTGAGAAGAAAGAATGTGTGTGTAAGAGGTCAACGTGCATTTCTTTTTTACAAAATTACTGAAATTATATGAAATACTATCTGCAGCGACATCACTTTTTATTCTTTTATGATGAGATTTTATTTGACTTGGAGAGCATTTTCCCAATTGATTTTGGTTTTGTGTGGGAAGGTCCTCTTCAACAGTTCATCCAGAGTTTTATTAGGATTTTAGTGCCATGCAAATTTTGTTCTGTTTAGTATTCTAATCTTTTATTTTTATTCCATTTTATTCTTTTGAGCTTTTATTAGGGTTGTTCACACAGGCTGCAAAAATAAATGAATAAACAAGCTAGTGTAAAATATTATTACCATTTTAAAATAACTTTTTCTGTGATGCAAAGCTGAATTTTCAGCATCATTACTCCAGTCTTCAGTCACATGATCATTTTAATATGCTGCTTTGGTGCTCAAGTAACATTTCTTTTTGTTTTTAATGTTGAAAACAGTGTTTGTGGAAAGCATGATCATTTTTTTTCAGGATTCTTTGACGAATAAGATGTTCAAAAGAGAACCAATCATTTGAAATAATTTGTAACATTATACATGTCTACTGTCACTTTTGATTAATTTAATGCATCCTTGCTAAATAGAAGTTGTAATTAAAAAAATCTTACTGACCCTAAACATTTTTACATCTTTTTTTTAATGTCTCTGTCTTCCTAATCAAATTGTGCTAATAGTTTTTCTTATTTTGAATTCTTCACTCATATTCTCATTTTGTCTTCCAGCGGGTGCTCGGCTCGGCGTGGAGAAAGCTCTTCTTGAAGGTTCTGGAGGACACGGAAGTCCACGTGACAAGGTTTGAGTATAATATATGTTCTTTCTCGCCCTCTTGCTGGTCTTGTTGAACATTCAACGCTGTCGGTGAGTTTTTGACACTGAAAAACCATCGACCGTTGACTGTGCCCTGAGGCCACGCCCTCTTCAGCCCAACTGACCTCACTCGGACACGCCCACCTCCATAGCATAATCTTCAAAGGTCATAATCAACATTCATTGCTGTCGGTGGGTTTAGTTTTGTAACAGCTCTCTGAACAATGAATGTAACTATGGCCCAGATTCCTGCCTGTCATGCCAGCGTACATCACACTCTGTGCCAGAACAGCGGAGATCAGCTTTTCTGTTCCTTTCTTCTCCCGCTCTCATCCTCGCGGATCTGGAGTTCTTCAAGGAAGACGCAAATAGAAGCAGCCGCGCTGACTGCTTCCTCCTGCATCTAATTGGTGGTTGTGTATATGTGTGTGTGTGTGTAGCGGATAGAAGGAAATGGAGGATGAATGTGTAATCATTCAGATGTTCTTCTCATTTGGCTGTTTTGTCTCTCAAATTATATACTGTGTTCACTGCAGCCTGAAATGAGCCTAAAATGGCACCTGCTGCTGAATACTGTGTCCTCTCTGTCAGATGTGTCTGTTTCGTGTGCACTTGCAAGCGAATGAGGTGTGAGTTTGTGTTTGTGCAACTTTTTAGTTTATGTACATGTATAGCGTGAGACTTATGCGACTCTGTCACAGACATCAAAGGAAAAAAAGCTTCAGTCTTAAAATCTCCAGATACTGAAACACAACAACACAGTCATTGTCTAATCCTGTCTGTTTTCTGTTGCTTTCTTTGAGCTTTCATTCCTCCATGTTCTCAGCGGAACATTATCTGAATAAAATGTCTGAATAATAAAATCTCAGTGGTGCATTGTGTCTCTGTCCTGATTTTGAGTGTTTGTTGTTATGGAGAAGATGCTCTTTTTTTAAACTGGTGCTTTAACAGCAGGAAGCGACAAAATCCATTCATTTTCTCCATAGGGGGAATTGATTTTGAGTAATAACTTATAAACCTTTAAAGACAGACCTACTATGAGCTACGAGGTTGTTAATAAATGCTATATGCTTTTTTTTTAAGCCATCAGCCTGCATTATTTGAACTTCTATTTTAAACAATCCTGTTTAACAGGAATTCCTGGTGGAAAAGTACATTACCCATGATTCTTTAAAGAAATCTCCACCAATTAGAGAATCGAAACAAGCAAATTGTGCCAAAAGAACTGCTCACTCCCATGAAGCACTGCAATAAGCTTCAAATATATTGTGTATTTATACCACAGGGCCGTTGAATGCAATTATTTTCCAGGAAACGCACAGCTAAAGTAGATCCTTGACCACATTAAAGTTCCAATGTGCCAAATTATTGAAGTCATTTCAAAGGTGCTTTCTCTGTTTGACTCCTGGCCTTATTATAATTTATTGGCCCTTCATCAATTTTTCCTTACAGGCCTATATATAAAATAAGACCCTTAATCAATGGATTAACAAAGAGTTATATGTGTGAATATGATGCATATTCAATATACCTTGAGTACTATGGTATTGTATGGTAGGCTACTGGTTGAAAATAATGTTGTTTCAGGCCCAAATCTGCTCTACTCCTATAATTTGAAGGCAGTGATTGGTTTACGTTTCAGGATCAGCATAGGATGTTGAATACCTAATTGAGTAAGTTTTAAAAAGCAAATTATTAAACCTAGTGTGAGTGAACTAGGAATTCCCTGAGAATTGACACTCAGAATTGGTTTGTATTGCATGATCTTCAATGCTATAAATATGTTTCGGCATTTATACTGTAATAAATAACTGTTGTCATGGGTTAGTTCAATAAAACGAGCAATTGCGGTTTTATGGTTATTTTCGGTCCCTATAGGAGTCTGTTTCTTGCACAGCTCTGTTTGAACACAGATCCGCAGCGCTGGGATCTCACCTCCTTGCCTGGAGCTGTAAATGTAATATCAAAAGTAATGCAGAATGACAGTGTCTGTCTGAGTTATTCTCAGTGCTAGTGTATTTTTTTAAGGGCCCCAATAAATGGCTTGATGAGTGCAGTTTTCTTTATTTCTTATTTAAATAGGATGTTTGGGTGGGACATATCGATGGGCTTATACCATTTTTGTATATGACCAATAGGCTTTATTCAACCAAGATGTGAACTCTGAAACTCTGGAATGCCAATCATATAGGATATGAATGCTTAGCTTTTTAGTCTTTATCTAAAAGAGTTTTGGCTAATATGGACAGTAATTACATACGTGTATGAGTTCATGTGCTGGGGGAAGTTTGCTGTTCACTGTTGCATAAAAGGAAAGATTAGAGCTGGGCAGTGGAGCTGTTTTGTTGCCGTGTTCCTGTTTGTGTGTGTGTGGGTGTTTTGGAATGTGTGTGTTTCTCCATTATTCAGCAGGAAGTCCTCTGTGTGTGCAGCCGTGCAGAGAGGACCGAGGCAATGATGTCATCGCCAGTCATGAGAGTATCGCTGGTAATTAAACAACTCAGCTGCAGGAAGTGTGTGTGTGTGTGTGTGTGTGTGTGTGTGTGTGTGTGTGTGTGTGTGTGTGTGTGTGTGTGTGTGTGTGTGTGTGTGTGTGTGTGTGTGTGTGTGTGTGATGTACTTTTGGGGGCAAAATTCTCTAGAAGCATGGAGCCAATTATGAATCATTCTTTTTAGGGGTGCTCTGGAAAAGAAAATGGTCCATAAAAAGAGTAAATAATGCGCTATTCAATTGAACTAATAGCAGAAGTAGAATTTTAGTGTTATGTATCTAGCCTAATATAATTAGTTTTATTTAACTATAAAGTTAGTGGGAGATTTTAATCTAAAAAGACGTCACTGTTCATTTTAGTGTTTAGTGCTCTGAAACACCAAAGATATACTGTTTAAATTCATTTTAATGTGTTACAATATTGTGTTACTGGCCAAATGTAAAAGGCCCTTTTACACCAAAAGTGAAATGAATAAGCTTGGTTTAAGGAAAAAATGTAAATTCATGTCTGTACAGTAGAGGGCGCAGCACAGACAAACATTTCAGCTGTGCTGCCATTCTGGATTGCAGAAGAATGTCAGCAATAAAAAATTAAATAAAAAACACAATTGTGATGTTTAACTAAAGTCATTTTTGCTTATTGGTATGGTTGAACTGTATCATTGAACATTATCAGCAAAGACATTGGTTAATAAAGTGAGATTAAATTCAGTGTTATTTAACATATTTAAGGCTATCGCAGGTTTGCGTATTGAGTTTCATTTTGAGGAATACTGAATCACTTTTTCTGCATGTGTGATGAGTAAATGCCATTTATTGACTGACAGCTCTCTTGACCCCATGTTGAGACATCAGGAGTAGCCTACAGTAAGTGCAGATGTGCTGTGTGCGCTGTGTGAACATGGTCCTATAGATGTGAACATGTAATCTGATTACGTAGACCTCACGTTACTTGTAATGCTTTACCCCCAACCAACACTGCACATGAAAAAGCGGAAAATAAAAAGATTTTCATCGTTTTATACCCTATATTCCCCAGATAGCAAAAAATATCCACACGGCTTCTTTTTGCCGCCGGCCCTAAGCTGTCGGCTATAGGTGCGTCTCGCTGGCGGGGATACAACGTTTGCCGCCGAATACGTCACTCCCATTTTATGCGAGATGCCGCCGCCGAATAGCCGGCGGGCCGACTGCTTCATTTTCTCTGGCGGTTGCCTCCGTCTAATGGACCGCGGCCAGCTGGCGGCAAGCCGCTTTGAAATACAGATTTCTACTCTCAAATCGACCAGCCATGTTGCAAACGCATGTTGGGAGTTAGTGGAACTGACAGCATTTTAACTACTTTTCACATTTGAAGCGATTATAAAATCATAATAGCCTAAATTATAGCTTTTTTTTTTTTTTGCTCCAAAGCCATTAGGGTTTAAATCCTGACTCTTGATTCCATAAGGTAAGGTTTAGGAAATTACATTTAAATGACGTTGAAACTCTGAAGTGATTATATGTAAAATATATCAAATTATTTTATGCTCTTAGGTGAAAATTGTTTACATTTCTTTGATTTATGCACAATTGAGACATGCACCAATAAACCAAAAATAATTCATTTTGTAAAACTCAAGTTACTTACTTACTTGCAATAAATAACTTTCTGATTCTGATTAGGTTTAAAATAGATATTTCATTCATGGTATGAACAATTTAGCAGAATAAATTGATGAAGTTAGACTTTTTACCAATGCCTGACTAATCAGTGAACAGTGAAATACATCTGCAACATGGCCAAAGGTATGGCCTACTTGATATATTTGTATTCATTTGCAAGTGCAACCATGGTAATATCAAAACCCTGTTTTGACCTGAAGGAAGGAAAAACTCTAAATTCTCCTCTGGCTTCAGAGCTGCGCTGATAGTTTTGTGAAATAGCTCCTGGCCCCGCCCCGCCCCTACTGTCGATGACGCACTGGAGCCACTGAGGCTAGCCCCTCCCGAGCACATTCGCAGCAGGTCGCCGCTCGCACCAAAAAGCTGGATGCCAACCGCCGTAAAATTGGAAAGAAGAAGAAGAAGAAGAAGAAGAAGAAGAAGAAGAAGAAGAAGAAGAAGAAGAAGAAGGTCGCCGCTCAATCGCGAGTTACTGTCAGTATTTACTACGTTACAGCCTGCAGTTTGCTAACTAGCAAAGTCATCGACTACCATCGTTTAAGTAAGTACATGTTTTCTTTTTGTGTAACGCAATAGCATGTTTACATTGTTTTTAGTTTATATATTTAAAATCTGTAACGTCATCTTTGTTCAGCCTTGTTTACGCAATGTTGCTAGTAACGTTACATGTAGAAATATAACTAGCTACAGTAACGTTAGGTGGCCAAAGCTTTAAAGTTGCATCTAAGTTTAACTTTTGGTGTTTTCTTATAAAAAATAACGATGTATAGGTAATTTAAATTATTTTGTTTGCCTGAACAATGCTGCTAGTCCAGTAACGTTAGCTAGAGGTGCTAGCAAGTGTTAGCTAGCACATGCTGTTTTTTAACTTTTGTTGAGGTTAAGCAATGTTGCTAGCCTAGTACACGTAGAAATTTTACTATTTTACATATAGAAAGACTAAGTTTAACTTCTGGTGTTTTCTAACAAAACAGAATGATGTATATAGGTGTTTTTAATTTATTTTTTTGTCCGAAC
The DNA here is from genome assembly GCF_949152265.1 of Phoxinus phoxinus. Classification (NCBI taxonomy): domain Eukaryota; kingdom Metazoa; phylum Chordata; class Actinopteri; order Cypriniformes; family Leuciscidae; genus Phoxinus; species Phoxinus phoxinus. The sequence continues at coordinate 36,572,012 of NC_136880.1, read as the reverse complement.
AAATATGCGGCTAGTTCAGTTCACCGTGTAGCTACAGTGGCTAGCAAGTGTTGTGCTGTGTGTTACTGTACTGGATTTAAGGCTATTGTGATTTCTAATTCTGTACTTTTTATGTTTGAGGACAATTCTGTTTTCACTTTAATCACTAACGTACACTCAATGAATACATTTTATTTTTTAACAATTTCACTGTTCCACGTTTGGCTGATCAGTTTTGTCTCCCACAGCATAGCTACTGTATATTCCTAACGTTAACAATGCGGCTTTGTTCACATTTTCTTGCAGATACCTTGACCAGAGCATAACTGGTTATCTTCACCCATGAGACCTACTGTTGGACAATCGTTTTGGCTTTAAAGGTAAATGCTTCGTTAGTCACAATGTCTAGTTGCTGGGCCAAAAGGAGAAGGATTTTGCGCTAAACTAAGTGTTACATTTAAGTCCAATTCATTAAATGTATGCAATAACTTCGAACATATTTTTACGTCAATGATTATCAATAGGGGAAAGTAATCACTCCGTTATTGGTCCTTGGACTCCCCTGGCATCTTGTGTTCACCATGAAGTTTTCAGCTATGAAGGTATATTCTAGGCCTATGTCTTAATGGCCAGTGTTTTAACAGTATTGAAAATAGTGCCTTTTATTTTTTTATGTAGATTTCCAGAGACTCCGGACTGAAAACCGAGCCCTGAGGGAGGAGAACCAAGCTCTAAGGGAAAGCAATGCACGAGTAGGTGAGAACATCCACTCTTCTTAAATTTTACTTTTTTGTGTGTGATGTAGGTTCAAAACTATCATATGCCTTTAAATTTGTAGCTTCGGATGACAGTGGCTCACTTCAAGAGCAGGTGAAGCAAGTTGGGACAATGTTGAAGACGTTTGCTCGCACTGGGCAATCAGGTACAACTTGCAAACAACACCTGTAGTTGTTGGTTTAATTCCCACTGGGGCCACCTGTACATGTAGTAGACCTAGATAGTAATGTCATAGTTTAGTAGTTGAGGGACCAGGACTAACTATTTTATTCTATTATTCCGGGAACCCCTGTAGGTGCAGATCAGACCCTAATGCTGCGACGTCTTGGAGAGTTTGGCGATGTTGTGCCACATGGACCACAAAATGGACACTATGCTGCAACATTTCAGTGCCAATGTGTCTGTTGGAGAGTTATCTCTGCCAGGGGATCTGTTACTCCCCCTAGACACCCAGGAAAATTTGGCGTTGCTTGACGATAGTTTGAGGCAGGATAAAGAGCTCCAGGAACGATTTGTAAGTGTGCTGCTTTCGTTTATAACGCCGTAGGGTAATCTAAAAAGTCAAATTAAGATTGTACCCTGCATATTCTACAGTCTGAATCCACAGCCTGTCACATTTTATATTTAATTATGAGAAGCTTCAGAAAAATGTAATTTGTAACACTTTTTTGGATTTTCAGCTTCGGTTTTTGGCTATCTAATGTGGGAGGGACCTAAAGACAACAGTGTGGCGAATGCTTCAGAGTATATTCTCTAATCCGCTTTCCATTAATACAACCTGGACTGGTGTAGGGGATAAAGCATGTTTTAGAGACCTGTTCCTGAAGACCATTGTTCAAAGTAAGTTGAATATTTTTTTTTTATATTTAAGTAGATGTGTATGGCCTTATTCCATTTGAATGGCATGACACATCTGTATTTTCTACAGGGGCCATCCGGAAGAACCCGGCAACCCAGGATGCCACTGATGAGGCGGTCCAGGTTAATGTTACGCGTTACCTGAAAGGAGCATCTGACCGTGAAGGCGGAAAAAGGCGCCGCACAGCTGAGAGGGACCCACAGCCAACCCCTTAAACCTAGGCTGACTACTGACACCCCAGCATCACTGACAACTGTAACTCTTTCGTTGTCCTGCAGTCAGTAACATCAAGAAGCGCCAGACTACTCACCCAATCCACACTGTTCACTGTGGAACTAACTTTATTTTTTTATTTTTTTTATTCTCCCCCTGACCCTGCATTACCAAGGATCTCAATTACTTTAAATACTATTTGCTGCTTATTTCATTTGTTACCGTGCTTAACTATTCTATTGTTAAATATAGCTTGCAAATGCTTGTGCCTCAGGTCAGCATTGTAGTTATAATGGTCTTTTCTACTACTGTTTTTACCTTAGTATTTTTATATATACATTTTATACATGTATATATACACGTCAAGTTTTGTTTATCACAGATACTAGAGACAGATCTTATTGCAGCACAGTGTAAATCTTGTGCCCCAGGTCAGCAATGCCATTATAATGGTATATTCTAGTCCAGAGCTTTACTCTAAATTATTAGGCTACCACTTATCCTATTGTTAGAAATGGCTTGAAAATGTGATGTTATATCTTGATTTATTTGCTATCCTGCACTTTCTTTGGTACCAAATATCCTCATTACTTGTTATAATGTTTACTGTAATTCTTTTCATCTTAGAGCTGACCTCTTTACATTATTAACAATTATTGCAAGTGCTATAATTTACTGGCAAGGCTGTTTTTTTTTTTACCAACATTTATTTGGAAACCTGCATGTTTTTTATCGTGTCTATATATATATATATATATATAATTTTATTATTTATATTTAAGTGATCTTACAAATTTTGTTTCAATGACAGTTACTGTACTTTGAAATGTGGAAATAAAACGTCAAATGTAAATTTGTCTGGTTTGATCAATCATTATCCTTGTTAAAACTGCATGCTATAAATATAAAAAATATATATTCAATAAGCGGCGGCAGATCGCTCAAACAGCGCTTGCCTCCGACGGGCCGCGGAAGGGCCGCCTTCGGTATAACGGTGGCGGAACGGCGGTTGGCCTGCGGGCCGGCCGCGGAACGAAGGCGGTAGGAAGGCGGCTGCCGCTTTTAAAAAGCGGCTGCCGCCAGCGGTGCGCCCGCAAACGTGTTTGCGATTACGCCATTCTGACGCTTCTACTGCCTCCGGAGCACCGCCGGTGGTCCGCCGACTCATTGCTATCTGGGTCAGAAGTATATTCGGTTAAAATCAATGACGTTTTGGCTGTGTGAGGTTTCCATGTTCAGCTTCGACGTCAAAGTGTTAATCTAGTAAAGTTAGGAATATCCTTTCATAGAATATGCATCTTAAACTAGGCTATATTTTTGGATAGGCCAACTTTATGACGCTTTTGTGTCTTTTTATGTTGGCTTTGTAATCTTCAAGCTACTTAATCTGCTTTTAAAATCATACGAGTTTGGATCATCATGAGGGTGAGTATATGACAGAATTCTCATTTTTGAGGTAACTATTCTGTCTCTTTAGTTTATGTTTTCTCGTGTATTTCTGTATATTCACATAGGCCTTTATCTTCTTATCAGTATGAGATAGACTGAAGCCTGATAGGCTACTCTCACTCCGGTCAACAATGAAGTTAGCTGTCTTTCTTCCTCGTTCTCATTTACTGGGATTTTTTATTTACAGTTGGCAAAATTTGTTAAACTTTCCCTTCATAATCAGATAAATAGCCTAAGATTATACTTTTTATTATATAGCTTCGCTCATTTAGGCTACTCTCATTTATTCTGAGCACCATATCTGTTAGTTTCTCTCATACTATCATTAGAAAGAGAGGAAGAAAGACCTCATAAACACTGCAGTTCTGATAGAATATTGAATTAACAACTGAGTTTATTAATAGATCTGTTGTTATTGTTGATTATCTGACGACGAGAAAATCGCTGGTTTAGGACAAATTGAAATCAACATGTTTTACTTTATAGAGTAGGGCGACACCATGTGGCTCTTTTGGCTGATTATTTATTTTAATTTTTAGGCCTGTGTGTAAATTTCGTCACGCACGAGAAGAACGATGCGTGTAACTATTCTAAGCATTCGCTTGACAGATTATCTTTCTAGGTTTGTTTGTTTGTTTTAACCCAGAGAGAAGTTATTCTGCATTCTAGTGCTTCATAGATGATCATAGCCAATCTTTAAGGTTATTCCCCTGAGCTGAAGCATGTACAGTATGGGGAATTTTTCACTTACCTATCTATCATCTCTTTCTCTGTCCAGTCACAGCACATTATTCAAATGAATTCGCCTCATTTATTAAATCACAGCATAAAATCCTCTGAACTTTCAATGTCCTGGTGAAAAAAAAGAAGCTAAGTATAGGCCTACTTGCAGCCAGATTAGTTAACTTGAAGTGTGCTATTTTGGAACAACTCATTTTGTAAGTATATTTTAGTTGTAATTAAATTGTAGTAAATCATAACTTTAAGTGTATTTAGTGTACTTTTGTGTACTAAATTGGAACAACTTCAAGTATACTTATATGCCTGTGTAGGGACTAATTACATACTTGATTGGTGATATTAAAGTGTACTTTGTTTGTGTTACAAGTACATTACAAATTCATTACGAGTGTCTTCGAAACAAGAAATATACCATAAGTGTATTATATTTGAGTAAAAAGTATTTACTACTCAAATACTACAAATTGCACACTTTGTCTTCAATAACAAATGCACATTAATAAACAAATATTACTTAGCTATACTCAATAAACTGTATATTATAATGTATTTTGAAATTTTCCTTTAAATGCATTGTTACAATGATCGTTTTCAGCACACAAAAAAAATCCCTAAAATATATTTTTAAATAAAGTGCAAATAAATACACTAAAAATAAACAGAATTTTCACTTCAAGTATATTTTCAGAAAATTATATTATTTTAAAGTGTGTTGAAAGTTCTAGAAGCATGATGCTAATATACTTTTAATACATTTAAAAGTATAATTTTTTTGCAATACACTATTGAAAAAGGGAATATATTTCAAATACAATAAAGTATACTTTTTTCACTAGGGTGCACTTTGTCTGTGTCATATGTAAACAATTCAAATTCAAGTTATTGTGTCTTACATCTTCTAATGTGATATTTTACTGCCATTGTCCTGAAACTCATCTAGTTAAAATTATTAAAATTATTGTTATTATTTTTTGTACAGTTTAATGGTTTAAGTTTAGCTACAAGAACCGCAATTTATTATACTGCTGTTATTCTGAAACTCATATATGTATAGTTAAAATGATCTAAATTATTGTTATTCATTTTTGTACGATTTAATAAAGTTTGAGCTACAAGAACCGCAATAAAATACAAAACACAAATTTACGTAAAAAAATAATTTTAATGCATTGAATTAAACAAGCAAGCAAATAGTATAAAATAACATGCATATACAAATATGCAGAGTACATATGCAGATTTCATAAAGAAAAATGTATCCATGAAGAATGATCTGTTCGGCTTCAGATGTGGTCAAATTAGGCTCTTGAATGTTTTTTGCTGATTGCTTGCACTTTCTCCCTAAAATGAGAACAGAAATAACAGAATTATTAGCTTCAATTCAATATTGTTCAATTACTTTGTGTTCATTTGTGCTTATGTGTCCACAGCAATCACATCTGTGCAAGTTTACCTCAGTTTACGGATGTTTCCCATCACCCAGGCTTTGGAGGGGTCTGTGCAAATGTTCTTGCCTCTGTTTGTGTGGAATCTGTGGGGTAAGGAAGCATCTTTTACTTTTCTATTTTCTTTAGGAAACAGTCATTTCATGAATAATCAACTATGAGTATGCATCTTATACTTACATTACAGCATCAATGTGGCAGTTTCTTGTGATGGTCTGAATGGAATATCCTTTGATAAATGTCATGTGTATGATTCCTTTGGTGTACTTTCTGCAACACGCTGTGAACACAACAATACGAGCATGTTAACACCTACTGAGTTTTTAAAAATAATAATAATTACAAAAAAAATGACATTATAAATGGATTTTAAACACATTTACGTCATTGTCCCTAAAAAAACAAAATGCTTATTCCAGTAAAGGAGTAAACATTAAAAAAATGATTCATGACTGTGCAAATATTGCTTAAATATGAATCCACTAATGTAAAAAGGATAGAAAGATGTACTTACACCCAGCTGAGGCATCTGTATAGAGAACACTGAGAGCCACAACCATCAGCACGATCACGCTAGCCCGAGTCATCGTCTCTGTTTCTGTGTGTGTGAGATCCTCAAAGCAAGAGTCAGATTTGAAATGGGTCAAGACAAGAGAGTGTGGTGGCTTTATAGGTCGGAGACTGGTTTTTCCGTGCCTACGTATACACTACATGTGTACAAACAAACAAAAAAAATTCACCACAATGAGAGCTATCTGTCAGTCAAACAGGTGCAACGCGGAAGAACACAGAGGAAAGAATGGCCTGTGGGAAAGAACAGAGGTTTTTTTTTTTTTTACTTCCTGAAAGAGAGAGTGAGCCACCAACATATTTGAATGGTTTCCTCCTGGTAAATTAATAACGTTGGAAACTCCGATGCCTTTAGTTAAAAATGTAAGGTCACTGGAACAAAGATCTGGCAAAAAATAAACCAGAATGTCTACTTTTGTCTAGGCGTGGTGGCATGAATAGATTTATGTAATAGTAAATTAATGAAAACACTGTTGTATCACTTTGACGGGTATTTAAAACGACTTCCTAAATGTTAACAATGACTTTTATCAACAATTTATTGATGTTTTTTAATGTCTTTTGTATTGCACTAAAAATATAACATCTAGCCTAAATTAACTGGTTTAATCCAAGTCAAAATATTATTTAATATTGCTGAATCAACCAAATGTAACTTTTTTTTTTTAATGTACATGTCACAGGAATTCGCATGTCACAGCAGCAACACATACTATATATAAAAAATATATATAAAAATTGTAAATATATATACACATTATATATATATAAAACATTTACACCAACCAAACACTCTGGTACAGCAAATCACTTTAACTAAACAGTCTTACAGCAGGTAGACGGAAACTATCTTACTTTACTATCTCACTATCACTATCTCACGTTTGAGCAACGAGCTACATACCGTATACATGGTTTCAGGGGGTGAGATTTACAGTATGATTCATAATGGAAGAAAGCTTCTCATATATCCCTATCTTGCCCAATTTCATCTACAGAAGGCAGAGGGCACCCCAGTACTGAACTAGCCCTCATAATCAGTTTGTGAAGTCTTTTTTCCCCGTTCCTCTCAGATATCCCACCACCCCAACATACGATCTCTCGTCTCAGTCTCATACGAAATCCTTAAAAGTCCGGCACACACCAAACTATCTCAGTCGACTCAGATCTCGGTTCTGACCCTTATACAAGTAAACCATGTGATCACAACAGTCCAGCTTATTGTTTAAGTAGATTAAGATATTTATTAGATTTCACTGTTTCAATGTCCACCCCTTGAATATCTGCAGAGACAATTTGATGTGTTTTCTTTTGGAAATCTATCATGATTTCTTCAGTTTTGCTTGCAATAAAGGGATAGTTCACCCAAAAATGTAAATTCTGTCATCACTTACATCATCATTCTCTCTTCTGCTGAACACAAAAGAAGACATTTTGAAGAATGTCGGTAACCAAACAGTTGACATACCCCTTTTGAATTCCATAAATTCCATAATTTTGAATCATATGATATAAACATACTATAGAAGTCAATGGGGCCCATCTACGGTTTGGTTACCCATATTCTTCAAAATATCTTCTTTTTTTTTCTCAGCAGAAGAAAGAAATGCTTACAGGTTTGGAACATATTGAGGGTGAGTAAATGATGACAGAATTTTAATTTTGGTGTGAAATATCCCTTTAAGCTCAAGGGAATTCAACTCGCACCAATCCAAAAAAATATAAAAAATTCTTAATCAGCTCTCTATTCATCAGTCAGATGTATATAAAGTAAATATAGGCCTACAGTATATTCATACTCAACTTGGTATAAACAAGAGAGAGAGGAATGCAGGAGTGTCGGTTTACAACCTGACTATCCAACGGGACAGAACTTTTCGCTGCAACTAATTCCCACACAACACAAGCGTACACCCCCTAGCGGTAACAACTGGAACGGATAGAATTGTACTCAGTCTACTACAATATTATACACAAATACATTAATTTATACCAACAAAATAAGTTGTTATGGATTAAATCAAGTGAAATAGCAGGTTACCACTTTTTACAGTGTATGGCACTTTAAATTTGAGTAACAGTTATAGATTCAGTAACCTTGTAAAAGTGGCGGGGGAAATTATCAGATTTGTCCTACAGACATATTTTTTAATTCTATATTTTTAGAAAGGCTTAGGACTATTCTTTGTTTGTACTGATGACCAACCATTACGATTTTATTTCCAGTTCGGTTGTACATTTGCGGGGAGTACCTTTTTATAAAAAATAAAAAAGAATCCTTTGTGTGGCTACTGAATTGTTCTTGCCCTGGTGAGAGTTAATAAAATTAATTATAATAATAAGAAATGAAGCTGGTATTCCTACACTCTTAAAAGAAAATGTTGTATATGCAAGGTATGTTCTGTCAGGTGCCTCATATATATACTTTTAGGGTGCCCATCATGGATTTATTTTTAAATCATTAATTTAGTTTTAATTCATTTTTTATTTTGATTTAGTTTTATGAATTAACATCTTGTAAACTTACTTTGTCACTAGAATTGTCACTAGAACATTAAAGTATACCTATTATGCCATTATTTGAGACATTCTTATAACTATTTTTGGCATAAAGGGTTCTTTAAAATTGAGTCAAGAACCCTTTACTCATATTACCAAGAAATCCACTGTCCAATTTCCAAAGTAATCAAAATAGTTTCATTAAGTTTAATAGGTCTTAACTACACATTTTGTTCTTAAATCAATTAATGCAGAACTTTGAGTTGAAATTACTCACAATATTAAGTTTATGTATAATCATCAACATTATTATGTCAACAGAACTCAGCAAAATAATGTTTGCCATTTTAAAGTTTTAATTAAGTCAATAAATTCGAATTCATTTGTTGAATTAAAACATTTTTGCTATTTAAAGTGTTATTGACCAACATTTGTATTTATTCTCAAAGACGCATGCAGCAGCACATGGAATATTTTACACTGTCAAACCGCTTGGAAACACCAGTTCAGATGCAGCGATAATGATTTGCTAAAGAGTGTCACGGACCCTTTGACCTGGAACTTTTGAAACAAAGAACCTTTTAGCAACTGGGAATATCCACCAGGACTGGGACTCAAACCTTAACCTTTTTGTTAGTGAATGCATTCTGGAATTATGAGTGTATTGTGTCTTATGATTATTTAACAGTAGATAAAACCACACACATGCAAACATACATGTATGGATCGGTATGAACTACGCACATTCAGCGGCGTCCTCATTTCCACATAACGTGTGGTTTCTTATGCGGGTGAAGCTGACTTTCATATTTTTTCTAGGTCATCATAATGTTTTATGTAACTCATGTCCTAAAATCAGAAAGTGAAATAGGTCATAAGTGAGAACAAAGCCTTACAGTGCTCTTTTAGCAATGATTCACTTCCCTTCAAACCCACAGCCGTCTTGTTGCACGACTTTAAACAACCATTTTAATGTCACTAAAAGCATTGCTCTCCGTTGTGGTTTTACTAAAACATTCTTAGATTCTTTTATTTACACCTCCAGGTTTAGAGAAGTGTCATGCTACTTGACATTTCAACTTTAATTTCTAAGAAACTTAGAATGATATTATAAAACGTTTTTAGAAGAAAAAAAATGAGATCAATTATTGGATCCTACTGTTTCTTCTCATCATTCGCTGTGATCTGATCTAAAGATGTGATAAGAGAATGTGATGACTGTTAAGTGGATGATACTTAACTTTTTGAGCAATGTTGGGCAATCTTACAGAGCGATTGTTGCGTTGGTACTTTCTCATTGAAAATGGGCAATACATTTATATCTGGATAATTTAGATTGGGCCCTGTGTCTGCCCATTGACGGCAACATTGCTCAAAACGATTTCCTGGAAAGCCAGACGGTCTAAATGTTAGACTTGATGTTTAAATTATCTGTGTTATTTATATTATTTTGGCTCACACATTATATTAATTGTCTTTAAATGCTACGTAATATTTAAATTAATCAATTGATCCACTTATTGTGTAGGTACATGTTTTTTTTCCATTGAGCTTATATTTTTTTATAAGCAATTATAATTAATTACAACTGTAAAACATTTTTAATACATCACTAATTGCATTGTTGACCCTACACCAGTGTTATTTTATTTTTTATTTATATTTTATAGTTTTATTAATATTTTGAAATGGCTTTTGTTTTTATATTTTATATTTATTTATGTTTTATATTTGGTTAACGATAACAACCCTGCGATACACCAACCCCTTAACCCACCCTTAAACCTAACCACACCATGAAACCTGGCCCGGCTGCCTAACCGTACCCTTATCTCACCTCAACATTCTTGCGCACCAAAACTCTTTTTTTTTTTAATGCAAGTACATATTTTAGTAGTTAAAGACACCTAATATATAGCATGACCTCATTTGGTCTTGGAAGTAGATTACTAAGTAGATTAACTCGAGTAACTCAGCTGCCATCAAAGAATTACTATTTCCTTCCTCAAATAGTTTCAATTAAAATCGAGAATAATTCATGAAAAACTGAGCTATCTGATTCTTTGGTGTGTTGTTCACTCTTTAATGTTTAATGAACATTTGCATGACTTTGTTTAGAATATATTGGGAAGGAATTCACACACACAATACAAGTCTTTAATGTGTCCCTGTTACAATTACACATTTAAACACTGAGTAGGAATAAGGATTGGTTTAGGCCGGGTTAGTTGCGTGTAATTATGTATAATTTATAGTTATATTACTATATAGTAAATACATGTAACATGTATAACAAGGACTATTTATACAGTACATCATATATTTTTTAAAGTGCTGTGTTTCTTCAGGCCAAATATAAATGATTTATGATAATATTTAATATTGTAAAAATGGTATTTAAAAATTACACCTTTCCCCCCACATTGCTCTACCTAATTTCCACTGAACGTATGTATTTAGTTTTTGGCACAATTTTAGTTTGGTTACTTTTTTTTGCGCTAAATAAACATTTATATACATTATAAGCTCCACATTTGTTAAATTCTTGTACGGTATAATTACGTTTTATCATTGTCCTGGGATCTTTTTAATGTTTAATTATTTATTTATTTATTTTTTTCAGTCACAGCACCTAAAATATACAGCTTATCTTATACAGTGCATTCATACTGTACATTTTTACCTAAAATCTACACGTTGAGGGAAAATGTCCATCTACATGTTTACCCAGTTTTTTTAAACTAATCTAACTTTTTACATTTTCAGTTATTAAAAAAAATTATAATAAGATGACTATTATGACTATGATGATTATATTTTTGCATTCAATTCATTACATATTATATACCAGCCCTAATCATGTTTAGTGTCTAAACTGGTGATTTCGTTGATGACACACAATGATTACTTTTAAAAACGAAAGAAAAAAAAGACAGCGATTGTCAAATTGGGAAATTTAGAGGGATGGAACATCTCACTTTATGGCATATAAATTTAGCCGACCTACTAATATTTAACTCCGTGATTTTCCCCTGTCTTCCACCCCCAATGATGTGGTCTTCAAATTCCCCTCACGAACAGCTATATAATGTAGAATTTGAGGATGCTCCTCACCATCACAATCCTCAACATTGCTGCTACTGTCCACAGAACTAACTTATCAAATACTTTGATCACTTTTGATTACATTTTTCACCGATAAGTGTCTTGTTTCCCTCCCATGATGAGCAGACTCGTCCTGACGTCATCGGCGCTGCTGCTGCTGCTGTGTTTCTGGGTCACTTTGAGTCAAAGCAGTGAGTAAAACTGATTCTATCAGACATTCTCTTTGATTTCAAGTGTTTTCAAGTGTTTTTTCAGTGCTTTCAATTCACAAGGCTGTTCTTGAAATGTAGCCACATGCATTTTTATGTATTTTAAACATTTAGGACACTGCCATGCTTGATAATCAGGGCTTTTGCAATTGATTTGTGATTCATTCATTCACATCTTAACTTAATGGTGAATTGAATAGGCCTACTTTTACACTAGCAGAAAAGTGGCTTATGAATCTTTGAATAAACCTGAGGTTAGTTGTTACAGCATGAACTGAGAGTGTGTTATGTGTTAAGGTCCGGTGAGGTGCTGTACCAAGTATTCATCGCAGCCGTTACCTGTTCACCGGCTGAAAGACTTCACTCGGCAGGACGGCACCATGACCTGCAACATACAGGCTGTCATGTGAGTAACAACGCTGGTTCTGACTTAAAATGACATGTCTCTGATATTAATATTCTTACATGTGAAAGAACAATCTGTGATATCTACGAACATTCTCATTCTCTTTCCTGCAGTTTTACTACGGTAAAGGGCAGACTGGTCTGTGCTAACCCTGATGATCTGTGGGTTCAGAAAGCCATATCACATATTCAGTGAGTTCAGCATTACACACACTTACATTTATGTTTCTTAAAAACAGCAATGTATTGAATGGCAGTGAGCACAAAATGTAACCATAGTTGTGTATATGACTAAACTGGCAAACGTAGTCCTGATCCAGTTCAAGGTTTTGTAATGTGCACATTTAATTTTGTAATGTGTTTGTCTCCTTATGCTGGATACTCTGGTAAATGAGCTGAAGTTAAAACTTGAGAAGCCTCTCTTAACAGTTTTGTTTTGTTTCTCGCAGGGAGAAAAAAAGGAAGTCAGCGTAACGTGGACACCATCAAATCGGTCTAGAGTTGCCTAAATTGAACAAATCAACATTAAACACATTGATTACAATTTATTTTTTTACAATTTATTTTTTTATAATTAATTAATAAATACGTTGTTTTGACGGCAACAATGTGTCTTTTTGTTTTGTCTGCAGCATTTCTAATAAGGTTGACTTAGTTTTAAGTTTTTTCACAATATGCTCACAAGGTTGCTCTTGCATTACACTTTACATAAAACACTCTAAATAAATCTGTACAGTAGTACACCTGGGCAAGATAGAAATGTGTTTAACCTTTTAGGCTAAAGTAAAAAACAAAAAAAACAAACAAAAAAAACATGAATGTTTGGGAGGACACAAAGTAGACAGTAGATGGCAGTATATATCCACTTACCATTAGCCCAAAAACAGCCCCAAAATATTTTTTTTACCTTTAATGTTCTTTAAATTATTGGAAATTTGTTTAGTGCTTGCAAAAGCATATGTGCATCTTAGAAGTAATTACTTTGGACTTTTTAACCAACCCCTCCCAGAATGTCAGACTAGGAAAGTTCACTTCTTCAGGTCTTACCCTGAATACTGGTTCCACATGGATGTGTGTCGAGTCCCCTGCTATATGCACTCTTCACTCATGTCCATGTAACAAACACCATTGTAAAATTTGCAATAATAATTATTTGCTTGATCACAAATAATGCATGGACAAACTACAAAAATCTGACAGCCTGCATGGTGCTTCAACAATAATCTAATCTTTAAGAGATAGTGGTGGATTTTAGGAAGACAATGAAAACTGACCTGAGTCCTGTGCTTATAAATGGAGTGGCTGTGGAGAGAGTTCCCTGTTTTAAATTATTGGGGTTGAACATTACAGAGGATTTTTTTTTTACACACACCTCCATTGTCACTGGAAAAGCACACTAAAGTCTTCATTTTCTGACAAGATTAAAGAAAGGAAGATTGCATCAAAAATTTCTTGTGAACTTTTATCGATGTGCAGTGGAGAGTGTACTGACATATTGCATCACATTCTGGTACGGTATTGTACATGAGAGGAACAGAGGGCTGTGCCAAAATGGCACACAATTTCATCCGCACACAGTTACCATCAGTTGAGGGCATTTACTTGTCGAGATGTTGAACCTCCAAAACTATTAGAGACAAGACTGAAAAATCTTTTTTTTGATGTTGCTAGAGTCGTACAACTATTGAACATTTCCCGACTGTTTTCCATCTATAAATTATATTTGTAAATGCACTGCACACTTTAACCAGTCCATTGCTTTTTACTGTACTATTTGTTTTATCTTGTGTATATATAGCCTATGTTAAAAACGTGTAATCTATATTGACATTTTTATATTTATTGTTGTGCTTTTTGTCTATATTTTGTGTTGTCTTTTTTATGCTGCTGTTTTATGTGAATGTTTGAGAAAGTGGGATATACTAACTAAACTTTGTTGTTTTGCACAGCAGCACAATGACAATAAAGTGTTTTACTTTAAGTCTTTAAATTAGTAGTAATTAATCCAATGCATCATTTTGTTGGCTCTAGTCAATGAAAGGACTCAGTCCAAATGATTATGGATATGTCAAATGTGATTAGAGCTCAGGTGGAAGGCCAACATTCAATATACTGTATCATCATAATTTGATTGTGATGTGCTTGGGTTTTCAGTACCTTTCTAGAACATGAAGTGGATCTAAACATACAGATTCTATGTTATACTGGTATGTTACCTGTTATTTAGGGGATGTAGAAAGTTCTGCAGGTGGATAATGCTCAAATTAAAGAGCACAGACGCAGCCATAATTTCCATAGGCTAATGACCAACGCAGTTTACCAACAAAAATTAAAAATAACATGGCTTTGCAAATTATCAGTTTAATAAACACTGTAAAAAGTAATCACTGAATCTATTTAACCCTCTGATTCTCTTCATTTGGGCCGACACTAGTTACCTTTGGGGTCTCAGACAATAAAATATAATTTTAAAATAAAAAACAGAATAATATTTTATTTTAACAAATGTCATTTTAGTCTATTAATGTTTTCACTCCACATTTGTGCAGGATTTGGACAATTTGGATACATTTGGAGGATTTATGATATCTTTTAAATGTATATAAAAAAATAAAAATAAAATGTAAATAGGTTTTTATACAAAAACAGCTATATAAAACTTCACTATATAAAAGACCCACATTTCTAAATTTCATTTATGGGGATAACATGGATAATTTTACATGGTTTAGTGTATTACATATAATATTTTGGAAAATGTAGTTTTAAAAGTAAAAAATAATAATTTTAGCCACTAGATGGCTATAGAACTCCACTATATGCTATTTGACTAACTGAAAGATATCTTTTCGCAAGTTAGAAAAAAATCCCGCATAGAAGTTTTTTTTTTTTCAGTACAAAAAATGCTAAACTTTGACAAACAAAAAGTCATTTTTATTGTTAGAAATTTAGATATGAATCCAACTGGAAAAACTTGTGAAAACATATTTTTCAGTTAGTCAAATACTAAACAATATCCACAAATATTGGACCTGGAGCCTGTAAGACTGTCCCTCAGTCGTAGAGTAATTTTCACCATAATGAAAAATTCTGCTATAATAAAGTGTACTTCTTTACCATATAGAGACAACATCTCAGTGAAGAATGCTTGAAATTATGAGACATGTGTGAAGAAAACAAAGGAAAATCAAGGAAAAACACTTGTGAACAGAATTAATTTATTGTGTAATTTCTCAAGTTGTTTATCGCGATATAAATTTGCCCAGAAACATCAATAATTCATATTCTACTAAACTTTAGGCTATTCCTCGCATAGGCCTAGTCCATTAGTGTTTTCTTTTACTGTTTTGTTTATGTCCTATTAATATCAAGAAATGTTTTGATTTACTAGAGATTTATTTACCACGAAAAGTCGTATTAGAATGCCAAAATATAAAGAAATAGAAAAAAAGAAAAGAAAATCACTTTCACGTAAGCTAAGCAGCAGTGCGAATCGTTTAATGGTAGTTTTGAAGAGCTCCGGTAGGGGGCGCGCCTGCTGCAGCTCCCGCCTCCGCCCCGGATGACAGCGCTGTCCACGGCGCGCGCGTCCTTCCGGTTATGCGATGGTGGTGCAGTGTTTTGTTTTATTTGCGTGTTTTTGTTTCTTTTAGTGTGTTTCAATGACCTCAGAGTTATGGCATGCAATTGCAAGATGTATAAAACTGTATTTAGATGCATTTCTTTGCGTTATCAACCCAGCTGACCCGACGGTACGCCTGCATGAATTATGATTAGGCTAATGCTGATTCTGATGTTTGATATCTGAACATGTTTGTCACTATAGCAGTTTTTGAAGAGCCGAAATTCCCATTAAAAGCCGTTTTAACACCACTGTCGCAACTTTAAACTGTCATTTAGGACAAATTAGTTTTCAGGTTAATGCATTTTGATATATCACACATGCTTAAGTCAGCGAAGCTATGATAATGGTCTTACTGTATACGACAGTTTTTTAAAAATGTATTTAAGTCTTAAAACGCACTGCATGCTCAGATTTGTGAATGATTGTTACTGCTTGCGTTTCTATCAGAAGTGAAGCTGCTCTGGTTGCCATGGAGACGGAGACTGAGCACCATGCAATGTTTGTGGACCCTGACTTTCCAGCTGATGATTCCTCAGTCTTCTGTGACTACACCACGCCCCTCTCCAAACTATTGGGTGATGTCTGTTGGCTCCGCCCACAGGTAACATACTTTATGTTGCGTCCCAATTTTTGTGAAGAAAAGTGCATACTTTTGAGTGTGTAGCAAAAGAGTAGGCTTTGGGACATACTACTTCATTATCTTTATGTGCATCCTGTCACCATAAACTACCCTGTTAATCATCTTGTCACTGTCAAAATCCTCCATTCAATCTAATTTGAAATGTTGTATCACGTTGATCTGCCAGTCGTGGGTCTTTCATGTGGAGACTCTCCTCATGTGTTTCCAATTTGAATATTATGAGGCATTTAAAAGTTAATGGCTAAACTTATCTTTACAAAAGTTCACAGTGCTGCTGCAGATGAAATATAATGTGGACAACAATTGAATAAATACATTTTCGTCAGGTTAGATACTGATAATTTATCACTCAAACCTCTTTATCTAAACCTCTCTACATAACTGCTGGACTCACACTTCACGAAGTGGACGAGGGAAGTTTATTTGACAGACCCTCGCTCCCTCGATTTTGACAGAGGGAGTCTACTTCATGTACACTTTAGGCAGCTCCATATACCACAATGCAACACGATTGTGACGTCCACGAATACTATTTAGGGTGGATAGTATGCGTATTATTGGGACCACCATCAGTTAAACACACATGAAGACCTATAAGAACTGACTTTCATTTAGCTTGGTGTCTGTCACAATTTTAAAGACTCCACGATATTAAAATAAAAGTTTTGTGGCTTTTAGTGGGTTACCTTTAAGACTATCTGTAATAGAGTACTCCTAAATATTGACAAAAATATCTTTTGCATATAGCAGATTGCATACATTTAACAAAGAAGGGAGATGAGCCCTTCGATATGTCCAAAACATGCTATTTCAGTTGGAAATGCATAAGCATATGGAGTAAAAAGAATTGCACTTGTTAAGAGAATTAACTGGGTCTACGTCTACAAAAACGTCTATATTGACACAAACTGGCTTCACAGTATTTTTCCTTGCATGTCTCCTAGGACATCTGCAAGCAGCCTCAACTCTTCCCCGATGACCCTGTGAAGGCCCACCCAAAGCAAGGCATTCTGGGAGACTGCTGGTTGCTCTGTGCCTGCTCAATGTTACTCAATAGCAAGCATCTTCTGAACAAGGTGAACAGTGTCATGTTTAATTTCAAGTCGAGTCAAGTCACCTTCATTTATATAGTGCTTTTTACAATAGAGATTGTATCAAAGCAGCTTTACAGTGATAATAGGAAACTAAAGTAACAGAGATTGTTTTGACTGTACAGCAGCTTTAGAAAAAAATATTGTCCAGCTTAAGTAATTTTTTGATTGATTCATTTCTGTTGTAAAAATCATTAGTAATTAACTTAGGGGCAACTTACACAACACCGTTTTCAACTGAAAACAGAAAACATTTGTTGCGCTCTGGCTGTTCATTTACACAACAATGGCGTTTTGGTGGCCTGAGAAGAACGCAAACTTTAAAATAGGTTTCAAAGTGCATTTAAATTACTCCGAACCATCCCTTTAACGCATTATAGTCCTTCCCGTCTATTGCAATCTCAAAATTCTGGCCAGTTGATAATACCTAGATTATCAAAATCAACTGCTGGCGGTAAATCCTTTTCCTATTCCTAAATCTAGATTAAAAACACATCTCTTTAACCAGCCGTACACATAACACATGATCAATTTCTATTATTCAAATCATGTAAAATGATTGTTAAGCAGCATAAATTAGGTCAGCCGGAACCAGGAACACTTCCCTTAACACCTGATGTACTCGTTACATCATAAGAAGAATGGCATCTAGGCAAATATTAGTCTCTCTGTTTATCCAGAGGTTTACCGTAGTAAGCTGGATCCGGGCCGTAACGAACACAACGCAGCCCTGAAGTGTCAATGGAGACCGTGTCACTAGACTATCCCCTTCGAAGGCCTCATCGACACAATTATTTATATTCTCTGTCCAGATGAAAATGTTATGAAAATTATTCTCGTTCCACGGAAATTGCTAAAACGCTGTATTATTCATGCCAGACAAGTAATTGGCAATGTCACTAAACATTAACTAAACACTAAAGTAAGACTACGAGCCTGTGCACATACGCATTCAAACGCGCATGACTATAGACTGAACACATAATACACAGAATTAACCTCATTGGTTCTTGCACGTCAAGCATGCTTGATCTTCCGTTAACCACATCTCATGTGTGTGACTGAGCGTTGATGAATGTTTATATGTGAATAAAAGATTAGATCATAAGAATAAAACATAATTAGATGTTCATCATATAAAACGATTGTGTCTCTTCGTAAAATTCTTACGCTCAATTCATATGGATTAGTACTATAACTTAGGTTCTGGAAGATACTTATGGAACCAAAGCTGCTAAAAAAGTGGACGGGCACTGTTTCACTCTATTGTTCAGTTATTTTAAATTGACCAGCTCATCTACATCTTCTCTGCAGCACACAAATATGGGTTTAAAGATTATAGTGTTAAAGGTTCTAGTTTAAAGAGTGTGTTATATAGCATTCAATCATATTTCACACATTAGACTTATTCTTAAACATTATAACAGCACTGCTGTGTATGTTGTTTATTTCACAACTTCATGCAAAGACCTCAACTGAATGTGCTCTAGGTGTATTTTTATGTGTGTTTGTGTTTGTTATCAGGTATTTCCACCAGAACAGCCTTTGTGGGGCGACTGTGCTTATCACGGTGAGTTCCGGTTCCGGTTCTGGAGGAACGGGCACTGGATAGAGGTACGGGTGGATGACCGGCTGCCCTGTATCAATGACACTCTCTGCTTCTCACAATGCCAAAGTCCTAGAGCATTCTGGGTAGCACTTTTGGAGAAAGCATATGCCAAGTATGTGCTGGTACAAAGATGTCTGTAAAGTATAAAATATAATTTTGATTTTGATGTTTGAACTAAGACCAAATCATAATAAGTGTTGGCAACTCTTGTTCATGCTAGGCTACATGGATCATATGAGCGTTTGTGGGCAGGCCAAGTATGTGAGGCAATGGTGGACTTGAGTGGAACCATTGTGGTACGATGGAGTCTAAAAGGGGCGGAGTCATCACAACAGTCCAACGACACCCAGATTCAACACACCGCTAACGGGACAAGTCTATCTCAACTCTCACTGGAGCTGAAGGAGCGATGTGCCATCAGCTGCTGTGTTCACAGCGCCTCCATGGGTGAGAGAGAAGAGTAACCTCTGAATTTTACATTTAATTGAGCAGGATGTTGACACTAACTTGAGCTGAATAATGATGCTATTGCCTTCTGTAGAGATTCTTCTCAGCTGAAATTTAATTTAATAATTGATGGTTTTGCAACATTAACACTGTCATTTTTCTGTTTATTATCGTGAAGCTGCTTTGATATAAATTATATTATGTGCTTTGATGTGCACTATATAAATAAATGTGACTTTACGTGACAAACAAGTAACTGTTGTTTGACACAGCCAGGAAGTGTTATTTTAGTATTATTACTGTAATATGAAAGTATTTAAAAATATGTTGAATTAGATTTAATTTTTATATTTTCTGTTTTCATTTTAATGTTAGTTTAAGTTTTAGTAATTTTGTTGTGTTTTTGCCATTTTTATAAAAAAAATTTTTTTTGCAATTTTAGTATTTCAACTTAAGCTCATTTTATTTCAGTTAGTTGCCAAGGCAACATTTTATTATTATTTTTTTAATTCTTTATTTAAATTTGCTATTTGGAAGTGATTATAGACTATTATAGCAGCACTAGTTAATAGTTTACAGATTTTACAGTGTCCCTAATTTATACCTTGAATTTTTTGCTGGCGATTTTACAATTGGCAGAAAATCTTTCACAAAATACCACAGGAAATATTTAGAGGAAGGTGCTTCTTCCTTATAGAAGTTTCACATAGAAGTATTTTTGATAGCATGCCTCGCTGTTTTTCAATGAGAAAAGAGGTGAAAAAATTGCAGTATTCGTTAATGCAATAACAATGGAAAAAATGATCTGCGAGCCAGGTACATTATAAGGTGTATTATAAGGAGGTATAAAGTACATGAGCCTCATTTAGCCCAGCTCAGTCAGGTATGATGATGTACTGTATTAGCTCTAGTAATGGGTTTGTTTGTCTCTCTCTCTGCAGGTGTCCCAGAGCTTGGCCAGTTCCACGCCATGAGTGTGATGGAGTGGACAAATGTGACAACGACTACAGGCGAACAAGTGGAGCTGATCAGGATAAGAAACCCTTGGGGGAGGAGGAGCTGGGCCGGAGTGTGGAGGGAGAGGTATGGAGGGAAAAAATGCTGAATGATCACATACTAGTCCATTTTTACGTTAATTTTGTGTGCTAAATACCTTATATGTGTTATGAATAGATTTGTTATTGTAATTGTAAATATCTCATATCTGTGTGGATCGATTTAACATACTTAACTAACATGATAATAAGGTTCTTAATAGAAATTGGCATCTATTTTACTTTTATTAGTAACTGCAGTGCTGTGTGGGTCATTGACATAGACAGGCCGAAAGTCATTGATTTCCAATGGAGAGCAATAATGATCATATGCATATGTAGATTTTTCAGATCCTATTTGAGCTTCGGATGCATTGAACTGTTTGAACTTTTGTGATTAGACTGAATGCAATCACCGGACCTTATCAAAACTATGATATTATTGAAGAACAAAGTGAGAATTAACAATATTTTTTCACTAAAATGTTGTTTTTTAAACACTATTTCTTTTAAAATGATTGATTAATGAATAATTATGTCTGAAATAAATATTTCACGGTTGTTAAATTGTAAAAAGTATTTACTTCTCTCTAGAAAGCCTACAGTACTATGTTTTTCTTTTAAACATATTGATGGTCATTTGTTTTGGGAAAGGCTGCTTCTGTCTGACTGGTTCTGTCTGTCTCTCTCTACAGCGGATCAGGATGGGCTTCTCTGGAGGCCTCCTGCGCTCAGGCTTTACTGCACCGCACAGCAGAAGGGGAATTCTGGATGGACGTGAAAGAATTCCAGCAGGAATTTGATGAGGTCACAGTGGGCTATCCCATCAGTGTTGCTGGACACCTCCAAAGCATCTACACAGGTATGGGCTATACGTTCTTGAGAGCATTTACGGTACATCACCAGACCCTTGCTGTATTATGAATTATTTATCTACTGAATAAGTAGATATTTATTTAATATTTGTATTAATGTGCCATTTCCCCTCATGTAGGAAGCTTTCTAACCCACAGCCACCAGATTGGAGGTCGCTGGGTCAAAGGTCACTCTGCAGGCGGTTGCCGTAACAACAGCACTTTTAGCAGCAACCCTAAGTTCTGGTTGAAAGTGTGCGAGAAAGGAGAAGTGTTGCTGTCTTTGCTTCAGTACGGACACCCTGAACCCCCAGCAGAGGGCGGCACTCAGCAGCATCCACACCTCCAGGCCATTGCACTACATGTGTGGAAGGTTAAAGAATCACAAAACAATCTTTTTTTTGAGTGATTGAACATATTACACTATGTCACTATATTATTACACATATTACACATATTACCATATGTGATATATATATATATATTTAATATGTTTTAGGTGGAGAAGAAACACTTCAACCTGGTGCGGACATTGAACAAGCCTCCGCTTGTGTCACACACGCATGCGTATGATCGGGAAGTGGTTGTAGACACTCGCCTGAATCCTGGTTTTTATCTGCTGGTGCCCAGTACATTCCTGCAGGGAGCAGAGGGCCGCTTCCTCTTGAGAGCTCATTCTTCCTGCTCTACCTCTCTCAGGTCACTGCATAAGGACATACTTACTGTATTGAACTCCTTGTACAGTTTAAAAGTTTGGGGTTATTAAGATTTTAATGTTTTAAAAGAAGTCTCTTATAGGATGTAATTTATTCCTGCGACTCAAAGCGGAATTTTCAGCATCATTACTCCAGTCTCCAATGTCACATGATCCTTCAGTAATCATTTGGTGTTTACGAAACATATATAAATGTCTTTACTGTCTCTTTTGATCAATTTAATGCATCCTGGCTGAATAGGAAATTTAATTTCTTTACAAAATATCTTACTGACCCCAAAACTTTTGAACAGTACTATGTAAATATACTGTATAAAAATAAAACAAATTATTAGTGGTCATATGCACACTGCATCTACATATTTGATTTGGTGCAATAAAGCCATCTTAATGGTTTGAAATGTCTGTTTTTCTCTCTAGTGTGATGAAATCAACTCCTCCTCCTCTTCAGCTCTGTTCAGAGGGCGAGTGGGAAACCATCAGCTCTCATGGCTCTTGGTCTGTTGGTTCTACTGCTGGAGGAAGTCGCAACTTTGCCACACATGGACGCAACCCCTGTATACCCCTTACTGTGACCTATGACCCAGGAGGTAACAACGTAAGGGTCACTCTTCGCCAAAACAGGCCTGAAAATGCCCTCCATGCCATCGGCTTTCATATTTATAAGGTCAGAAATGATTCATTTCTAATAAGTTTCGAGGCATTTATGATATGACTAAACTGTTTAAAAGCTCAAGTGTTTATTGTGCTAAAAGTGTTCAGTTTTAATCATAATTGTTTTAGAAATTATATAGTAATTTAGTCAGAGCCGATCCTGACCCGGCCCTAAGCAAAATTCTGTTAAGGGGCCCTCCTATCTGACCCATGGAAACCATTTGCCATTGCCACACCTGACACCCCAGTGCTCCCACTCCTTTAACTAGTACTAATGAAAATGTAATTCCTGATATCAGAAATAGACATTGTTACTAGAAAAAGTTCATTCTTAGGCCGTGTGTCCACCAAAGCGTTTTTTTCACGCGGCTGGCTTTATTTTTCAATTGTTTTCAATGGGAACGCCGCGTTTTTAGAACGCCAGGAGCGTAATGAGGCGCTGAGCGAGTATTTAACGCTCAAGTGCTGAGCGCTCGGCTTTTTACAGGTCGCCGAGAGTTGAAGAATGCTCAACTTTGGGTAAAACGCAGCGCTCATCACTGTCACTTTTTAGCCAACCGTCCAATCACAGTGGAGGAGGGGCGGGACTAATACCACACGGACCAACGGCAACGGATATTCTGTATCATAGCAACGATGCGTCTCAACTGAAAAAAAAACTGCGCTGCCAAAACGCTCTCAAGCGCACATACGGCCTTAATATCAAGAATTCACATTTTAAATAGTGCAAATTTAAATATTGATATTAAAAAAATGCATCCTGGGAATTAATAAAAGCTAAAATGGCTTGTCATAAGCATAGCATGTCACTGTGTTTTAAATGAGAAAAGCAATACTTGATACGTGATGATTTTTATTTACTGAGGAATGTGCATCCGTATTGACCAGGATGTCCAGGCAATCAACATTTTAAGTGCAATATAGCCTATAAATCAATAGTCAATGTCATTGCTATGCTTTCCATCTTGCTTTATTGCAGAGTTGTAACTAATCTGACTTGGAGACTAGTTAATCATTGTCTTGTTTTAAAAGTATGTGCGCCTATAATGAGGAGTGCCATCATGCCCATATTGTACTGGTCCCCACAGATGTTTCTGCTGGAAAGTGCGCGTTTCATTTCGTGCATGCGATATTGCTAACTTTGATTAACGCGCTTTGACACGAGGGGCCTTGAGTAATCTGCGGGGCAACTTGCGTAGTGCGCGTATAGGGCTGATCGGCTCTGAATTTAGTATTAATAAGGTGTAGGTGTCTAACATTCAATAGTTATTCCTATTTTTGGTATGCCTTCATGATATTTTAATGTCCAGGTACCTGCCGGTGGTTCTGGCTCCCTGTTAACCCCTGGTTCCATGTGTCCTGTGGCTAGTTGTGTACCTCATGCCCACTCCCAGGAGGTCAGTGTGTTTTGCCATCTACACCCAGGCGAGTATGTCGTAATTCCCTCCACCTACCAGCCGGAACTCAGCGCTCACTTCACGCTTACTCTTCTACACAGGATACACCGGTAAGCACTCTGCATACACCCTATAGTACGGAGCCTCTAAAGTGATTATGATTTTGGTGGAAAAATCAATGCTATTTCTTGAACACATCAAGAACGCAAAAGCATTGAAATGTATTTGTTCTTCCAATTTCATATTTTTTCAAGCAAAATGTTCCTTAAAGGTGCAGTAAGTGATTTCTGAAAAAACGCTGTTGATATTCTATATGTTAAGAAATGGTTGCTGGTTGACATTGAGATGTCAATCTTTGGCTCTGTACTAAAGTACTAATGTTGTCAACCTCCTCAGGAAAGCAATGCAGAGTGAAGAGCTTCTGGGCCATGCTGTGCAGGAGGTAACAATCTTTCAGCTCATTTAACACTCATGTTCAGATGACATTCAAGCCATGAACTTTTAGCTACTAGGGATAGTGCAAAATATAAATCGATATATAATGCATTAGCACTGATTTTGCAGAAGATCATCATAAATAACATTTATGAATGACAATTATTTTAAACTAGATTTACACTTTTATGTCTTGCATAAAACATTTAGAATTTACTTGGAAACAGTGGTTCCTCAATTTGAAAAAATAAATAAAACCCACTTTAGTTGAAACTTCACTACATGAAAAAGTATGAAACTTCATAAATGTTTTCATGTTTAATTGTAATGTATTATTAAATATGAATAATATTAAAATGTATTTATACATTGTTTGTACCGTTTCTGTAATGAGTTCTGTATTTAGTTTTACTTCCATTGCTCTCCACTGTAAGTAGTTTCATGACAGCTAATGTACCATTAGTTTTGTAATATCCCTCTTCTCTCTTTCTGTTTTCTCTCACAGGTCTCCTGTATCTCTATGATGAGATGACAGTCTGGGGAAGTGGATCAGATGCCCATGTTGAGATGAAAGCTCACGAGAGGGTGTGTGGCATGAAGCCCGAGCATAGCCTCGTCCACTGGGCTGATCTTAATGGAAGCCACTGGTGCACATAACTACCAGAAGCCATCGGCAGTGGATTAATCATGGTATATAACATGTAGGGATTTGTCACAATGGTTGCAAGGATTCTTGGCCTATTAATATAGCATTCACTGATGTGTGTGTGACTGCTTTGAATGTGGCCAGAATTTTGTGTTGGAACGATACATTTTATAAAATGATTGTAATATCTTTTGTTTTAACTGTAATGTACTTTAAATATGTACTGATGCCAGATGTATTTATTGTGAATGATCACAGATTTATGATTAATGATCTTATCTTTTGGTTTTTGTCCAAAGCAAAGGTGAAAATAATCAAATTAGAAGTACCGGTACCTTTTATTTTTGAGTGTTTCGTTTACTAGATTATTTTAAAACAGGCATTACCATGTGGTTATTCAGTATAAACACTTTGTTGGATTTCCAGCTAAAATTTGTATTACTTCATGTTTAAGGTTACTGTGATAGATGGATCAAAAAGAACCAGGGATCGTTAGAAAAACAAGGATGCAGAGGATGAATAAATATGGGGGTATTATTGGCAAAAGAAGGGTAGACATTGATTGAATAAATGGTCCGCGGCTCTACTGAAGCTCCAGCTCTCTCTGAAGTGTCCCGCAGAGTTGGAGCCCCTCACGCAGGCGCTGCCCCGTCGGCCTCTGTGAGCGCTAATTGTGTGTGTGTGTGAGAGAGAGAGGGTCCCCAGGCCTGTTAGTGCCGCACTAGTGACGAACTTGCGGCGTCACTGCCACCCTGATCCAGCCCATGGAGCCGCTGCACAATGACTCGCTATGTGACTCAAACACTGTTGTGACCCTTAACTCCTTCTGTGCGTGTCTATTATATGTATAGAAATGTTCATTAAATTATTTTGAATTGAAATACTTGAATACTACTTTATTTTAATGCTTTGCAAATCATTCTTAAACCAAATATAATTATTTTGCTTGCATATAAATGAGATGTCTATACAACTTTCGTGTATAAACAACTCATTTTTATTCATATTTTATGTAAAATAAATTTAGCATCTATTCTTCAATGACTCCGCATGCTCAACATTACAGTATGGCATTACTTGACCATGATTAAATTATTTGTGTGTGTGTCTGTCTGTGTATATATTACAATTTAAATATATTTTATATATATACAATTTTTTGTTGTTGTTGTTTTACATTTACTATCCACCAACATGTTTATTAGTTTCTATAAGTTTACAGATTCACAGTCTGTAAAAAAGACAGAATATTCACAAAAAGAATATTTTGTTTTATTTTGCAACAAAATACAGATATTCACCAAGTGAACAGCGTGCGCGTCACCCACCACGGTACTATGCGCGCGCCCGCCACCACCACTAGTGCGCGCCGCCGTTGCTGCGGAATTGACGGGGCTGCCGTCGCGAGAGCGGACATAGAAACTCACCTAGAAAATAATGAACAACAAATTTGACGCGTGAGTAATAAAAACAACGCAGCACGTTAGCGGGGGTTAGTTGTGCGTGATTGCAAACGCATGTGTTTGAAGCGTCTCTTTAACGCGGAGAGAGAGAGAAAAGGGAGAGGGGGAAAAGAGGTGTGTCTAGAAGCTTTGGCATGGGCTGGGAGGTCACTATGTTTAGTTGCATGATTGGACTCCTACGTTTTTGTGGCCAGATGGATTGTGTTTTAATGCACGCGGTGATTGCTGCATGCAAATCTCCTCTTATAGAGTCAGTTCTGCATGCACAGACAGGGCCTCGCTCCAGGCCGAGGACGGATCACCGGGTTAGGCGTGTGTGTGTGAGCAGCGGGGGCAGGTGCTCTGCGACCCGGGCTCAAACTCTTCAGCCTGCTGGAATGACATGTGGGGCTGTAGGCTGTTTAGTAACACGCGAGGAGTTGTGCATAAGCGAAGCACGCAGTGGTGTAGTCTACGTGATACGCAGGTATACGCCGTATACCCACTAGGAAATGCCAAGTATTTCCGTATACCCACTAAAAAAAGCGTGAGGATACGTAACAACTTCGTTTTGTGACAGAACTTTCACACTTTCATTCATAAATTCACCACGTCTGTGTTTGCAATGGACACAGCTCAAATCACGTGAATATTAAAAACTCAAAGAGACTGCAGTTGTTCAACGCGTCTCTGGGAATGAGCGCTCAATGTGTGCTCTACTACACACACACACACTGAAGCAAGCGCGTGCTTGTGTCAGCGCTTCACTGTAGCTATGTATGAGGACATGATGTAGGCTACACATGACACATGAACTTCATCACAGAGCTGAGAGTCACTTCATGAGAATTTCACCATTTCATTTGATAAAACTATCGCCATTCATTCGTATCATACACACACATAAACTGTAATGTCTTTACGACAACCTGTCAAAATAAAAGTTCGGTATAAACTCAAAGAAATTATGAAAGAAATTGCACAGTAAAATGTAGGCTACTGTAAAATAATAATAATGATGAAATCTATTAAAACTTATTTTAAAAAGGAATATCACACAAGTTTTCATACATGTTTTAATTTAAACAGTAGCCTAAACTTGCCAAAACAATAACACATTTTCTTTCAAAAGCACCATTTCTAAAAGTAAATTTGTATTTGTGCCTATAATGTTTTATTTTTATTTTTTTTTATTGTCAGCTGATTAAACCTGTGCTTCAGGGACCATATTCATATAACATCTAAGGCTAAATGTAGAAAATCAGTCCAGTCTCCTCAGCTGTAAATGTCATTGGCTGTTAAAGTCTTGTGTTGCTTATAATAAATTGACATGTTGATAACACTTAGTCTCATAATGCTCTCAATTACATGTCGTTGCATACTGTATGCATTAGTGAGTGTGGTGGTGCTTATGGGGTGATGAGACGGGTTCGGGTTCGGGTTCGGGGGGGGGGGGGACCCCTCACAGTATACTCACTACAAAAAACTAGACTACACCACTGGAAGCACGGTATACATGGCACGTGAACACAAAACTACACTTGATAATCATCTGTTACAAAACCAGCGTACTTTATTATGTATGCAAACTTTTCATGCTCAACCACTGAGCATTATAAGCGCAGGTTCAAATAAGATATAGTTTAGTCTGTTTCTGTAAACTCGGACATGGCCTCTGTCCTCTGTGTGATAAAGATGACGATTATAACATCCTCAGGAAAGTACAGTGGATAAAGGATGTTACAAAATGTACAGTGTGGCACTACCATGGCACTGAATGTATATTAACATGTTTCTCCAAAAAAACTTTCATTGTACTTTTTTAAAAGTGTACAATGCAAATGTGATTATTATACAGTAGTCAACATTTAAAGTGGATCAAAACCTGTCATCAAAGTTATACATGAATTTTGAACAATGCGTTCTTGTCTTAGGACAACTTTGATGAACTTTTTTGATTCACTTCAAATGTTGATTACTGTACGTGTAAATAAAGAAAAAGGAAGTGTATATACTCTATATATGAAATTTAAGCTTGTATACATATTTATATCCTTTATAACACTTTTCTGATAGATGTCACTTTATTTACTAATAGCTTTATAAATGAAACTAAAACATAAATGTACTAAATTAGTTAGTATTTTATATATATGTATGTGTATGTATATATATATATATATAATACTGTATATATAGTTTTGAGTTGTCTTTTTTTTTCAGTTGGAAGCCACTGCATGTGCTTTAGTTCCTGATTGAATTATGTATTATTGCTCTTATTGAAGCCACAGTAATAAATAACACATTGTGGTTGAGTGAAATTGAGAGTTTTGTCTCCATTTAAGCCTGAAAGATGATGACAGTGGAGATCACGACCAGGACAACTGCTCACCGAAAGACGGGGAGAAGGAAAAAAATGACGAAGAGGAGAAGGACTCAAACACTACCAAGACAAAGGTGTGTATATGGCAGACAGACAGGCAGACAGAGCAGGGATTAACAGTAGATAACTGTGCTCGACTTCTGCAGGCGGTGGTCCCAGGGGCCGGCGAGCACCCTCTTCAGTACAACTACTCGTTCTGGTATTCTCGCCGCACACCAGGACGGCCGGCCAGCACACAGAGCTACGAACAGAACATTAAACAGATCGGCAGCTTTGCTTCGGTAACATGCATGCAAACTCACATGAACATGTACTGTACATTCAGACACGGGCACAGTGGGGGTTGAAGCAGAGAAAGTCTAATAAGGGGAGAACTGCCACTCTCAGTAAACTTCAGGCTTCTGAACTGGTTGCAGTTCCACTCTGGTTCCATATGAGGGCGCTCACAGGACGAGTGCAGAATCAATGGAGGTCTATGGAGCTATACCCCTCAAAATCCACTTTTCTCAGGATAGCATTTTTTGTCTAGTAATTTGAATGTTGTATTCGAAAGGAGATGCAAAGAAATTACACATTGTTGGGTGTTAGATTTTTTAGAGTCACTTATTTGCTTTTAAAATGTCAATGACGTCATACACATCGTGCGACCAGAGATACTGCTATACGGCAATCGTTCAGTCACTTTGGTGCTTTCGCGCTCTGCACTTTCTTTTCTCTCGAGGCATCGACAACACAGCTGACACATGTAAATACACGTGCTAGAAGAGTTTTTGCTAGAAGACATTCTGGTCCCGCTTCGGATGCCACGATGCCATCAAGCGGTATCTCTGGTCGTAATCAGTCCTTCACTGACCAATCAGCGATCATTAGCAGAATGCTAGCGTGTAACAACAACCTAACCTGTAAGAAATCGAAAGTACGTAAGTACTCATTTATTCAACTTCCTATAACCCATGTTGAACTTGCAAAACCTACTATCAAAACTGAGATTTATCAACGGCAATTGGGTGAAAGAGACTAATTTAGCCGTCTAGCTCCATAGACTCCCATTCATTTTGCACTCATGGGCGATCACCCCCAGTGGAACTCTGGTGGAACTACAACCAAAATTCGGTACAATAGGACTTAATAGTGAGTGGCCAGGCTCTCCGTAGACAGGCTCTGGTTGAAGTTAGACTGCCTTACTGTAGGTCACATGACTGTGTTTGTAGGTGGAGCAGTTCTGGCGTTTTTATAGTCACATGATCCGACCGAGTGATATGACTGGTCACAGCGATTTCCACCTGTTTAAGGAAGGAATCAAACCCATGTGGGAGGTGAGTTTGGTCAGATTACATGCACGCAAGCAGCTTTTCTAAAGAGGGAAAGTAGAATTTCTCTTGTATTGCATTGTATAGGATGATGCCAATAAGAGTGGAGGTAAATGGATCATTCGGCTTCGTAAAGGCCTGGCGTCACGCTGCTGGGAGAATCTGATTTTGGCCATGCTGGGTGAGCAGTTCATGGTGGGCGAGGAGATCTGCGGGGCCGTTGTGTCCGTTCGCTTCCAGGTACTGCAGTTTACTTTCTAGGAAGTGAATTGATTGTATGCTTGGATCATTGTGGTTTGCTATTGCTGTGATCTCACATGAGTGACAGGTTGTCCCGCCCTCGCGCCAGTGAACGCATCATAATAACAATGTTCTGTATTGAATAAATATTTGTGTTTTGGTTTGAAAGGAGGATATCATTTCTATCTGGAATAAGACAGCCAGTGACCAGGCCACCACTGCTCGCATTAGAGACACTTTACGCAGAGTCCTCAACCTGCCTCCTAATACCATTATGGAGTACAAAATGCACACGGACAGCATCAAGTGAGTCACACACACATTATACACTACAGTTGAAAAATGTGGGCTCAGTAAGACTTTTTTGTTTTATTTATTTTTTTATGCTTTTATTCAGCAAGGATAAATTGGTTAAAAGCGACAATAAATAAATGTATAATGTTACCAAAAATTTCTATTTGAAATAAATTCTGTTCTTTTAAAAAAATCTATTCATCAAAGAATCCAGAAGATTTTTTATCATGGTTTCCATAAAAATATGAAGCAGCACAACTGTTTTCAACATTGATAATAAAAAGAAATACAATACAATACAATACAAACTTTATTTCTAAAGCACATTTAAAAACAAGCAAGTTGACCAAAGTGCTGTACATTGACATTAAACAGTAAATAGATAAACTACAACAGACAATTTCAACGCCTATCATGCTTGATTAAAAGCTAAGGAATAAAGATGAGTTTTAAGTTGCGCTTTAAAAACTGCGAGGCTGGGGGCCAGTCTGACATGAAGAGGCAATGCATTCCACAATTTAGGTGCTGCAACTGAGAAAGCTCGATCCCCTCTGCTCTTTAGCCGTGTTTTAGGAACAACAAGGAGAAACTGGTTTGCGGACCTCAAGGACCTTGACGGAGCATGTGGCTTTAACAGCTCAGTAATATAAACAGGAGCAAGTCCATGAAGAGCTTTAAAAACGAACAACAAAATCTTAAATAGTAAGATTTTGCTTATTACTTATAATAATAAGAAATGCTTCTTGAGCATTAAATCAGCGTATTAGAATGATTTCTGAAGAATCATGTGACACTGAAGACTGGAGTAATGATGCTGAAAATTCAGTCTTACATGTTACATTTAAAATAATATCAAAATAGAAAACAGTTCTTTTAAATTGTAATAATATGTCACAATATTACTTTTATTTTATTTTATTTTTTATATATATATATTAATAAATACAGCCTTGGTGAGCATTAGACTATTTTCAAAAGCATTAAAAAAAAAAATGTGTGGATAAAGTATTAAATAGTAAAAACTGTTATAAGTCTATCAATTACAAATAAATATAGTTATATAGGGGAGAGTGGGGAAAATAGTACGGCTCGGGGGGGGGTTCCACTGTGTTCAGTACCTAATACCTGGCACTTTTTTTAGTACCACCTCAGCTGACGTGTAAACAGTGCAGGTCACTGATTGGTCAGAGAGAATCGTCACTACCAGCGTCATTGGATTTGCGACACGAGACACCAAACCCACTAGATTTAAATAGTCAGCAACAGCCACTGCAGTGTCATTTGTTCGCACAACTTTTTTACGAATTGATATAAACGACAGTCGGACACGACTTGAAAAAAATAAATGGCTGTTTTCGAGTCACGGCAGTAGAGGCGGTGCAAATATAACGATCAGTCTATAATCACACACGCTTTGAAGCGGTACTAAACTGCACTGGAAAAGCAAACCGAGCAAAAGTAAACTGTGCATAGTTTGTCATCATGTGACCATCATATCAAATTTATGTGAGATGCATACATTTACTACATGGCAGAAAATATTAGTGTTAAGTCAAATTATGCATTAGTTTAAAAAAAAAAATCGATATACTTGATAGTATTAATTTATATGTTGTGTGTGTGTGTGATTTTTTTTTTTTAGAGCTTGGGAGGATTTCCATGGTCTAGTGAACGCAAGTGGAGGCCGCTAGTTTTTCATCCGGAGAGTGTGTGACGGGTATAAACTCACGACACACAATCACTCACTGGAACTGCTCAGTTCTCATTAGGAGATTTTACATGTTCATCACTGTGTAAAAGTGTTACTTTTTTCTCCTCATCTAGATTATCAAGGTAATTTTCCCAGGGAAGAGGACATTTCCAAGGAGGATGACCTGAAATTGATCATTTTTAAAAAGGAAAAACAAAAGGGGCGTCATGAAAAGAGTCAGCATGAGACATTTTTACTATTGAAGACTTCTGGCTTGTGTTTTTATAATCATCCAAACACCACATCACCTGGAAACTCTCACAGAAGAAGATGGAGCCAAATCATCAACATGCGAACGAATGTTTTCCAGTCAGCCATTAGGCTGAGCTATCAGAGCGGGACCGAATAGTTCAGCCACTGTGACATGAACTAATGGCTGGAAACTGCCACCGTTTTACAAAAAGAAAAACAACATGCCTTTGTGTAGTACAGTCACGTTTACCTGAATTATCATCTTAATAATAAAGTCTCGTGAAGACGGCTCGAGCAGGAAGACAGAATTCATTTAGGTCACATTATTTACCAATGAGGTTGCGGATTGTTGGGGATATTTTACTATAGTGCAGTATTTTAGCTACAGTGTTGAGTTGTTTTAACATAGAACTGTTGTACAAAAAAAAGAATTATATTTCTAAGCGTATTTGGAGAGATCTATAATGGCAAACCTTTTATTTCTCTTGATTTTGTGAGTGTAAACCCAAAGGACAGTGCCCTACCAGGGATGGGTGCCATGCTGCCTGATTCACTGTGCCTGGCCTTCGCCTCCTGCAAAACACTGATTTCCAGGAGTCGACACTGGAGGAACGACTCTATTCATAGGACTTCAAGCCCTGTTTTAGAAATCATTCAGACATGCTAACTAACAAACACTGATGTGGGGGATAATGGGGGCTGTGTATCAACACCTGCTTTATACTGCCTGAAATTCAGTGCCGGTGCTGGACAGTTGTATTTGAGGTACATAAAAAAAAAAAAAGTGGAATGGAAAGGTTGTTTTTAAGTATGATTGATCATAGCAATAAATGTTGATTATGCATCTGCTGCTAATTTTCAGCTGTGTGTGACTCTGTTGGTAGTTTTTGCATCTAATATCATTTAAGGAACATTAGTTAGATGTACAGCCCTATTGATGCTACCTGGACTTTGATTTCAGAAAGTTTACATTTACTGTGTCACTTACTGGAAATTGAATCTGGACTTTTTTTAGCCCAGGTCCTTAGCTATCCAAAATAATTTTCCAGTAAGGCCAATCCAAACTACAAAAGTCTGGTAAAGGGTGAAGGTCCTCCGTTATGCATTTTACGCAAGAGTCTAATATTTTGGCATCATTTCATGCTTTTCATGAAGTCCTCTAGGACTCTTTACTATAATGAAATGAGGCCAGATTTAGTAGTTGGTTGTTTGTATTATCAAAGATCAACTTTACAAACCTTCTTTTTACAAACAAAAAATTTTCTGTTCATATTGTAACCTATTTCCCATCATGAAAATAACCACGGAAGCTGGCATGGTGTTAAATTATAAACAAACAAATATATCTTACAAAATAGTGCATTGGACATTTAACCCTGTAAAGCCTGATATATATTTTTTTATGGGTTTATAGAACGTTTAGACAATATAATTTTTAAAAATTGTGAGTATCATATGTTATAATAATATGATATAGGAGTTCACACTTGAAATGGAAAAAAACACCTCAAATTTATTCAGAGCCACAAACTGAGCCAACATGCAATTTGTTACAGTTGCTGTTATTTATATGGCCAAAAAGTAAGATAAAATTCTGATAGCTGGTAAAGTAATGAGATCTTTATAACAATATAACAGACTACTTACAGTCTAGTTGTCAGTCACTCTATATCTCTCAACAATATATCTTAGTGAAATATTTAACATTATTTAAATGCTTAGTTTTATGATCAAAGATCAGTAGTTTATTGTGGGGGCAAAACATAATGCAATGCAATACAATGGTAATTGAAAGATCTACAAATAAACATTCCCCAAAAGCCAAACACATATCGTATCAAATATGAAACTATAGGGTGAATATTATGTTCTGTGCAATTTAATACTCAACATTGAAATGTTATTTCAGTGTGTTTAGTTTATAGAGGTGTAGAGAGGCTCTGTGCAGGGATTCTTGATGTGCACTACTGTCCAGTTCAGATGCGATTCGCTCAGAAAACGGCTCCATCTTTTAAGCAGATGTCTTTTATGTCCCAGAAGATTTGCCATTTCCACTTAGCTCATCTCAAAAAACATATGATTCTGCAAACAGAAAAAGATAAACGATAAAGCTGTTACATATTAATAATATACTAGCATCTGTGTGGTTGGCAGCTCACCAGCAGGAAGGTAGCAGCGAGTAACAGCACTTTGGTGTTCAAATTCATTCCTTGAGGTACTGAGAGAGAAAGACATGTTCTTAATAGTCACTCCTGAAGCTGTAGCTGCTGAATTCAAAATAGTCACACTATTATCAAAAACGCATTTTAGTTGTAAAAGAAACCACAATTCTTGCCATTAGTCTATCAGTATAGACAGACAGACAGACAGAGATAGAGAGACAGACAGACAGACAGATAGACAGACAGACAGACAGATAGACAGACAGAGATAGAGAGACAGACAGACAGACAGACAGACAGACAGACAGAGATAGAGAGACAGACAGACAGACAGAGATAGAGAGACAGACAGACAGAGATAGAGAGACAGACAGATAGAGAGACAGACAGACAGAGATAGAGAGACAGACAGACAGATAGATAGATAGATAGATAGATAGATAGATAGATAGATAGATAGATAGATAGATAGATAGATAGATAGATAGAAAGATACTGTAGATAGATAGATACTGTAGATAGATAGATAGATAGATAGATAGATAGATAGATAGATAGATAGATAGATAGATAGATAGATAGATAGATAGATAGATAGATAGATAGATAGATAGATAGATAGATAGATTGATTTAACTTTTCTATTCATCAAAGAATCCTAAAAGTAGCATGGTTTCCACAAAAATATTAAACAGCAAAACTGGTTTCAACATTGATAATATTTCACAATATTACTGTTTTTACTGTATTATTTGATCAAACACATGCAGTGTTGATGAGCAAAAGAGACTCAAAAACATTAAAATTCAGTATTCAAAAACAGTAAAATTCTTACCAACCCCACACTTTTGACCGGTAATGAATACAGATATAAAATAAGATTCTTCACTATTTCTACTGTAGGTCACTAATTGTCATGCTCACAACATAATGTGTTATCAAAAAATGTAAAATAGAAGAATTTTCGGATATTAATCTTACCATCCAGTCCAAAATACTCATGATCCATGTTACATTCCTCATTATATCCAGGCCACCTCTTCCATATGCGCCCAACACTCTCACCAATAGTGGAAACCACCTGATGCCCCAATAAATGAGAAAAGAGTATAATGGGCACAGGATGAGCGCAAAATGAGCTTTTGTGAGTGTGAATGTACATGTGCTGTATTATCTTTGTCTTTGTCTCGAGGACCCCCTCGAAAACGAGATGTCTCATCTCAAGGGGTTATCCTCAACAATACATTTCAAATTTCAACAAAAAAAAAAAGTATGTAAAAGGTGTGCGAATGGACAGCTGGAAGGTTTCTGACCTGAAGCTCTTGCTCAGAAAGACATCGTGTGTTACAGCAAGAGCCCTGGATCCTCACGGCCGAGATGCCCTCAGAGTCACACACCTCGAAGTACGGCGTGAACATACTCCACCTGACAAACACCTCAGGGATTACACACACTCTTAATGCAGGGGATTCTCTGGACTGAATGCTCAGTTGTGTGATATTATAGTCTGATATGACCTGATGGTCTTTGTTCATGGCTGTCCTGAGGAGGAGGTCATGTTGTTGGTTTCGCACCACAAAGTTCAGCACATCCCTATTCAATCCGAGAGAGGTTACTGGAGGGTTTTTACTCTGACGCAATTAGTTGATTCACAATGGTGACCTTATCTGACCCTGCAGGATAGTTTGGCATCATGATGAAACATGATGTGGATGGCTTTGTCTGCATAATAGATTTACAGTGCAGGGGTTTACCTCATCCATTACACGACAGTTAGATACGGTCGACTAATTTAATTGAACAAGCGGAATTCCAAGAGTGTTAACAAACACTGGGACGTTCATATCTGAATATTCAACTTTGCTCTCATGGTAATCCACCCCTGAGCATCATATAAAAACTGCCGGTAGTTACTACATGTCGATCGGGTGACTTTTTTCTAAGTAGGCGATTCTTGCAGTGTGGATTCCGGATTTTGTTTAAAAAGTTTTTTTTTGACTGAACCCCTTTGACATAAAATATGTTTTTGAAGCATCCCCTTAAATTTTAAGTTAATATTTCAATAATTTTCAATAACAGTACATTTGCATAATTTTTTTAGTTATTGTTTTTTTTTTTTAATATGTGACCCTGGACCACAAAACCAATCATAAGTCGCACGGGTATATTTGTGGCAACAGCCAAAAAAACATTGTATGTGTCAAAATGATCGATTTTTCTTTTATGCCAAAAATCATTAGGATATTAAGTAAAGATCATGATCCATGAAGATATTTAGTAAATATATATTTTTGTGAGTGGATGCAGTACAATCGCCAACATAAATGGACAACTTTAAAGGTGATTTTCTCAATATTTAGATTTTTTTGCACCCTCAGATTCCAGATTTTCAAATAGTTGTATCTAGGCCGAATCTTATCATAACAAGTAACAAACATGTTTTTTTTTAATGGATTTAGTTGAGAAAAATAACTGTGTTAAACCCTTGAGCTTTTATTTTTGCGTAACAAATAAAAGGAGACCTTTATGTTTTTGTTCAGTTGACGCTTGTTGTTACAAATCTAGTAAAATGTGGAACAACTATGTCCACAAAAATGTTGGATATTATACGAATAGGAAAATAAACTAATCCTTGCAAACGTTGTGTTTCAAGATACTCGTTATAAGTGATATGCATGGAGTTCATATGGAGCAGTATTTACACTGAACTCTGAGACACTGAAACTGACACACGAGTAACAGTGTCATGCTTATATCTGAAACAAGAAGTGCATCAGATCAAACCACTGCCCTTTGTCATTTGATTTTTGCACTAAGCCGATATTATTTATGAAATGTGATTTTTTTTTGTCAACTACATGAGACAAAGATCTGGTTTGCTGTTGATGACTACCTTTGGTGAACTGTCCCAATAAACTCTCTCTCTGGTGTATAGGCCCTTATTTCCATCAGGCAGCAGCCGAGCCAGCACATCTCCGCTCTCAGGGGCCTTTCGAACAGGAAGACGCAATCTGCGTTCTTATCAAAGCCTTGTAGTGAACAGGATCGAGCTGGACCGCAGCATTGCATACAAACGCATGAGCTCTCTAACAGAGATGGGAACACAAAAAGAGGTGTAAATCAGTCGTGATCAAAGTTTAGACGGCTGTTTCAGTGGCTTCAACACTGTAAATAAGAGTAAAATCATCTTAAAGTGCC
Organism: Phoxinus phoxinus; assembly: GCF_949152265.1. Lineage (NCBI taxonomy): Eukaryota > Metazoa > Chordata > Actinopteri > Cypriniformes > Leuciscidae > Phoxinus > Phoxinus phoxinus. Next base: position 36,533,643 of record NC_136880.1, on the reverse strand, counting down.
CCATTATGATTTTTCGGATATTCCCTTTCATTCATTGTGTAATATAGTTTAAATGGTCTGCAAAGTTTCAAAGATCAAATTGCATGAAAAGCAAGTATAGGAGAAAGAACCAATTCTAAACTTCCTGAACCGAGTCGTGTGTATAAGTGTGCCGAGTGTCAGCTTCCTGCACAAACCTGTTTAGGTGTGTAATACATTTGCATAATGCCAGTCTATATGCCCGTGAACAATGTCTACTTTGACCCTCAAACACTGACTGGGCCATCTGACCAATCAGAGCAGAGCAGGCTCTCGGAAAGGAGGGAATTAGAGACCGGGTCCTTCATTGAACCGTTTTAGACACTCTGAGAAAAGAGGTGATGCTGCAGTGAACATTATGGGAAAATTAAAGTGTTTTGTAACTTAAATGTATGTAAACCTGTTCCAAAAAAATGAAACACTATTAGCATAATATGAGCACTTTACAGAATGATACTCAATATGAGATTTAGAGAACTGCACATTTAATCCTGTGTCTCATATTTACCTTCCACGGCCACAAAGAGCTGATCACTGGTTTCTGTGGAGATGCTGTATGTTCTTCGGGCGACACACTGTGGACCTGGGGCATTACAGAAATATATACATCCATTAAACCTTTTTATATTTACACAGGAAATTGTATACTGTGAGTATTTCAAACCATGTCCAAGCTATTCCACATTTCAGGGAAAAACTCCAGTAGTGGCCAAAAGTGATGTACATTTTTTTTTTTTTAACGCTACAAGGTCAATTAAACGATCAAAGTTCAAGGAAAAACAAAACACGAAACTTCTTGGTTGTATTTATCTTACAAAATTATTTGGCAAAAAAGCAAACTACAGCGACATGTTTTATTTTACTATGCATAAACAACAACACTGACAACAAACATAATCAGTTAAATCATTTTTGTTGATTCTGTCTTGTTTTTGTATGTGTTCATAATTTCTTTGTATGACAGCCTGGTCAGCGCAATTTCTATCACAAAAAATAAAAAAATAAACTGACTGACTCCAAGCTAAATTATGATTATTTTCACTTTTGACCACTACAGAATATTGGATTAATTCGTCAAAACAGTGATTGATTATGTTTTGAATATTTCTTTAAAGATGATATATATGGGTGATAACAAAAAAAAAAAAAATCTATTAAATAATATTATTATTATTTATTTCAAAATTATTTATTTATTTAAATCATTCAATGCTGATTTGCTGCTCAAGTAATAATTGTGCTAATTAATATTTTTGTGGAAATATTTTTTTAAAGGATTCTTTCAAAAATAGAAAGTAAAAAAAAAAACAGCCTTTATTAGAAACATTATAAATGTCTTTACTGTCACTTTTAATAAATATATGCATCCTTACGGAATAAAAGTCTTCCCTTCTTTAAACAAAAATCTTACCCCAAACTTTTACACGGTAGTGTATTTTCATTATCTTAATTCATTTATCATTTATCTTATTTATATAAAAATCAATCATTTTCAGTTTGAAGAGATAAGACAAAATGTCAGAAACTTTGAACGTTTTTGTTACGTCACATTTTAAAGATATAATTTTTAATACAATATCTTTCTTTTTTTCCTGAATAACAGCCGACTGTTTTAATTTTTTATTTTATTGATATTTATAGATGTTTTATTCACCTTGTAGTTCAGGTCTGGCATTAATGTGGAGTCTTGTGACTGTTCTCAGAACAGACAGTTTCCCCCCCGTCTCTTTCCCCCCGGCTCCCTCGTCCTCTCCTCTCCTGTCTGTAGACCCGAGCTCAGCTGTGAGGATCTGGCTGTCTGTAGCAGGTCTAATCTGCCTGTGGAAAGCTCTGAAGAGCATGTCAATATGTCTCTCCCTTTCCAGACCAAAGGGAAGTGGCTGAACGGTCACAGATGGGAAGGCCTGAGAGAGAGAGAGAGAGAGAGAGAGAGAGAGAGAGAGAGAGAGAGAGAGAGAGAGAGAGAGAGAGAGAGAGAGAGAGAGAGAGAGAGAGAAGGGGGGGGGGGGTAGAAACACTGCATGTGAAATTCAAAGCAAATATTTGTCAAGTGTCAAATGAAAATCAGTGAGAATTTTTTTTTCTTCAAGTCTTTCTTTTCTTTTCTTTTCTTTTCTGCATTTCACCCCTGATCCAGCTTGTTTCCCAATCTAGCTTTCTAATAAATCTGGCATTGTATCAGGCCTACTATGAACATTATCAAATATTATTGACAAATTGTTTATGCATTTCATAACCATTTTTATTCCATAATACTTGCAACCAGTTTTTAGATAAATATAAAAAAAATTGCAACAAATTTAAGAAAAGGGGGAAATGAACTAACTTAGTATAAAAATAACTAAAAATAAAAATAAAAACGCTATTTAAATGTATTTTGAGAGGAAGCATTTTATTTAATAAAATATTTTGATTAGTATTACTTAAAATATATCCAACATTATTTATATTGTTTAATAACATTGCTTAATAAATATTAAATATTAAAAGACCAGAAAATAAATATGGTCAAAGTTATTTTTAGTTTTTTTTTTTTTAATTCTATTTGCTATTAGCAACAAATTTAAGAAAAGAGGGGAAATGAAATAATAACGGGTAATATTCAATCAGACAATGGATTTTTCTTTTAATATAAAAGTTTGTTAAGCCATAATAGAGAGTTTGTTGTGTAACTAGACATTGGTCATTAAACGAATAGTTCACCCAAAAATGTAAATTCAGTCATCATATGCTCACCCTCAAGTTGTTTTAAAGCTGTATGAATATCCTTCTTCTGCTGAACACAAAGGAAGATATTTTGCAGAATGTCGGTAACAAGTTACAAGTAAAAACACTATTGAAGTCAATGGGGTCCATGAACTGTTTGGTTACCCATATTTTTCAAAATATCTGCTTTTGTGTTCAGCAGATGAACTTAATAATACAGGTTTGAAACAACTTGAGGGTGAGGGTGTTCAAACAACTTGAAACACACAAGGGTCAGATTAAGGCAACTTGATGCCTTAATCTGGCATAATTAATGAGATTTTTAATTTTTTGCTGAACTATCCCTTTAAGACACCTTAAGACATTAACCAATTTGATAAAATGTGCTAAATGGACAAATCAAAAGAACGAGAGAACAGCGATGAGAGAGAGAGAGATGAATTCTTACCATTTCAGGTCCTGAGGTTTTAGGGGCAGTTGCACAGGTGCAGTAGTGATGGAATGAGGCTTTCCTTTACTGAGAAACAGCTTCCAGAAGAGCTTCAAAGACTGTGTGTTAACAGTTGTGATGCTATACACCAAACACCCCCCTTCAGCCCTCTCTCTCCTTCCCGGATCTGCTCTTTGTCAGACAGAAAAGTAGCAGTCAGCCATGTAATGAAGATCCTCCTCAAGCTAGTGGGGGGTAGTGGAGTGATATTACCCTAAACTGAAACAATTCACATGATTGCATGCAGAACATCATCTTTGTCCTCGAGGTATAGAGAATGTTAGAGTTTTTTATTTTCAGAAAAGCATCAACTGTTGAATCACTAGACAACATTAAAGCTGATTGACAAGCAGTGACAAGATTGACAAGCAAATAATATGACTTTTATGATTATGAACAACTGATCAAAGCCATGTCTCAGATCCAACCAGCTGTCTTCTCTGGAGACTCACTTTCAGTAAGTCTACAGCACAACTAAACTGGAGCGCTGAGAGCTCCTTTCCCACAGTACAGCAAAACTGTTGGCTTTTATCACCAGAGTATCCTCAACAAAGTCCTCCAGTCTTCTGCGGCAGTTTCTCTGAGTCTATCGTTCTGTTTTGAACTTGTGTTCATCCGGTGATGTCTCCAGGTGGGATTTCAGGCAGGTATTTTTTGGGGTCTCCTGGGAAGGGCTGAGATGGTGCCTGGTTAAAATGTCCCATGAGGAAGATTCCGATGGTGCCCAGTATAAACAGCAGCGCCATGACGATGAAGCACATCCTGTCAATCACCCTGGCAACCAGGAACCATTCTTCATTTTCCTACAGAACGAGAAAAAAAATTTAGACATCAAAACAAGTTTTTTTCTTGAAAAGTTAAACCTTAACACAAACATTTGCTGCTAATGTGTTTATTTTGTTAATGAAAGACACTTTCAGCCTCATGTTTGGAGAATTCTGGAACAGTGACTCACACTTTGAAAGTCATTTTGATGCTTGACACTTTCTGCGACGTGTTTACAGGAAGACACACACTGCTGCACTTCTGGTGAAGCCGAAGCCAGACTGGATTCCAGATCCTGTGCCGTGTTTCCTAATAGACCATTTTCTGAGGTCAAACCACAAACAGCAAATTAATGTTTTAATTTTAATGCTTTGTTTTTCCTGATCAGTTGTTGGGTAGTTTCCTTTGGACTGGGGTGTGTACTATAGTAGTAGCAGCTGCAGCCTTGAAATGTAACGTGTGAAATAAAATGTAATATCCCCAACAACTGCTTCTGATGTTGCAACAAATGCAATGTGTGAAAAAAAAAAAAAAAAAAAATTATAATAATAATTTAACCATAAACATAGCAGAAAATATTATTTAGCTGTATTTAATAAGAAACGTTTTATTTAATACTTTTTTATTTAAAATGTTCAAAATTATTTAATATTTACATTATATATGATTAATTGTAATTATGTATATACTATTAGTTTTATTATAGTTTATTCGTATTTAGAATTAGCATTTATTTCTTTATTTTCAGTTTTCATGTTAATTTTAATTTAATGTTTAGTATATTCGTTATCTGCTTCTTTTTTCTTTTTATAAAATGCTATTTATTTTTATTTCAGTTTATGTTTTTTTATTATTATTTTTATAATTTTAGTGCTTCAAATTTAACTTTTTTTCAGTTTATTGCCAAGGCAACATTTTGTTTAGTTTCAGTTTTTCAGGTTATATATTATTTCAGTTTTATTTCAGTTAACAGAAATGTTTTAATAGTTTTAAGTTTGTTAAGAATAAAAGCCCTGTTGAATACAGTAATTATTTATTATAAGATAATATATTAATATTAAATTAAAATGTTTTTGATGATAAATAGAAAGGTCAAAAGAACAACATTTTTTGAAACAGAAATTTTCTGTAACCTTATAAATGTCTTTTCCATCACTTTTAATCAATTTAATATATCATTACAAAATAAAAGTATTAATTTCTTTAAAATGTGTTACCTACCCCAAACCTTGTGAATGGTAATATAGTTTGTTCAACTGTTGACTCACGTATTTTCTCCAAAGTGTTCTTCAGCAGCCCCTTCCTCTCCTTCAGTCGACTGAACATCAGCTCAGAGCGAGCAGTTCTGAACATGTATTCATCAGCCTTTGCTATTAATCCCAAAGAGCTGCGTCTCCTGCGGCGAAGCGGGGTGCCGTTACCCAGGGCAAACATTTTAAAATCCCCCTCCTCCTGCTCAGGCGTCCAGCGCCGCATCGTCATCCTCAGCACACGAGGAAGGATGTTCAGAAAGACCTGAGTCACCCCAAAATGGAGGGGAAAGACATTATTGACCTTTGCACTACATAAATGCATTTGGCAAAATATCGTCCCCTTGGAATTATAAGGTTCTATCTGACATTTTTGTCAAAATGTAGTTATTCACATATTCTTATTCTGTGACAACTTATTTACATTATGTGATGTTGTTTTTTAAGTTATGTACATTTTGGAACTTTTTATTTAGAAAATAAAAAGGTTATTTCTACACAGTCGAATGGAATGCCAAAACTTTAAAGCCCAATATCTCAAAACCAGTCAGAATGCAGATAGAACCTTATAATTCCAAGGTGGCGTAATGCTTTTGGCACAAAGTGACTACCATTGCATTCAAGATAGTACGTTTTCTGAGAATCAAATCCAAGACCTTCACATTTCTAGCATCATGTATAATAATAACTAACTCATTCTTTCCTAATGGATTGAACAAAAGGTGATTAGACACTTCTGCTGTACCTTTCTGATGGTGTTGCTCATGGGGTGGGTGTTTGGAGTTCGCAGAGAGACGTTCAACACCACCACACAGTTCATCACAGTTATTGTGGTCACGGACATCACAAACATCAGATACCTGCCAGAAAAACACACATTTCTCAAGGGATGCTATAAAGTACCATTTGCTCATTAAAAATGGTGAGCAATTTCTCAAGCTGCCAAGCTTTAATCTGATTGGCTGGTTTGAAATATGTGCAAACTATCTACTAGTCCTTTTCCAATGTACACTATCGTTCAAAAAGTTTGGGGTTTAAAGATTTTTTTATGCTCACCAAGGCTCCATTTATTTGATTAAATTTTAAAATAACTGGCTCAATGTTAATATATATATTAAAATATAATTTATTCCTGTGATGGCAAAGTATTCCAGTCAGTGTCACATGATCCTTCAGAAATCATTCTAATATGCTGATTTGATGTTTAAAAAAACATTTCTTATTATCGTTAATGTTGAAAATAGTTGTGCTGATTAAAATACTATTTTTCAGGATTCTTTGAAAAATATAAATTTCAAAAGAACAGCATTTATTTATTTCACAATGTAAATGTCACTTATGCGCATGTCAAATTAATGACAATTTAATGCGCCCTGGCAAAATAAATGTATTAATTTCTTTAAAGACAAAAAACCTTACTGACCCCAAACTTTTGAACGATAGTGTTTTATCTTCTATTACGCACAATTAATACGAGTTTATCTGAAACTGCTGAAAAGGTGTGATGGGTGAATAAAAGCCCAGACTCACTTTCCAATGAGAGGAACAGCCTGGGAGGTTTCTGGCACTTGTTTGGCGATAAGGAACAGGAAGACAGTCTGACCGAGCAGGATAGCAATGGTCATAGTGCATTTCTGTCCTCCAGCTAATAAAACCAAACAATTAAATCATCAATAATCACACTGATCAGTCAGTCAGCTCAGCTGCCACTATCAACAGTCATGGAGAAAGAGGGATCTATTTCATAACTGAATGATAATGTGTCTCCTGATTTGTTAGACATAAACAATATCTTAAAAGTTACCAATTAACTTTTTTTTTAAAATACAGGTCCTTCTCAAAAAATTTGCATATTGTGATAAAGTTCATTATTGTCCATAATGTAATGATACAAATTAAACTTTCATATATTTTAGATTTATTGCACACCAACTGAAATATTTCAGGTCTTTTATTGTTTTAATACTGATGATTTTGGCATACAGCTCATGAAAACCCAAAATTCCTATCTCAAAATGCTCCCGTATCTCCTGATAGCTAGCTGCATTGACCCTGCCCTTGATAAAACACAGTGGACCAATACCAGCAGCTGACATGGCACCCCAGACCATCACTGACTGTGGGTACTTGACTGGACTTCAGGCATTTTGGCATTTCCTTCTCCCCAGTCTTCCTCCAGACTCTGGCACCTTGATTTCCGAATGACATGCAAAATTTGCTTTCATCCGAAAAAAGAAGGACCACTGAGCAACAGTCCAGTGCTGCTTCTCTTCGCTGTTTCTGGTTCAAAAGTGGCTTTAACTGGGGAATGCGGCACCTGTAGGTGGCTCTGGATGTTTCTACTCCAGACTCAGTCCACTGCTTCCGCAGGTCCCCCAAGGTCTGGAATCGGTCCTTCTCCACAATCTTCCTCAGGGTCCGGTCACCTCTTCTCGTTGTGCAGCGTTTTTTGCCACACTTTTTCCTTCCCACAGACTTCCCACTGAGGTGCCTTGATACAGCACTCTGGGAACAGCCTATTCGTTCAGTCTTTCTGTCTTACCCTCTTGCTTGAGGGTGTCAATGATGGCCTTCTGGACAGGGGTCAGGTCGGCAGTCTTACCCATGATTGCGGTTTTGAGTAATGAACCAGGCTGGGAGTTTTTAAAAGCCTCAGGAATCTTTTGCAGGTGTTTAGAGTTAATTAGTTGATTCAGATGATTAGGTAAATAGCTCGTGTAGAGAACCTTTTCATGATATGCTAATTTTTTGAGATAGGAATTTTGGGTTTTCATGAGCTGTATGCCAAAATCATCAGTATTAAAACAATAAAAGACCTGAAATATTTCAGTTGGTGTGCAATGAATCTAAAATATATGAAAGTTTAATTTGTATCATTACATTATGGACAATAATGAACTTTATCACAATATGCAACATTTTTTTGAAGGACCTGTAATGTTTATCATCAAATGGATAAAAACATTTATTCACAAGTTCACCCATTTGTCCCCCCTGGCCAATGGCCCTGAATGACATTATCAGACCCACTTCATGTTTAGTTTGTTTTTCTGTATCCCTAAGAACTGTTGGATATCAACCACTGTGATATCTGTTAGCATTCGTTATGGAGCCTGCCTGACCTTTGGCCGGCAGGAAGTAGACGAGTAGCCCAAGAGAAGAGAAGAGGACACAGGGCACGATGATGTTGATGACGTAGAACAGTGGTTTCCTCTGGATGATGAGGAAGAAGATGATCTCCTGGCGCTCCAACTCATCTGGGCTGTATCGCTTATTCACAACCTTCTTAGCAGGGCGGTGCTTAATAATCCATTCCCCATTCTCTGGCCAATCAGGGCACAGGACAAAATACATGTTAATGAGCAAAATGCTAACTATTAGTGTAGTTTGCTGAGGCAAGCACTACTAGAACTATTCCTCAACTTATAATCAACTCTGAATCAACATACAAAACTTTTCACAGTCTTGTGAAAACAGACACAGTCACCCCTCTGATAATTGTGGATAATTAACTGTACCGTAAAAATACGCATTTTCTGTAAAGCTGCTTTGAAACAATGTGTATTGTGAAAAGCGGTATACAAATAAATGTGAATTGAGCTTAGAGACAGAGATCTGAACAACCCCTATCTCACCACATTAAACTTTGGTGTGTAAATTTTTCTGTATCTTTTATTAATGAAACCCCAATTTGTAAGGCCTGTTAGACAATCAGATGTCAACAAGTTTTTCTGGGTTAGAGTGTGATATTACTTTTCTAGCCTAATTGTATTTACGATAAAATTGTATAATTAAACTTTTGTTTCGTTTTTAAAAGATATCCTAATAAATGCATTAATCTCTCAATTGGGTATTTATCATTAAAGATAGAGTTTGGAATATGTGGCAGTTCTAGTGTTAACCAGGTTTTACAAGTCAAATAACACAGACCAACTGAATTGTACAGAAAGAGCCTTGATGATGAAAAATATTGCCCAATATTGCCCTTTCACAGTACCAGTGAAAGCTTCTGGATCGATCTCAATCCATTCCATAGTGACGTTGTCCTCGTCTGACAGCATCAGTTGAATTTCATTGGAATTGTACGTCTGAGACCTGCCAAAGCAATCAGAGCAAAACCCAGCATAAAGCTACTCATCCGATTTTCACGTATTTCCAGCAGTCGTCGCTGTGGGACGGACGGCTCAGCCGTACCTGAACACCATGCTGCAGTTCTGCCAGTCGAAGGGGAAGTAGTTGACTGTGATGGCACAGGAGCTTCGGTAGATGGCAGGGGGCAACCAGACCACACTACCATCAGGATCTATCAGAGCGTTAGTGTAGAGCGCCACCTCAAAATGCCCATCCACACTTTACACATATACACACACACACACACACACACACACACACACACACACACACACACAAAAGGTATGTCATTTGATTGGCTTTGTGAAAAGGTTTTTGTTTGTCTTTGTTGATCCTGGAACACCATTTCAATCAACCAATCAGATTTGAGGGACAAGTTTACAGTTTATTTCAAGTTTGGACTTACAACCAGGGTTAGGTGCTTCCACATCAGTGTTATTCACCATCATTTCCCTCTGATTTTAGAGATAAGTAATGAGTAGGATTGGGACTACATTTTCAGACAGAAATGTTGTTCCAGGATCAACAAAATGTCTTGGGAAAATCACGCTGACCATTTTATTAGTGATTTAGTTAAATTTTGTGTATCTGCCTGTTGGATAATCTGCACAATCAAAACAATATCTTCAATAATTCAATCACACACTTGTTCTCCAGGCCGACATCGGGCAGCCAGATGGTTTTAGAAGGAAGACGCATACGGGTGATGTTCTCGTAGACCTCAAACCCTGTCCTGTTAGCCCAGCGTAGTCGATAATCACGCCATTTCTAGACAGATAGAAAAATATGTTGCTCTGAAACCACTGTTGACTGTATACTGGACATATACATAGATGCGATTTGTCTTACCATTTCAATCCAAACGCAAGTGGTGAGAATCTCCCCTTTCTCATTCTGAACATGAAATAAGATGTTAAACCATAGTGTCACATATTACACATATATTTACCTTGTGTAAACACATGCAGAGATTTACCAGAGAAATGAGGTTGGTGAGAGTCATCTTGATCTTTACATCTGTGATGTCCCCGTGGTGCTCCATATGTCGTATGTTCTTGTTGTATCCCACCATTAGATCTCTGTGCAGAGATCCTTCCAGATTACAAACCACATCTAAAACAGACAAACGACTGTCAATCTAATGATTAATCCATCATTTTATTATTTGTCAAAAAAGTTACATTAGTTTCTCTTAAATTAAGGAAAACTTTTCCATGTTTTGTTGAATAAACTAAATAAATGTAGGTTCCTGTGTCCGATACTAACTAACATTACTACTAACAACTACAACTTTGAGTGTTTTCATTCTGTAAAGCTGAAGTACAGCGAAATGGTCTGATGTTATGTTTTTTAAAACAACTTTTAATGTAAAATTGCTAATAATTGCATAAAGCAAAACATGCCTTTTGAACTTCACAGTGCTACAGATACAACTATTATTTACACTTAAAGCACAGTTAATAATGCCGGAATGCCTTTGCATTCAGGATAACACAAGCAGAATTTCAAGATTTCATGCATAATTATTTGGATTAAAATATGAAAATCTACACCTGACATCATACATCCGCTGGTTGATATGCACACATTCCACTTTCACAATTAAAGCAATCCCTTTATTACTAAAGTAGATACACATTTATAGACATGGCAAGCTTTATGTAATACTTGTGTAAATCAACAAGGATTTAACACCCATTTAACACCCTGTTTGACAAGCTGACACTCAGTAATTTAACACGTAACACACAATAGCAGAAAAATTAGCATGTAGAGACCAGTGGTGCCATAAAAGACTTACTCTTCCAGAATTTAATTACTTTTCCATTTGCTTTCTACAACATATTTTTTTGTGACAATCTGCATGTGCTGAACTGGATTTATAAACAAAGCTTTAGAATCAATATCTGGATTTAGAATCAATATCTGGATTTTAAAATAAAGCTTTAGAACAAACCCACTCAAACACATTACCTGAGAACAAAAGAGATAGCAGGGTCCATAACCAGACGGTTTTTGGAGAGATCTGATCCATGTCTGATATCCTCAGAGAAGCATTAGTGAAGGAGGGTGCTCCAGCACCTGGTCAGTGTGTGAGGGAAACAGTTGTTTAGGAACAGGAGGGGTTTCGGGAAAAATAGGTGGGGTTCCAAACTTCCAAACCTCATTGTTATTTTCAGAATGCCCAGAGTCTGTGCCCATTCAGTTCCTCACATTCTCAGCTGTCTATGTACAGACATCCACACACACACACACACACACACACACACACACACACACACACACACACACACACACACACACACACACACACACACACACACACACACACACACACACACACACACACACACACACACACACACACACACACACACACACACACACACACACACACACACACACACACACACACACACACACACACACACACACACACACACACACACACACACACACACACACACACACACACACACACACACACACACACACACACACACACACACACACACACACACACACACACACACACACACACACACACACACACACACACACACACACACACACACACACACACACACACACACACACACACACACACACACACACACACACACACACACACACACACACACACACACACACACACACACACACACACACACACACACACACACACACACACACACACACACACACACACACACACACACACACACACACACACACACACACACACACACACACACACACACACACACACACACACACACACACACACACACACACACACACACACACACACACACACACACACACACACACACACACACACACACACACACACACACACACACACACACACACACACACACACACACACACACACACACACACACACACACACACACACACACACACACACACACACACACACACACACACACACACACACACACACACACACACACACACACACACACACACACACACACACACACACACACACACACACACACACACACACACACACACACACACACACACACACACACACACACACACACACACACACACACACACACACACACACACACACACACACACACACACACACACACACACACACACACACACACACACACACACACACACACACACACACACACACACACACACACACACACACACACACACACACACACACACACACACACACACACACACACACACACACACACACACACACACACACACACACACACACACACACACACACACACACACACACACACACACACACACACACACACACACACACACACACACACACACACACACACACACACACACACACACACACACACACACACACACACACACACACACACACACACACACACACACACACACACACACACACACACACACACACACACACACACACACACACACACACACACACACACACACACACACACACACACACACACACACACACACACACACACACACACACACACACACACACACACACACACACACACACACACACACACACACACACACACACACACACACACACACACACACACACACACACACACACACACACACACACACACACACACACACACACACACACACACACACACACACACACACACACACACACACACACACACACACACACACACACACACACACACACACACACACACACACACACACACACACACACACACACACACACACACACACACACACACACACACACACACACACACACACACACACACACACACACACACACACACACACACACACACACACACACACACACACACACACACACACACACACACACACACACACACACACACACACACACACACACACACACACACACACACACACACACACACACACACACACACACACACACACACACACACACACACACACACACACACACAGGAGGGTGCTCCAGCACCTGGTCAGTGTGTGAGGGAAACAGTTGTTTAGGAACAGGAGGGGTTTCGGGAAAAATAGGTGGGGTTCCAAACTTCCAAACCTCATTGTTATTTTCAGAATGCCCAGAGTCTGTGCCCATTCAGTTCCTCACATTCTCAGCTGTCTATGTACAGACATCCACACACACACACACACACACACACACACACACACACACACACACACACACACACACACACACACACACACACACACACACACACACACACACACACACACACACACACACACACACACACACACACACACGACCTCAAAGCGAGGTCACGAGAACTGGTTGCATTCTCTCTGTCTGTCTGTCTCTGGTTCTTTCTCAGATGTGAAGCAGAGAAAGATAAGGTAGGGTTACAGTATTTCCACAGGTCAGTGCACAGATGGTATCTCGGTCATGATTTGTGAAGTGACACGTGTCATCAGCTGCCCTGTGTTCATCATTGTCTAATGATCGGAGACAGGGTCATAACACCATAAATTCATCAATTTACAGTTGGAAGCTGGATTTATTTCCAATGAAGATCTTTAGATTTTTTAGTGAAGATATTATGCATGTTAGAAAACTAACAATCTTCTGTTTTCTGGAATGTTTGAGTGTGTGAGCAGACCTGTAAGCTGTACTGTGGGTAATGGGGTGCTAATGGAGATCACATATAGTGTATAAACCTAATGGCATCTCTAATGACATACATTTTTGACAGCTGCACTTAGTCTAATGTATGTTTTAAGATGGGGTTCCTCTACATTTTTTCCAATGAGTTCTGAAAAAAAAAAAAAACACTGATTCGTTCAGGAAAGAAACTTCAACTGCTTTATGTTGCGCGTGAGACATGAAAAGGTTGCTTCTGTTTTTTTTTGGTAACTATTTTAGTTGCCAGAGCACAAAAGTAAAAGTACCAGGCAATATTATGTCTAAAACATAAGTTACTCAAATGAACAGAAATGGTGTATAAAAGCAATTTTTATGGATCTGCTATAGGAGCTGCTAGTGTATAAATCAGAATGGTCATAATTGCCTCATAAGGAACAGACGGAACAGATAGAACGATAGATAGATAGATGGATGAGTAAATGTAACAAGGGACCATCATACCTGCTCATAAATAGAGAGCGAGCTCAGGAATATCATGTGTTGCCACCCTGCACCACTGCAATCCTTCACCGTTAAGTGTTGAGGTTTATTTTTAACACTTTGGAATTCTGTAATGATGGATTCTAGACTGGTTGTTTGAGGATGAGAGAGGAGTAAAGCAGATCAGATCAGAGTAGAGTCATTTGTACCATCTGATACTATTGTTGACTGAGATTCCCAAGATATGGATACAAATGGGAAAAAGTGTGGGTGGAGCTAGCTCATCTAATTTGTCAATCATTACACAAGAATATATAAACAGCTGTTTCCATTACTAGTGTGACAGTTCTTCTGGCATCCCTCCATTATCTCATCTAATGCATTACTTCTATTTATTCATAAGTCCAGGGGGGCTTTTAGTGCTCAAATTGAGTCTCAAATTATATACTGAAGGATTATATAAACATGCAAAGTCATGAAACTGCAGTTCATTGGCACTGAAAGTAAATTTACATCGCTCTGAATAAACTACTTAAGCATACTTCTAGGTGGGATTACGACTTTATGGAACAGATAAGGAGCTGCAAATCTCAACTTCCAAATGGCAATGCATGCCATTTTTCAGTGTTCCTTTAAGATCCTCTAGACGGAGTCTTTAGTGCTCCTTCTAAAGGCCCAAAGGATTGTCATCAGCTCCAAATAAAGAATCGGCATGACTTACGTCAGTAATTCAGACACCTGTTGCAGAGCAGCACAATTTAGCACACTTCCCGTACGCTAAAACACCTCAGTAGTGCTCAGAAATGGAATCTGAGCCAAACAAAAAAAGCCCCCCTGAGTTTTCCGGCACTGCCTCCTGCTGACAGCGATGTTCAGCTGTCATGATCATGAAATGTTTGGCTGCCAGTTCAGTGGAAGTAAACAAGCCTCTAAATAGGGCGATTTTATTCTCACAGCAATTACTTCCCTTTCCCAGCTTATAAATCTGAAATATAGATGTTATATGAAAGTTAGTGACAGTGCAAGGCGAAATATAGAAGGGATAACAAATACAACAGGATGAGAAAATGAGAATGAAAGAGAGGTGTGAAATACATGCCTGACAAGCGCATACATAATAAAAAGACAAAATTTATTTAAATATAGTTCAATCTTTAACTCCAGTTCATTTTTAGCAGTTTTAATGATTTGTTTTAATATAAAAAAAATACAAAATAAATATATAACAAAAATCAAATATAATATCTGTACAGTTTGCAGCTCAGACAGGAGGATCAACCTCTGTCCCTGCGAAATAAGTTAACATACTGTTAGCGTGAGTCCAGTCTCAGAGTGCAGTGAGTGACCAACTGAGACTCTTCATTCTTCAGGAAAGTGTCAGCTGTCCCGTGATGACTCTAGAATGGAGGTCCCATGCATTCATTTCCATAGCAGCACATGATGTCACATTAGAGTTTAGGATGCAACAATGCTCCGCATCGGGGATTCCATTTCAGCTCAAGTGTCATTTCAGCAGCGTGCATGAGTCTGCGTGAGTGTGTTTTATGTTTTGAGAGCATCAATGGCAACGGCAATGATGCGTGGCATGCTGCGGTAAAACGCCTCATTCTCCAAACCCACCAAGCTGTAAAAGGTCAAAGGTCGTCCACCAACAGTGGCCTTGATCCGTGACTGGTACAAACCACGTTCATTCTTAGTATTCAGGTCGACCAGCACCTGAGATGAAGAACACACACAGATATATACATAATGAATTAAAATACAACACTAAACATAAACAACATGGATAGACCATCACACAAACAAAACATTTGTTTTGTTACTAATCAAAAAGTTATTTTAGAAATAATAATAAAAAAAAATTTTTTTTTTAGCAAGGTTGCATTAAATTGATCAAAAGTGTCTATCTATATCTAAAATTGATAGTGTCTTTCTATTTTCAAAGAATCTTGAAAAAAATTATAATTTCCACAAAAATATTAAGCAGCACAACTGTTTTCAACATTGATTATAATAATAATTATTTTCTTAAGCCCCAAATCAGCATATTAGAATGATTTCTGAAGGATCATGTGACACTGAAGACTGGAGTAATGATGCTGAAAATCATCACAGGAATAAATGACATTAAAATATATTGAAATAGAAAATAGTTATTTTAAACTTTCACAATATTTCATATTACTTTTACTGTATTCTTTATCAAATAAAAGCAGCCTTAGTGAGCAGAAGAGACTTCTTTCAACATTACAAAATCTTACCAACCCCAAACTTTTGTATCTATATCTATAATCTAATATTACTCTTGTAAATATATACTGTATGCAAATATGCCTTCTTTTTCTAGGGAAAACAATTGTTTTGTAAATGAAGTCGAGCAACTTCTACGACATACACACACGTTGGGTTTTCATGTTTTATGGGGACATTCCATAGATATAATGATATACTGTACAAACTGTATAATTATTCTATCCCATAACCCTACTTTCAGCATTTTTAGATTTTCAAAAAAAACTTAACTTAGCGTGACTTATAAGCTGTTTTCCTCATGGGACCAAAAAATGTCCCCTCAAGGTCAAAGGTCAAAGGTCAAAAATGTTCTGTCCTTTGGGGGATATTTTGTCGCCATAACATAGGGTATACCTGAACCACACACACACACCTCCTGGAAGATCATGTTTATGTTGTTAGATGGAACAGCCAGGATCCAGTTGTACATCTCTTTGGTGGTGCTGACCATCTGAGCTGATTCAGTGACTCCTGAGCAAACTACAAAACACAAAGAACAAACACAGTTTTAAAACTCATATTCCTTAATATGCGTATTAACCTAATATTCCTTTTTAAATCGCAGCTGAAGTGTTCCATAACACAATAAGCCAGATAGAACTTTGAGAATCTAAAAAACTGGTAAACGTTAATTAAACGAGAAACTGTACCTTTGTCATTGGCTCCTCGTATCAGTCGCTTGAGCAGGCCTCTCCTTCTCCTCTGCAGGAGCTCTGAAACAACAACACGGTTTTGGGTTTTTATTAGAATGGACACGCATGGTTTAACATCATTCTGCAATACTACTACTTTGTTGTTATTTTTCAAAATATTTTTTAATTTTATTATTTAAACTTAAATTAAACAGACCAAGAAAGAAATATTACTAATAATACTACTGAACTGTAAAAAACTAACAAAAAAACAGTATTGAATACAGGTGAAAAATTAGAATATCGTGTAAAAGTTCATTTATTTCAGTAATTCAACTTAAAGGTGAACCTAATATATTATATAGACTCATTACATGCAAAATTAGATATGCCAAGCCTTTATTTGTTATAATGTTGATGATTATGGCTTACAGCTATGAAAACCTTCTCACAATATTCTAATTTTGAATTTGGGGTTTTCATAGCTGTAAGCCATAATCATCAACATTATAATAAATAAAGGCTTGACAGATCTCATTTTGCATGTAATGAGTCTATATAATATATTAGTTTCACCTTTAAGTTGAATTACTGAAATAAATGAACTTTTGCACCATATTCTAATTTTTCGAGTTTCACCTGTAGTAAATAATAAAAAATATTTTTTTTTACATAACAGTAAACTTTCAAACGTTAAAGCTTTTATTTGGGTCTAAAGCTAGTTACATGCATGAAATTAAAGGTTTTTAATGTATTCGAAAAACAAATTCTGTATAAATACGGAAAAATCATATCCCTGATAATGTAAGTTACCACAGAAAAGAATTGTCATCTGTTTAAAAAAAAAAAAGAAGTAAAATAAACGGGGCCATTTGAGGTTAAACTCAGTCTGAGGCTTGCATTTTTGTCAAATCACTTTAAAATATGTTTTATTTGAGTTGTACAACGGTCTAAAAAGTCGTTGTTGTGGTAGGATGACTGTTGTACGTCAATAAAATTCTAGTTACCCGGTATTTCAGAAAAATCTTTTCTTGAAAATCTTTTTCAAGGTTTCCTGTTTTTCTTTCCCTATATTCTTTCCTGATTTCCTCTTACTTTTAAAGAGTGGCTGTTGAAGCTGGGGCTTCTGGGTAGGCACTGAGCTTTTTTCGATCGGTGAGTCAGAAGGTTCCAGCGTCTTGAGCTTCATTGGTTGTGCCGAAGGTTCTGCTGATCTGGATGTTGTATCCATATCGTCCCGAGGGGCTTCTGTCATCACCGGATGTCCTGTGACACTTCCCGTGACACTTCCTCTGAGAGCTTTATATATCAGAGAAGTCCAAATGTCAGCAGACAATACAGGCTCCCTTGCATGGCCACTGTTATCATGTAGTTGTTTTCCAGTGGTGGGAATGGTGAAATCCCTCTGAAACAGTTGGTGGTCCAATTCTGGTATGACAGGAATGCGCAGTGATTCTAGTTTGGAACGCAGGGCAGTGATGGATGAGCGCAGCGCTCCGTCGAACTGCTGAAGAGGGGCTTTTTCACTGTCCTCATCTTGAAACTTTCAAAAAAATTAAAAATAAATTTAGTAAAAGGATTGTGCCTCATCTGTACTATAAAAAGAATCAAGCCAGACTCACACTACCGTTCAAAAGTTTGGGGCCAGTAATGTTCTTTAATATTTATGAAATAAGTCCCTTATGCTCACCAAGGCTGCATTTATTTGATTAAATATACAGTAAAAACAGAAATATTGTGAAACATTAATGTAAAATAAATGTTTTCTATTTGAATATATTTTAAAATGTATTGTATTCCTTTGAGCAAATGTGAATTTTCACCATCATTACTCTAGTTTTCAGTGTCACATGATCCTTCAGAAATCATTCTAATATTCTGATAACATTTCTTATTATTATCGGTATCAATGTTGAAAACAGTGCTGCTTTTTTTTCAGGATTCTTGGATGAATAGAAAGTCTCTTTTTTTACCTTTACTGTCATTTTTAGTCAATTTAATGCACCACAATTTTACCGACCACAATTTTTTGACTTGTAGTGTCAAAGGAAAGCTAATGTAAACAAAACAAAACAAATCTAGTAAACATATTGCTGTATCACAGATTTGATCTGAAATTAGACAAGATTACCGGTGTGAAGAGCTGTTGCTCCTGAGACAGGTTATTTGAGTTCTTTAGTTCTTTGTGTTGATCCAGATCTTCAGCAATGCCTCTGAGGTAGCTTTCCCAGTCGTCCACCAGGGGGCCCACTTGCTGGAATAGTGCTGGCAGGCCTACCTGCTCTTTGAGAATAATGTGTTGGTTAGAATAACAATATGGAGAAAGATGTATATGAATAACAATATGGAGAATGATGAGAATAATATCCTGAAAAATAGTACATTCTGGAAAGCATTGTATATCTTCTCTTGAGCCCTTATTGACTGTACATTACATTGCAGAAAGTTTTAATGGCTCTACCTGTTACAAGTGCATTTCTGCGTCTTCTTGGTAAATGAGCAGAACTGTACACATTCTCCACCAACTGAGGAAGAGTCTGAGTGAAGAAGGTCAGATCGACTTTATCTCTGATGTAGTCATCCGCCCTCTGGAGCAAGTCCAGCAGAGTCTGCAGAAAGGAATGCAACTCTGTAGAGAGAAAGACATTCATACTTTTATTCGGAAAGGATGCATTAAATTGAGGCTTTTAAATTGTTACTGAAAAATTATATTTAAAATAGATGCCGTTCTTTTGAACTTTCTATTAATTAAAGAATCCTGGAAAAAAATGTATCATGATTTCCACAAAAATATTAAGCAGCAACAAATGTTAACATTGATTATGAGAAATGTTTCTTGAGCACCAAATCAGCATATTAAAATAATCTCTGAAGGATCATGTGACACTGAAAAATGTATAAAAGTCTAAAAGTAATGGCTGGTGAAAATGTATCTTTGCCATCACATGAATTTAATTTTAAAATAGAATAAAATAGACAACCATAATTTTAAATTGTAGCAATAATTATACTGTTTACAATTGTTACTGTATTTTAAATCACAAAACAAAAAGTAGCATTGGTGAGCCAAAAATACGTTAAAAAACCTTTTTTTTTTAAATCTTACCAACCCCAAAATTTTGAATGGTAAAATACACTGCAAGTCAAAGTTTGGACATTACTTTTTTATTATCTTAAATTTTCCTTTAATTTAATGCAAAGGCAACTTTGCATGAAGTATCTTACGCTCTTACGAATAAAAAATCAGTATGCACATCCAAACTAGCACTTCATTGAAGGTAAATGTTGTTAAAATATGTTAAATGAAAATGTCTGGATAACTTACGGCACTTCTTAAATCGGCTTTGGCATTTGTCCTGAGCGAGACGCTGACAAGCAGAGGGGTCGAGGGTCGAAGAGCAGGATAGTGTGTAGTAGTGGCAGAGAGTGTTGAACTCCGACATCTGCTGTTCCTCAGACAGCTCAGTTGTCTTAAGCAGCTCGGGACATGTGGGCTCTCGACTCCCGAAGGACTCTGGAATTTGGAGAATGAAATGTAAATAGCTTTTGCTGGCTTCGTGGCTTTTCACTGAGCAGAAAGTGTGGGAGGGTTTAAACCCACGGTGGTGGAGATATTCTTTGTTTCAGTTGTGTGTGCAACTCACTCTGTATCTCTGTCATGACCCAATCAGAGAAGGCGGTGACCCGTGTGTAAACGCCAGGCTTTCCCCTCTCTCCACAGCCATCACCCCAAGAGGTGATGCCAAACAGCTGAAACCGGCCTGATAAACGGTCCTGGAAGATCAACGGTCCTCCAGAATCACCCTGTACACATGCAAAGAGACAAATTCAAGACAGATTATTGTAAAGCAGATGTAGTGTTTATAAAGGGGATATCATCGCTGTCGGCAGAAACCTTGTATCTTAGTATATTTCATTCCTCTTTATCTATTTTTCATACATCATTATTATAGATCACCCTTTACATCTATCTGTGGGTTCTGAAAATATGTAACCAATGAAATGTATTAAAAAGAGCTTCCTCAAACCATAAGGGACTTCCGCTTACGCAAACTCCATAAGCTTCCATCGTTAATGAAGTGCCCAACACATTTTAGAGTCTCTGCTTGTTTGCATTTCAAAGATAAAGAAAGAATTAAGGACCTTTACTCAAGAAACACTATATAAGGCTAATGTTTTATGTATTTGAGGAGCAGAGAAGAGTCTTAGTCTAGCATTTGCCATTGAGAATACTGTCTTAAATAGCTTGTGTAACACTTCACAACATATACAAGGCTTCCACCCGACAGTGACGATCTGATGTTTTCTTTATCAGGTGTGGCGTTCATAATGCAGGCTTGTATGATAATGTGGACGTACCTGGCATGAATCAATGCCCCCAGACAAGTACCCAGCGCAGAACATGGTGTTAGTGAGCAGCTCCTTCCCCAGAGCAGTGCGACAGGTGGTCTGAGAGAGGAGGGGAACCTTCGCCTCCATCACCACATCTGCCGCGGGACCATCTACACACGTACAGGAATCAAGACAAACATAAATAGAAAAACAATTTACAGCATTTTAAGCCAACGTTGCGGGCTCTTTTGCTAATGCATGAGTTCAGCATCATAATCTCTTACCCTCGTAAAGAGAGCCCCAGCCGGCGACCAGACAGGGTGTGCCAGCCGGTGGGTCGAGGTCAGAGGGCAAGCAGACAGGTGTGACCCGTTCAGACAGAATTACTGGAGAACTCAGCTCCACCAGAGCTATGTCGTTATTGAAAGTCTTTGGGTTAAACTACAACAGGAGATAAGAATTGGACACAGAATAGACATTTAAAATTAATAAAACTCTGTGTGAATTTATTTATTTCAAAAAAGTAAAAAGAATGCATATATACACAGATGAGCTAAACCATTATGACCACCTGCCTAATATTCAAGTCAATTCACATTTATTTATATAGCGCTTTTTACAATACAGATTGTTTCAAGGCAGCTTTACAGATATAACAGGAAAATAAGGGGTGGGGGGCAGTTCTCCTCTGGCCAACGGAAAAAAGAGAACTGAGTGTTTGCTGACCATCTAATTTACCCAGACCATGATATGTGGCCTTGTTAGGAGATGATCAATGATATTCACTTCACCTTTGACTGGTCATAATGTTTTGGCTCATCATATACTGTATATAAAGCAAGGATAAATTAATAAGTCAAATATTTGACTGCTGATGCATTTACCTTCGGATGAGTGATGATGCGATTGACTTCCATGATCTGCTCATCAGGGTCAGATTTTGTGAGATCAAACTCTCCCACTACAGCTGTCCAGTAACTCTCACTGCGGCTCCTATTTGGGCGAGAGATACATTTTGTAACTTCAAAAACCATTTAAATACATTTACAAACAAAGCAATAAGACAGCAAAACTGATAATCATTTTCATATAAATGGTGGCAACAGCAATATGGTAAAAGACAATGTTCAAAAAAATTTACGATTACAACAAATCTCACCTCACATGAGATATGTAATTTTTCTTCTTACCCAGCAAAGCAGTGGGCGGCAGTGAGGACCCAAGAGCTGTCTACCAGCACGCCCCCACACATCAGAGCCCCGTCCAGCCGCAGGTTCACCAGCCACGGCCAGCTGCCCAGAGGGGCAGGAGATCCCCCCATGATACGAGGACGAGGCTGTGTCAGGTTTTGTGTGACGGAGAAACGCTGGCCACACACAGCTACATCAAAGACAAATCAAATATGATTAGGATATAACATAACATTAATTGATAACTAGTGTCAGTACAGTTTTTTTTTTATATAATTCTATTACACCACCAGTCCAAAGAATCATTAGGATTGGTTTATGTTTTTGAAAGAAGTCTCTTTTGCACACCAAGGCTGCATTTATTCAATCAAAATACAGTAAAACAGTAAAACTATGAAATATTATTATAATTTAAAAGAACGGTGTTCTATTTTAATATACTTAATACAGTGTAATTTATTCCTGTGGTAGTTAAGCTGAAAATTCAGAAAAATTATTATCAAAACAATATTGCTCAAGAAACATTTTATTATTTATGTTGAAAACAGCTTTCGCTGCTTAATATTTTTGTTTAATCAATTATAATTTTTTTCAGGATTCTTTCATGCATTAAAAGTAAAAATAATTTTCATTTTATTTTAAATAGACATAGAAGTATTTACTGTCATTTTAGACCAATTTAATGCATCTTTGTTATAAAAATATAAAAATATTAAGCAGCAAAAAGTTTGTCTGGTAGTGTAGTTTTACATAATCTAAACAATTAAGTAAATAATAATATTTGAATGTTCGCATAATACAATGACATTTTTTATATTTCAAAAGACATGTGTCTTTACCCTGCGTCGTGGTCTGTGTGGCCGGCTCCAGATTCTGCATGGTGTTGAGCAGACTGCACTGCAGGACACGAGCACTGCAGCTCTCTCCCATGACTCTGACACACATGTCTTTGTTCACCTGCGCAGTTGTGCACCGCCGTTTGTAGAAGCCACAGGCCTGACTCAGCAGCCAGCTCCTCTCGCCTTCATCAGCTTCCTGCTGTGCGCGAGAGATGACCTCGCAACTCGGCTCCGACTGCATGTCCTCTGGAGATGCTACGGAATTACCAGCACCGTCATTATCATCAGCGCTTAAAGTCAAAGAGTCCTCGTAATGAAGCATGCATGTATTCGAGCTTACCACAGGCGCCTTTTCGCTGTCCACAGTCCTGAAACAGACAGGGCACACACCCTCTGCAGCCTGCCTCAGCCTTGCTACGGTCCGACACGGCAGCATCTACGGCAGACAGAGCGCGGGACAGAGCGGCCTCCATCACTACTGTTCCTCTATCAGTCAGCGCTAGAAAGATTTGTAGGCAAAAGTGAGTTTATGCCTCAAAACAACCAACAAATAAAGCAAATCAGAAGAGTATGCGCTATTGAAAACATTTAAAAGTAGAAATATGAGACATTTATCTTCAGTGGAGAAGAAATCTGTGCTGACTTTATATGAGAGTCAGACACACACTCTTAAAAATAAAGTTTCTTTATTGGTATTGATGGTTCCATGGAGAACCGTTATCTTCCATGGAACCTTTCCATTCCACAGAAGGTTCTTCATAGTGGAAAAATGGTGTTTAGATTGTTAAAATGTTCTTCACATGGGAAAAAAAATGTTCTTTTAGGAACTGTTCACTGGAAGGTTCTTTGGGGAATGAAAAATGGTTGTTCTGTGGCATTGCTGCAAAAATTTTTTGGAAAATTTGGTTTTAAGAGTGAATCATATTTGGTTCAACAATAAAATGGTCAAATATATGGATACAAAAAAAAATCTATTACAAAATTTCAAGGCAGAGAGAAAATGAAACATTTGCACCGAAAACAAGAAGTCTGAAATTGATTTCTTCAGTAAAAAAGAAATCAATTGGGAATCTCTCAACACATTACTGGCTGTGATGTGTGCGGTATTTTATCAGTCATGGTTTTTCCATTAGGACAAGTGAGCAAACTCATGCTCAAAGCATGCCGAAGACACCAAACACAAAGTTCAAACACACCGAACATCATTCAGCCGTCCCCTCTTCTCTATATCCCAGAGAGAGAGAGAGACTTCAAAGCTGATTGAGACCTTAATTAACGGCCTGAACTCTGGCCTCTATAGTGACTACGCTAAACACTGTCTCACTGTGACAACACACAAGATCCTTACCAACAAAAAAAAATGTTTTATCGAACAGCATTTAGAGACTATGTTGACTTTTACACTGTGAACAAAATACATGTGCTCCATGACTTCATTAGGAGTAGTGTTTAATCAATATGACAATCTCAGAGTATGAGATATGTGGATAAAGATCAGGGATCTTATATCTCAAAGAAAGGATATAACATTTAAAGCAATATCAAAAGATAATAATTTTGACATGCAAGTCATATTTAGCAGATGCTTTTATTCAAAGCAACATGGGTAAATAATGCTACAAAACAAGCGATTCATCCTAAATAAACAGATACATTTTCTAGTAGGCCAGAAAGTACAAGCTAGTACAGAGAAGTAGGCATGACTCTCATTTAGATGGAAGAATCTGTCAGATGCATGAGTGTAAATGTCTTTTGAATATTACGCATGTCAAAGAGTTTATACTTAGAGAAACTCAATGTCAAAAGTGGAGCTCTGGAATCTCTGCTTACATTACCAGTAAGGCTTTTCATATTTTGGTTAAGTGTATTTAATTTTTTAGAGAAGTTACGCTTAACCATTAGATTGGTTAGACGCCACATTGAGAAACAATAAAGATGCCTGGATTTCTAGCCTACCTTTGAGCGCGCTCTGTGGCATTCTGTACACCTCTCTCACCGGTGGTGCTCCACCACACCAGCCAATCACGGTCAACAGCAGCAGTGACATCACACCCATGACTTCACTCCACCTGTCCACAGGTGAGTCTTCCAAGAGTGTACTTTCTAACAGCCTTAAGAAGTTCCACTTTTCAAAAGCACAGGCGCATGGACTCAACTCCTTTCGCATCAATGTTGAGGGATGTCTGTGCAGTACGAGTGTCTCCCACGTCCTAACTGGCTTAGCTTCCTCCCACACTCCCTGTCGGAGTATCTGTTAGTGACAGAAGCTGATGGAACAATGGGAGAGCATGGAGCAGCCCTGCAGATATACGCAAGACCACTGGACCACTCTCTAAGGGGGTGGGCATCAGGGCCAATGCACTCCCAGTTGAATTCATTAAGACGATGAGAGCAAATCACGAGGAACTTGCCAAGGCTGGAAATGGCTTAGTTCTGTGGTGAGAGAAAAAGAGCGAAAGAGAAAGAGAGCTGGATGGGTAGGGGGCGGGTTGTTTGAATTCATTAACATTAGAGAGAGACAGAGAGGAGGGGGTGAGAGAGTGAGGGAGAGAGACGGAGAGAGGGAGCATCTGTCATTCAGCCAATCTCTGAATGAGAGCATTGTGCTCCTCCCTGAGAGTTCAAAGCCAGCGAATGTGGCGATCACAGGCACGCCGACCTCCTTGATCACTTTCACGCTTTTATGTGCTCCATTAAAATATTGTCAGTTCAGATTATTGCATCTTTCTCAGCTCAGCATAGCCTCATTGCATAAATACATACAACATTAAAAAACAACAGCTCATCATTTGTTTACTCATTACTGACTGAAGATTCATAGAAAAGTTTGTGTTTTGCTTCCCAATTTGTTGGACAGTCACAGAAGCTGCTTTCCAAAACTTTTTCGAAAACTTTTCAAAAACCAAAATCAAGGTCAATGTAATGTCATATTTGTATATATATTTTTTTAAATAGTTAATAGACAAAAATCTAAGTTGAGTTATAACGTTATGAATACATCTTTAGGAATGTCTAACAGCTCTTTTTGGGAATTGCTTGATAACTTTATAATTGGAAAAAACTGAATACTTGGCATGCGTTTGGTTGGGCTGCATCTAAATAAATGCAAATACAATAATCATACTATGTGTTAATGGTACAATAAACTGCTCCTTTATAATAACTAATAGATTAATCATTGAATCAATTATTTGTACATTATAAATGTAAACAATCAACAATAGTTCTTGGCCGTGGTTATCAACCTTTTTGGCTCCAAGGCCCACCAATCCAAAGCAATATTCGAAGGTCCCATTACTTAACCAGTTTTACATGATTTACTCCAGTTCTGTGGGCGAAAATGCCTTGTTGATGCCAGTGGCCAGAGGAGAATGGTCAGACTGGTTCAAGCTGATAGAAAGGCAACAGCAACTCAAAAAAACTGGTTGCCTTTCCATCAGCTTGAACCAGTCTGGCCATCCTCTACCACCGAGGTATGCAGAAGAGCATCTCTGAACGAACAAAATGTCGAACTTTGAATCAGATGTGCTACAGCAACAGAAGACCACACCAGGTGCCACACCAGTCAGCTAAGAACAGGTTACTGAGACTACAATTCACATGGGTCACCAAAATTGGACAATAGAACATTTGAAAAACGTTGCCTGGTCTGACGAGTCTCGGTTTTTGCTGTGACATTCAGAGATGGTACACTCTAAAAAACAAAGATGGTTCTTTACATTTCTATTTAGAACTATATCATCCTGAAGAACCATTTATAGGCTGAAATTGAGTTTGGAGGTCTTTGTTCTCGCCGAACTGTCAAAGCCAACTTATTACTGATTTTCTGTAGCACAGACTGTCAACACACTCTCTACAGGTACATTTTTTCTTTCTTACTTTCTTAAAACGTCTATAAACTTTCACTTTCAAATTGTAACTGGATTCCTACCAATCATGTATTGTTCTCTTTCTTAGTTTAACTGAACATACAAGTGTGACCAGCTCTGTTCAGTTAAAATACAGATACTCATCTACTCTTCTCCACTAAGCAACAGAGATATTGAATTTATGATTCATTTTTATTATGACTTTATGCATAAACATACCCAGTCACAAAAAACAACAATAAAGCTATCCAATGACTTTATCAATGTTTCCTTTTAACATTGTAAAAGGCTCAATTTTCGCAAATTTTGGCCTTCATAAACAGTATTATTATTTTTTTTATAAACAAATGGAAGAGACACACTGTAACTGTAACCTTAATTATCAAGCATAGCGTCAGTTCTGGCGGGTCACGTTAGTCAAGCTCGCATCAGTTGACTCTCAGCTGATCCACGTCTACCTATAGGAATACGACGCCCATCACCATATACATATATAAGCTCTTTCAGTATTATCAGCGGCTATCGCGTTTCTCAGGAGTGAATTACCCTCCTCCATGCTAGGCTGCATGGATGCGTAGGGAGTTCTTGCCCAGAACAGAACCATACCGCCAATCCAAACTGTATGCTAATTGTCAATCGTCTTTGACGATAGTGGTCCTGACAGAAGTGTATTTCAGATGGTTTTACACTCACATCCCACAGCCTCATCATCTGCATAGAGAAACTGCCACTCAAAATGCACACATAATGATAGATGTAAAAACATAATAGAGCAGGGATGTCCAAACGTGGTTCTGGACGGCCACTGTCTTGCAGAGTTTAGATCTAACTTGCCCCAACACACCTGCCATGAAGTTTCTAGTATGTCTAGTAAGACGTTGATTAGCGGGTTTAGGTGTGTTTTATTGCAGTTGGAGTTAAACTCTGCTAAACTCTGCACTGGAACTTGGTCCAGCAGGATAACGCGCCATGTCACAAAGCTCAAATCATCTCAAACTGGTTTCTTGGACATGACAATGAGTACTCAAATGTCCTCCACAATCACCAGATCTCAATCCAATACAGCACCTTTGGGATGTGGTGGAACAGGAGATTCGCATCATGGATGTGCAGCTGAAAAATCAATATGGAGCAAAATATCTGAAGAATGTTTCCAGCACCTTGTTGAATCTATGCCATGAAGAATTAGTACACTTCTGAACCCGGTACTAGCAAGGTAATGAAGTGGCCGGTGAGTGTTTATCCAGATTTTTCAAGAAAGTGAGAACCTAGCTCTTCAAAGACTGTTCATCTGACATTTTCTGTATTATTGCTTTGAACATATGAGGGATTGACTCTGTTTAATACCACTTTCCAAGGTGCTTATAGTGGATGTATAATGTCAGTTCCTCTATTGTTCCCCTAACCCTAACAGAGTAACCACAAGTATAGATCATCATATTAATGCTAATAACGCACACTACTGCTACACTAAGTTGAAATTTCAACAGTGTATATATATTTTAATCTAATATATAATATGAGCATGAAGAATCATTTTCACACATGAATTGGCACTTCTGAGTCCAGACCTTAAATTCATTGAGTCTTTGGGATTGTAGACTTTACATGCTGCTTTACTCTTGCATTTTCAATACAAGATCTTGACCAAAAATGTATGCACCTTTAGATCAAAATAAATGTTGTGATGATATTTCCATCAAGAGCTAAAGTCTACTCCAACACAGACTTTCAATGAATTTAAGGTCTGGACTGAAGAGGTGCTAATTCATGTGTTTTTTGTATTTGAGCCATTTGTAATACAAATTCTAGATATAATGCAATGACATTACTACACATTTAAGTGTGTTAAGTGTGAGATGAGGCAAGTGATGATTAGTGGCCTAATTCATGAAATAATGGCACATGACAATTGAATGACTGTTCTTCCCTCAAATAAGGCAGGACATGACAATCAGAACAAAGCTAAACATAAAGGAGCGAATGCAGACAGATATCCTCTTTAATTCATCAGTGCTAATGAATGATCACTTTTAAGCTGTCACATGGTATCAGGTTGGTAGCATCTCTTTGATGTGGACTCTTGACAGGCTTTGTAAAGAAGTGTGGAGAGATTAGCGAGTCCAACTAAAGGACAAGACAGGAACACTGTGTAACGTACGTGTGCTGAGTCTGCAGTCAGGATGAGAGAACCAAATTGGAGTCATCTTTGAGCCAACTGAGCAACTGAACACAGAGAGGGCAAGCGGAGCGGCAGGCCACTTTCAAAGTGCTTCACACAAGGCCACAGTATGTATGTATGTGTGTGTGTCTGTGAAAGAGAGCGACTAAGAGAGAAAGACCTCTTTTGAAGTACAGTGGCACATGAAACAGAAAGTGTGGATGTTGGTCAGAAGAACAAGACAATAAGAAAACAGGCATCAGAGGGTGAGCAATTTAAGAGATGTGCTGGTGAACAATGTTTTCAAATACTCAAAAAAAAAAAAAAAGACAAACCGATAAAAGACCAGGGATGAAAATATCAAAAGGAAAGATGGACTTCCAGAGCAAGAGTCTCCCCATCTCATGTTCTCCTCCTCTTTTGGCACGCAGAATAAAAACAGGAGCCGACAGTGTGTTCCAGGCGTTCTATGTGGACCCTGCACAATGGTTTTGTCATCCTACTGCCAACTGAAGCACTGAGGGATGGCATGGACGAAAAAAAAAAAAAACAGGCGGCTGGTCTCCATTCATCTTTTGCCCCATTCCCTCCCTTCGCCCTGTCGCTCTCTTTGATGTTCCCTGATTAATCTGCCCTCCGCTCCCTCCAGTTTCTGTTGTTCACTTTGTGGTGCTCCGCCAATCTCCTCCACGAACAAGATGCTGATCACAGCGCTAAAAGCAAAAGAGGGATTCAAGGAAAAGTTTGGGAGAGAGCAAGTGAGAATACCTTTGGATCCAATTCTACAGTGTTCGGTTAGAAAGAGACAGTGTGATCACAAAGACTAAAGATTTCAAAGTCAATTTCTGGGTTAAGCTTTTCAAGATACATGGCATACCATTGATTACCACAGAAACTAGATCAGAATTTTCCCTTAGTGTGTGAAAAACACAAAAGTCATGTCTAAAGTAATGCACTTATATATACTGGAGGCCAATGCATTAGGTTTACAAACAAGTGTGAAGCTCAAATTTTGTTAACACAGTAATATTATTTCTGTCACAGTGTCTGGTTTGTGTATTCCTGGTGTCCACTAGATGTCCTCTCCTCCTTCGTCTTAGGGGAAAGGATACGAAACCCCATACTGCTGGATCTTTAATTTTGACGGAGTCCTTCTGTCACGACACACACACAGGAGAAGGTAAGGTCCAGGCGCAGTATATTTATTAGGGTAATCCGTACTCACAATCAGTCCAGGCAAGGGTCGAAAGTCCAATAAGGCAATCCAAAAACACAAGACACGAACAGTAACAGGCAGGAACAGAAGTGTGGGGACATTAAACAAGGACTCCGTGACAAACACTGAAACTGACAGGGTATATATACACAAGTGCTAAATTAGGTGACAAGAAACAGCTGAACACAATGAACACTAAGTGACAGACAGGATCATGGGAAATGTAGTGAGAATGTGGATGACACCGTGGGGAAGAGGACATCTAGTGGACACCAGGAATACACAAACCAGACACTGTGACAATTTCTAACAGAAAATGTGTATTTAAATTGTAAAAGTCTCTAAACACATTATTTTATCGGTTATAGTATCTGAAAAGCAGGTTCTGGATAACATTTGCTGGTTGTAACAAACCCTTTATGGATTGTTATGTCCTGTTCTGGTTTCCTTGCCTGTTTCAGAGCAGATGTTTACCGGCTTTAAATGATAGGAGTCAAAATATTGGATTAAAAAAGCAAAAAGTTATTGAGCCGCAATAGTGTAGTCTTAAATTGTATAACATTTAAGTTTCGGAATAAAGTGAATTTTAACATTCTGGTACAGTGATTTACCCCATAGACATACACTACCATTAAAAAGAAAGAAATATATTTGAAAGAAGGAAATATATACATTTATTCAGGTCTAATTAAATTACGGTTTCTCCTTGCCAACTTTCAGTTTGGCACAGCAGTTTATTTGAGATTGAAATTGACTTGATTTGAGACTGTCTGTGTTAAGCTGAAAGTTGGTAAAGAGAACTGTGTGAAGAGTTTTGAAAAAGTGACCGAAGTATTAAGAAATGTGTCGTGATGATTGTTAAAAAAAAACTGTAAATGCTGTTCTTTTACCTTTTATTCATCAAATAATCCTGAAAACAAACTAAAAAATGTATTTAAATATTAAGAATGATTTCTTAAGGATCAAGCCAGGAGTAATGGCTTCCGAAAATGTAATTGTGTTATCACAGGAATAAATTACATTTTAAAATATATTAAAAAGGAAAACAATAAAAAAAACTAATATATCACAATGTTACTGTTCAGACTGCATTTTAGATCAAATGAATGCAGCCTTGGTGAGCATTAGAGACTTCAAACTTTTGTGTGGTATATTGCAAGAATGTGAGTGTAAACAGATTTTCTTTGCCTTAACAAACTGAGGGACAAATTTAAGTTGTTTTCTGTGGTAACTGACAGCATGTAAAAGATTTACTTGCATTTAACCCAGAATATTTCTTTGAAAGAAATCATCTGTGGGACAACAGCCCAGGCTAATCGCAGAAGACAACACTGTCCTTATGCAAATAAGCTCTAGTTGGGGTGTGAGTTGAATCTTTCACAGACTCACGCTACTCATTCTCTCATTCTGCTGTAAGGATGAGCTTTGCGTGTGTCGTTGGTTGAGCCATGGATCAGTGAAATCACTCATGTCGTAACGGCCTTGGGGACTGACGCACAATTGGAGCCAATGAGAGGGCAACTTGAGTTTGTGTGTGTGTGAGAAGTTGTCGGCCTTTTCAATGTACAGGGGGCAATACAGGGAGGTTACATAAAGACATGGCAGGCACACACACACACACACACACACACACACACACACACACACACACACACACACACACACACACACACACACACACACAAAATACACCCAAACAATCCCTTCACAGTCCTGCGCAACCGTAATGTTGAATAACACACAGGTATTGTGTACTACTTATGAAACCATTTGTCTCTATTGTCTGGTGCAGAGAACAATTGAAAAGTGGGTCAGTGGGCTGAAAAAAAAAAATCAGCTCCTAACATTTCAGTTTGAGCATTTTTTTCCCAGAGAGTGTTTTCTGCGTGACATGCACGACCCCATTAGCTCACTTACCAAGCTCTTTCAGAACACAACCTCAGGGAGGAAGACATATGTCTGTATTAGTTGATTTTCTCACTAAGGTTATAATGTTAGTCAAGTTGTTTTGTGCAAAAAAAAAAAAAATCACAATAATCTTTAAGGGTGCTCACACCTGTGGTTCTTTTGGTCCGGACCAAAAAAAAAACAAAAAAACTTTTGTCCTGGTTCGCTTAGCATTCACACTGTGATTTTTAACACCAAACATAAAGCTACAAAAAAAACCCCTGCTTTTATGACATATATTTGGCGACGGAACTTGTCGAACATCCAAAACAATGCTGTGTGCTGGGCTAAATGCGCTTGCTGCATATGCATACATTTGATGGTATATGATGGAGCTGTTGTGAAGAGCTTATAAAATAAAATGTGTATAGTCAAAACAGCAGCAGTAATCCCTCTGTCACCAACAAAAGAAGATCTGCTACAAGGAGACGCGGTTCTGATGCCTGTACTGAACTGTGATGGGCAACATCGAGACTATGACGAGAAACAACAGGTATGCTTGAGCATTCTGTCCTTAGTAGGGTCACATCTTGTGACATCATGTCCTGTTTTTGGTTTGTTTACAAGTCTTTGGTCCGTGTTGCGTTCATATTTCAACCACACGTTTGGATGACAGCATTTACACTCAAATGAACCGCACTCTAAGGGCATTTTCACACTGGAAGTTTAGTTCGGAATGGGGCACGGTTCGCATGAAAAATTGCTGATGTAAAAGCTGTCATGCGGACCTGGGAGTGCACCGAGGTACTGAACCCAAGACTGTCTGGAGGAGGTGGTCTATTCAGACTGTCAGTCCAAATACGATATTTGTGCATATCCGGTTCAAATCTGATCAGATTTAGCTAATGTGAACAGCAACAACAACAACAACAAAAATCACATGACATGCGATTTTTACAAATCCGTTTCAAGCTACATCCATAAATCCTATTCAGATTGCATTTCTGGAAATCCGTATTTATTTATCCTTATTAATTTAGTTTCAAATACAGTTTCTGAATGTTATTAACATATAAAAACACATTAGTTACATGATGCGAAATAAGTTAGAACGTGTGGAGCCTGGCTGCATCCATGCGGGCTTCACGGAAGACCACTTCAAGGGTTCAAAGGGGGCACGCTGCTGAGCACACTTCAGAGCGTTAAAATGAGACTAGGACAACCTGCGGACTACATCACACGCATCACACAAATGACCAGCGTCGGCCAATAGTGAGCCTACCTGCTGACGTACAACACAGAAGCGTTGCGCTGTTACACTACGTGAACTCACTCAGAGGCCCACAGAGAAGAAAATTAATAGTTGAAAATAGTCATTTTTGTTGTTTTTTGGCCACAAATAGTATTATCAACGCTTGATAAACTGAAGGTTGAGCCACTGTAGTCACTTGGACTATTTTAACAATGTCTTTACTAATTTTTCTGGGCCGGCCAGTTTCAATCCCATAGAAGCCTATGGAGGAGTCATCCAGCTCTCAGATTGAATCAAAAATATCTTAATTTGTGTTCCGAAGATGAACGAAAGTCTTACGGGGTTGGAACAACATAAGGGTGAGTAATTACTGACAGAATTTTCATTTTGGGGTGAACTAACCCTTTAAGAACAAATGGTGCAACGGAATAAAGTACAGAGTTATTTACAAACTAGCTAGTAGTTACTTAGCCTCTAGTGTGGACTTTACATTCCAATTTGAGAAAAGAACTTACGAACGGCTGGTGAAACCCTACCTGGGTTCGATAGAATCAAGTTGAGTGTGAAACCGCACCAAGGGGGGCATTCAAAACCGGGAACATTCATGCTTGGACTTGCAAAAAACCACTAGGGTTTGTTCTAATCAAACCAAACCTGCCAAGTGTGAACACACACTAAGTCTTAAGTCTCAAATTAAGTATAAATTTGTACTAAAATGCCAAAGTTTTACGGTTGGACTGAAGTGATGATGTTAAAACAATTTAAGCACGTGTTTCAATGGTATCCATTTGAAGGATATACAGAGTGGCCTATGCTTCCACTCACATAATAACTGAAGTCTGGCTAGTACAGGATTTAAAGAAAATGTCTAAAATCATGATGATCAGAGGACAGACCCACCTGTGTGCAAACATTTTTCTGGAAACACCATCACACTCTGTCAAGATGCACCTCCACTCTAGACATCATACTGTCACAGCAAGCACACCTACAAACACACACACCGAACAGAAAGTGAGAAAGACACTGTATAAAGACACTTTCGGTGCTCAAACACACAGCTAAAAACACATTCACACAATTTACATAATACTTCTCCTGAACATGCATACATAAAAGCTTGCATAGCTGTCCAAAGCCAAACAGTTCCTCAACACAATCTGCGTGAATGTCTCGATCAACACAGACCTCCTTCACAAGCTGTCGATGCCATTGCTTCACTTTCCCTGGATCACATCAGCATCTATCATCACATCCTGCATATGAAATAGATGACATACAAACTAAAATATCTACAGTATATATTTAAAGCAAAAAAAATCCATCAGTGACACTTCAGTAAAAACAATGTTTACAGATCTAATGAAATTGTTGACCATTTGTAAAGATTTATGATTATTCTAGCACATGGTTTTTAAATTAAATGTAAAAACATATAGACCGTGTTAAGCATTAGTTAAAATAGGACATTTAAGTAGATTTTTTTAATGTTCTGAAAGCTGACAAATTAGAAAATAAAACTCTCTGTAGCTGTATTTTAAAAATGTAGGACATGTTTGCCGTTATTTCGACTTAACTGACGATGCTGCATTTGCAAAATTGTTTGTCGGGAGCTCCACAAAGTCAATATTCATGGTCTGGCTTCTATAGCCAAACATTTGCTCACTCGTGCCAATTCCATATGTCAGTTTTATTGGTGCAAATCTTGGCCTGTGGACAATGTGAAACATGTATTTTTCTCTGATGAGTTCTGCTTCACAGTCTTTCCCACATCGGTGGGAGTTACGGTGAGGAGAAGCCCCAAAGAGGCTAAACACTCGGACTGTTGCTGCCCAGAGTGAAGCACGGGGTAAATCAGAGATGGTTTGGGCTGCAATATCATGGCATTCCTTGCTGTAAATGATGGGCACAGGACTACGAGCAAAGGACTACCGAACCATTCTGGAGGACCATGTGCAGAAACGTACCCTGAAGGGGGTGCTGTGTATCAGCATGATGATGATAGTGCACCAATACACACAGCAATATTTGTGATAGAATGGTTTGATGAACATGAAAGTGAAGTTGAACATCTCCCATGGCCTGCACGGTCACCACCAGATCTAAATGTTTGTAAACCACTGGAGGAGCAAGTCAGAAAACTTATCATCCACCAGCATCACATAGTGACCTGTCCACTGTTGTGGAAGAGGAATGGCTAAAAATCCCTCTGGCCACTGTGAAAGACATTTATCTGTCATTCCCAAGAGTTAAGACAAATTGTTGCTGTAATTGGCCGCAAACAAAGGGAGGCCCTAAACCACAGGCTACTAATAAATTATTGAGGTCTAAATAAAACCAAGTGTTCCAGTTTCATTGTCCAACCCCAGTCATTTCTAATGTAATTGCCATTTTCATTGACCTGTTTTTCTGAGCTACTGACTCGAATGTGTTACTGTAACGTTAAAGGGATACTCCACTTTTTTTGGAAATAGGCTCATTTTACAACTCCCCCAGAGTTAAACAGTTGAGTTTTACCGTTTTCGAATCCATTCAGCCGAACTCCGGTTCTGACGGTACCAGTTTTAGCATAGCTTAGCATAGATCATTGATTCTGATGGGACCAGTAGCATTTCTTTCAAAATGACCAACGAGTTTCAATATTTTTCCTATTTAAAACTTGACTCTTCTGTAGTTAAACCGTGTACTAAGATCGACGGAAAATGAAAAGCTGCGATTTTCCAAGCCTATATGGCTAGGAACTACTCTCATTCCGGCGTAAGAATCAAAGAACTGTGCAGCCGTACCATGGGTGCAGCAGGCGTAATGATATGACGAAGCACCTGAAAATAGTCCCCAGCTCGGTAACTTCCAACATGACCGGGACTAAGTTTGTGTAGTTTTTAGGTGGCAAATTACTGTGCGCATGGTTCTGTGCGTAGTAAAGGGCTGTGATAGTAAGGCGAGTGTATATTCTACCGTAATGTTACACTGATAGGGTTGCCACCTTTGGTGTGGCAAAATAAGGGACACCCATTTACCCAAACCCCCATCCCCCCCATTTCGACTTTTTCTAATTTCAAACATCTGTTTTTTAATATCATCTGTAGTTTGCCACTTTGCCACTTTTTATGTGTGTTTTGCATTTTGAGGATGAATTTTGTCAATCTTCTAAACAGGGCCCGACCTTGATGTAATTTGATTCTAATCATAATGTAACATTATTGAAAAACAGATTTTTGTCAGTACAAAAAATGCTCAACTTTGACAAAGTCATTTTTATTGTTATAATTGTGATTTCATAATATGTAGATATTAATCCAACTAAAAAATATAGCTGCAAGCAGCGATTACGGGCCCAAGCCGGTGGCACCGCCACCCTGGTGCCTTTAGTTACACTAAAGGCACCGGGCTGGCGCTGCCACCGGCTTGGGCCCTCCATCGCTGCTTGCAGCTATATTTATTTATATATATATATATATATATATAAAAAGCCGCCACCCCGTTGCCTTTCGGGTTCCTGTGCACGACGGGCAATAACGTAACCCCGCTTTGACTGTCGAGAAGAAGTCTGCTTTAGAGCTTGTATCAGTGTGAGTCTTTCTGCTCCCCTACAAACACACACAGAAAAGGGGGGGGGGGGCTGTCTGTGTGTGTGCCCTCCCTCCCTCCCCCCCCCCCCCCCCCCCTCCTCCTCCAGTATCTCACTGGACTAACACACACACACACACACACAGAGAGAGAATGGCAGGGGGAACTCTGTCAGAGAGAGACAAAACCACATTCAAACCAAAATATCTGACTTCCTGTTGGTCGGAGCTAATGACTGTAAATGAGAAAGATGTCCGGATCGATAAGCACAATATACAGACCGAGTTTTGTGACTGTAGGTAAAAATAACCCCCCCACTTTAGTCAAAAGTATCTTGAAAGTAACACACTTCCTGCTGCCAGTTGGTGGCGCTATAACTTTGACTCACAATAGCCACATCCATGTGATCGCCCTCTTACAACAAACACACTGCTGAAGTTTCATCAAGATCAATAAATGTATGAAGACGTTATAACACATTGTGTTTTTCTTTTCTCGCCATAACTTTGTTTCCTCGCCACGGCCAAACCGTTCGAGATATCAAAAATCCGTCCGCAATTTAGCTTCCTCAATGTCTTTACTTCATGCTGACTGAGTTTGGTGGCGATAGGATAATTTTTCTTGGAGGAGTATATCAAATTCCAGGGGCATGCGTTTTCATACAACCCATAATAGCCGACTTCCTGTTGGACTGGCGTAAAACTTAGAGCACGAAAGTTGTTCGGCCCGATGATATCTAAATGTGTACCGAGTTTCATATTATTACATGCAAACGTGTTTGATATATGGACCAAGTTTTTCGGACCACGTTCAAGGGGGCGCTGTTGAGCTCCCCTGCCACGCCCGGGTACCAGCTTCAGTCCGGCTCTAATGGCCGCAGGTTCTGACCTGTGTGCAAAGTTTCAAGAGTTTTCGAGCACGTTAAGGGCCCCAAAAGTGCCCGAGAAGTCCCACACAGCAGAGAAAGGGTTAAAATAAAGCCCCCCTCCTCTCTCACACACACAGACACTGAGAGAGACTGGCAAAATTCCCATCAAATCACATTCAAACCAAAATATCTGACTTCCTGTTGGTCGGAGCTAATGACTGTAAATTAGAAAGTTGTCCGGCTCGGG
The DNA here is from genome assembly GCF_949152265.1 of Phoxinus phoxinus. Classification (NCBI taxonomy): domain Eukaryota; kingdom Metazoa; phylum Chordata; class Actinopteri; order Cypriniformes; family Leuciscidae; genus Phoxinus; species Phoxinus phoxinus. The sequence goes on along the minus strand of NC_136880.1, from coordinate 36,494,821 downwards.
GAGATAAATATAAATACCGATTTTTGTTACTGTAGGTAAAACTAATACCCCATTTTTGACTAAAGGTGGCGCTACTGAGCCCCTCCACCGCGCCCGTTTCTGAAACTTCACACATGCCTAGTACCTAATAAATCTGATATGCATGTTGAGTTTCATGCAATTTGAAGCATGTTAAGAGCCTCAAATGCACCCAAAAAGAATATTAAAGTTTGATGCGTTGCCATGGCAACAGTATTTAAGATATCAATAATCCTTTCACAGGTCTACATCTGCCGTGTGTTTACATTATACAGATGAAGTTTGAAGCAAATCGGGTAAAAATAAGAGGGTGATTTCAAAGCATTTTGAAAGTGACACACTTCCTGCTGCCAGTTGGTGGCGCTATAACTTTGACTCACAATAGTCACATCCATGTGATCGGCCTCTTACAACAAACACACTGCTGAAGTTTCATCAAGATCAGTTAATGTATGAGGATGTTATAACACACTTCCTGTTTCCAATATTCGCCATAAATTCGTTTCCTCGCCACGGCCAAACCGTTCGAGATATCAAAAATCCCCTCGCAATTTAGCATCCTCCATGTCTTGACTTCATGCACACCGAGTTTCGTGGTCATCCGATGAATTCTCTAGGACAAGTGTTTCAAATGCCAGAACATGCGTTTCCATCCAGCCCATAATAACCGACTTCCTGTTGGACTGGCGTAAAACTTAGAGCACGAAAGTTGTTCGGCCCGATGAGATCTATATGTGTACCGAGTTTCATATTATTACATGCAAGCGTGTTTGAGATATGGACATGTTTTTGAATCCCATTCCAGGGGGCGCTGGCGAGCCCCCCTGCCACGCCCGGGTCCCAGCTTCAGTCGGGCCCTGATGGCCGCAGGTTCTGACATTTGTGGAAAGTTTCAAGAGTTTTTGAGCACGTTAAGGCCCCCAAAAGTGCCCAAAAGGTAGTAAAATAATAATAATAATAATAATAATAAATAATAATCCGAAGAAAAACAATAGGGCCTTCGCCTTTTCAAGGCTTGGGCCCTAACTAGTGAAAATATGTATTTTAGTCAAATAGCAAATGGTGTAGCTCTGCAGCCATCTACTAAAGTGATAATTTCTTTACTTTTAAAACGGCATTTTCCAAAAGATGGGCAAAAATCTTACACTAAACCATGGCAAATTATCTATATCCATGAACGTTAGAAATGTGGGTCTTTTATAAAGTGAATTTAACTTTTTTTTAACTGTTTTTGTATAAAAAATATTTATTTATTTATTTATATAGCCTAAATTAAAAATATATATAATAAATCCTCCTAAAACTATAAATCCTAAAAAAACAAAAAACTATTATGTTGTTTCAAAATTACATTTTGTTGAAACAACACAAGTGTGACTCCCCACCCCCCCACCCCACCCCCCAACACACACACACACACTAACATAAAAAACAGATATTATTCAAATGTATTTAATTTTTATTGTAGATCTAGAAAGTGTTGTCAACCGTGCAAAGTCTCACGCCATTTGGACAAAGATAATTTTTTATTTATTTCAGCAAACGCCATTTGACCCGAACAGCGCACGAGGGGTTAAAAACGTGCCGGTTTACAGCGCATGTTCACGAGACTCAGTCGCTATAGAAACAAAGACGCTAAAATGCAATCACGCAATGAGCTTTTCTCATAGACAGTATATGGCTTCTCTACTACGAAATTGATTTCTTTATATTTGCTATTAGTATTATCCATACTGCAAAATCCTTATGTTTTTATTCAACTATATGTGGGCCTAATGTAAAATACGGGACAAATCGCGTCCCTTATTGATTTGATACGGGACGCATCATCTTACTTGTAAATACGGGACGATTCCGTATTTTAAGGGACGGGTGGCAACCCTATACACTGAATACCAACGAACAAAAAGAAACTAAAAAATCAATGGTTGACTGCTCTGAACATTGATCTAAAACACCGATAGAATCGATCAAAAAAAATGGCGTGTTTGCTCAAAGCATTTTGGACCAGATGACTATAAAGAAAACACGGACAGTAGGCTACGGTACAGCGTCTAAAGGATACAGCCATCCCAACCATCTTCAATGTACAGACAGGTCCAAGTGCATCATCATCATCACCCATGGCTGTACCAGCGATGCGCGGGTCAATGTATAAACAACCGCACCCGACCGACGTTTTCAACTAACCCGCCCGCAACTCGGACCGCAAAAAAAGAAAGAAAATATTGTAAGTTACCCGACCCGCTTCCTGACTCGCGTTTTTTTTTTAAGTAGCTAGTAAATGCTCATCGTAGCGTCATGGGCCATAGGAACTAGGGGTGCGCATTTTTCTGAATGCTGTATGAATGCTGTATGATTAGTGTTTTTTAATAAAGGCTTGATTTATTCATTTATTTCGTTTCATTTTCTTAATAATTAAGATGCTGCATGTGTTTATCCAGTCTAATCGAAGTGCATGGTGCGTCTCTCCCCCGACTTTCCCAACAAAAACCCCGCCCCCTCTCAGCAAATACATAAAACTGACATATGCGTTTTAAAAAGTAGCCTATTAAATTGGCACATGGCATTGCTCAGTTCAACGTGTTGGGAAATCGGGCATTTTGTCCCGTGTCAGCTTTTATTCAAAAGTTAATAACGCGCTCAACATTCAAAAGGTAAATAAGGATTTCCCACTGTCATCTCTGACTGAGCTTGTGCGTCATCCTCGCGCAGTTATTCAGCCAATAAAGTGTACACCTATTTATTTCATAGAACATTGTGTCTAGTACTATATAAATTACAAATGTTTAATTGGCATCTTTATTTCAAACGACCGACCGCGACCCGAATATCATTAAAAATATTTTTGGATGACTCGTAACCGCGGGTGACCGCAGGCACCTGCTCATTTTGGATCAACTCGCGCACCACTGGAAGTAGGCTACTGTATAACAATTTAACTTTTTGTAAAAGCACTGCCGTTGTTATCTTCCTGTGAAATGCAATCAGTGAGTGCTAGGTTTCCTCGATCATTCGTCTTGTACAGTATATAACGTTAGTAGTTTTGTTGTAGAGTTCTGGTGAGGTAGCGTATAGTTTAATTAACCCTTGTATGGTGTTCGGGTCTGTTTAGATGTTATCTAAATCGTCTCTCACAAATGTCTCCATGCTACAAGGCACGCTCCCTGTGCAAGCAGGTTGTCACGTTGGTTTGTTGACGGCAAGTGCTTCGTCATATCATTACGCCTGCTGCACCCATGGTACGGCCGCACAGTTCCTTGATTCTTACGCCGGAATGAGAGTAGTTCCTAGCCATATAGGCTTGGAAAATCGCAGCTTTTCATTTTCCGTCGATCTTAGTACACGGTTTAACTACAGAAGAGTCAAGTTTTAAATAGGAAAAATATTGAAACTCGTTGGTCATTTTGAAAGAAATGCTACTGGTCCCATCAGAATCAATGATCTATGCTAAGCTATGCTAAAACTGGTACCGTCAGAACCGGAGTTCGGCTGAATGGATTCGAAAACGGTAAAACTCAACTGTTTAACTCTGGGGGAGTTGTAAAATGAGCCTATTTCCAAAAAAAGTGGAGTATCCCTTTAAGTCCTGACAGTGACTGACAACACAAACAAATAAATTGGTAGAATATGCAACTAAAAAAGGGTAAACATCACACAACCTATGAGAAGGCAGAGTATATTAAATTATCTGCATGTTTACCTTTATAATCATGATAGGTGCCATAGGCAAAACGCTGGATTATCCATATTTGGGACCATCCGCCAACGCCAAATTTGAAGGAGAAAGTTCCTTAGGCTCACAGGTTAGGATATGTCAACAGCGCCTCCTACCGGACTATGACGATATTGCCTACCCATGAGTTTGATTTGATTTCGTATAATCTGTTTTAAAGTAATTTTACCTTCTGTCAGAGGTAAACACGGGCTACACTCCAGGAACCTCCAAAATTATATTTGGATGACCAGTCCGCAACTGCGTTTGACAAGAAAATAAAGACTTTAAACGTTAAGAATGTGTAAAAAAGGATTCACAAAGGATTTCTGGAAAACCCACCATTTCTAATAAATCAACCAATTAATTTTGGTTTACACCTGATTTTACTTTCTTGTTAGGTTGTTAGGCTATCCAACACATTTCCGCTGAACAGCACCAAAATGGCAGTGGAAAGCCAAACTGTAAAAAAAAAAAAAAAAAGTACATTTTATTACACTGTTAGTCCTGATCGAATTCAATATTTTAGACCATGTTTGAGGGAAGAAAAAGCTTTTCGTGGCATAACAAGATGATCATCTACCGCGAGCTGTAAGTGTTACCACCAGTTTCCACAGTCGTTAGTGGGCCTGCGTTAATTTCGTGAGGGTGGGAAGTCGAGAGCTCGCGATTTATTTGGCCAAACTATGATTTCAATGAAAATTATGTTATTATTTAATTATTTATTTTTCAGAAAGGTAAATTGTTTAATAGTATTAATGATTTTAGGAGAATGTTTCACTCACTGATGTTACAGTTATAAATACCGTTATGGGAGAAACGTCAGAAAGACGTCAAAAGGAAAATAGGTCGGAGCAGTTTATGTTGCTAGGCAATCCAGAAAGTTCAGTTCTTGCTTATCAGTTCGTACCATAGACTGTAAAACCACGTCAAATTACAAATATCTTCTACAACAGAGTAGGCCTAGCTATCTCCAGGGTAGTATCCAACAGTGTAAAGTGATCTTCTTTCCAATTGAAGATATTTGGGTAAGAATACACATCCAGGTAGAGGTGAGAACATTCTCGTGATTCATTCAATGTTGTTTTCTCTTATGATTTTTTTCTTATAGGCTACCATAAGTGTTCCCCCCAAATACACCATAATATAGGTAGGCTATTGGTCAGCTGTTAGGCTTTTTGTAAATATAATGAGTTTTTACAAAATCATTTAAGTTATTAAGTCTTGTTTTATGAAAACCTGATCAAAATTAAGTGACGTAATGCTTAAAACAAGAAAAAATATCTGCCAGTTGGGTAGAATAATAAACTTAATTTAAAGGGAAAACAATTTTATTTTTCTTACCCCATTAGCAGATTATTATTTTTTATTTTATTTTTTTCACTTATTTGTGACACAGACAAAATGCAAGACTTGCTTCTCAAGTAAATGATTTAACACACACACACACACAACACCCAACAGGGCATTTGGAAGGGCTATATGGAAAATCTACATCTCTTGAAATCATTGTTGTATCAGCCTTATTTTGTGTCTTTGAATGCCCCTTGTGTATCATTCACATTTGTAAAAGTTTATTTTCATTTTAATGAAATGCTGTTAAAAGCCAAATTCATTGATCTGAAATATTTCCTTAATCCACCGTTTACCACATATGAGTTAAAGAATCAATCTTACATTTTATATACACAGGCTAATGGGAGACAGTTTTTTAGAGCGTGTGCAAGACTACAGTGCCACCTGTGTTCAGGAGAAATGGGCAGAGCGAGCAAACCTGGCGCGCCCAATATCTGCAAAAGGAAGACAACGGGCATTACCACAAGACTCAAACCAGAAGAGTATCACAGACTGGCACAGCACACTGAACAAGAATGAAACCGCCTTCTCACCAGAGACTAAAATATCTTTGGAATATCGTCAAGAGACCTTGAATAGAGTTTCTGCTCAAGTTGATCCAAGGATTAGGATTAGGGTCAAATCATCAAGAGGTCACAGAAAACATTTGTTTAAAAGCCAGCAAAATTCTGAACAATCGTGCAGCATTAATCAGCAGTTTAGAAGTGTCAGTGAGAAAACTTCCCAGAAGTCCAGTAGAAACAAACCAGCAAGACCTAAAGAATCCAAGGGGCACCCAAGACTAGATGTAAACTATATTCAAAGTTCCCCCAGCAGCCAGACAGGTCAGGCCACCTTTATGACTGAAAAGGGGCAAACTTATTTTCCACCTTCTTCATCAGAGATTATTACAGAGTCTCTAGCTCCTCTTCATGAAGCCCCTCACACGCTTAACAGATACAAACCCCTGCCTTGTATCAAACCACAACCTCCTCTAGACACAAACACAAATTCTTCTGTGTAATAAAAACTCCAATAAAATTGTCAACATTCAACAAGCTTGATGACAAAGTTGTTTATTGCTATTGCAACTTACATGACTACTAACCTTATTGAGCTCAGTCTCTCTTTCAGTTCAGATTATGAGAAAGTAGTTTAAAGTTTGACTCCATTGGGCCCTGAATCCAAGTTTTTGTTTGTTTTTTTGTTTGTTTATTTGTTTAGTTTTTTCTGTTTGTATTGTGGCCTAAATTAAATTGCATATCTGGATTAATACATTGCATAGTTGATTTGTCTGCAATGACAAACCTCTTAAATGCATTCACACTATATATATATATACACACACAGATGTTTTATTTTATTGACATAATAAAAATGTACTTTATTTGATAAATTTATTGAATTTTATTTGATTTTTATATGATAAAAATAAGCTTTATATTGCTGAAGCATTAATAATTATAATGGTAATTCTAATCTTCCCTAACGGCAAATTGTGTCACAAAATATAATAGAACTGTCCATGGTGCTGAATATACGAACTAACGTTAGGTTATTTTAAATTATATATAATATTCTGGTTTTGGATGCCTCGTGCCTGGTCTTAATGTGAGTCAAGACCAGTCATTCTGATGGCAATATTTTAACTTGACTATTAACAGATTTAAGTTTTTCTTCTCTTTTGTTATTTCTTTTCTGTTTCTTTTTTTTTAAGAGCTCTCTTGTCTCCCTCTGGTGGATCTTTTAAGTTCAAACCAAATAAGCAACTCAATTTCACTGTATAGAGCCTGATCAATAAAATGTGTCAAATCAAAGTTTATTATATAAAAGCACAACAATTCAGCATGCAGTATTTGCTGATGCAGTGAAATATGCCTATTCGAGCTGCAATAAATAAAGATAAAAAAAAAAAAACAAGACGGGCTATTTGCACTTAGTGTAAAGGGACACTCCGAGATGTTTATGTGGCCATTTAACAATGAATCCGAATTTAGGCTTTAGAGTAGCCTACATAATTTCTCATTTTTGTGTGTTACGAGCAGTTTGAAGTGCAGGCTGTTTGGAAGTAATTGTCAATTTATACTTTTGGTTGAAACCTTAGTGTACTATGGTATTGTCCTAGTAAAAAATTACATTAGTCGTGAATATGAAATTGTGAGTTGTGATCTCATTTTCAGCCGATACACTGATAAGATAAAAAGTTTGGCGTGTCAGAGGCCCATAATGTAGACTCTGCAAGCAGAACTGTTAATTTCACACGACGCAGAGCTCGGTATAAAATGACAGATGTAAATCATGGAGACCTGTTAAGATGCATTAGTCCTGGTTTCCCTGCGCGTGCGTGAACGCGAGCTGTAGTGAAGTGTGCTCGCGCTCGAGTCCCTCCGCCCAGAGCGTGATGGAGAGATGGAGAGAGACCTGTAACACGTCACCGTCCGAATCACAGCAAACCGGGAAAAAATCTGGGAGCAGCTCATCAAGTAAGTCAAAACTCGACGTGTACCCAAAGTGCATAATTTTATCCTTTTCAAAACATACCAAAACAGTTCAGTCGTTGTAATTTGTATTATTTGTTATTAATCATACGGACTCTGGTGTTATGAACTTAACACCCTCAAATGATAAGTGCATGTGTATAATAGTTTTTTTTCAATACATGTGTGTAAACTTTACTTTTGTCGTCAAAATATGAAATGTTTTGTTACCGATATGATTCTCAGGTATTTGATATAGGCTAAACATATTCTGAATGATTCAGTGATATATTCCCTCAAATGATACTTGCAAATTAATTTTTAGCAACTTCCGCTAATCTTTTTATTTTATTTTTATAATTTAATTTGATGTCCCTTTCCTTATTTCGTTATTGGTAAAGCCCTAAAGCTTGAAGTCACAAAAAAATGTCTCTGTAGCTTACCAATGTCACTTCATTTCATTAAAAAAGACAAGAGTGTGCGACAATGTTTTCCAAAATACAATTTAGTTGCAAGATATGTTTAGCTACAACTAAAAGTTAGCAAGTCAAAAGAGTATCTTGAATTCTAATAAGAGCAATTTACTCAAAATCTAAAGTGATTTTTATGCATCTTTCCTTGTTTATTCCATTTTTAAATTGCGAATTTGATGTTGTCTATGTTTACTTTTGTTGCATCGAACTGTTTATGTAGCCTATGGTTACAGTATAAATGTTCAGTGTGGTTTGGATATTAAAATATGTGAACCACATCTATTCTATAGTTTTCTGATTATATTTTCTCTGTCATCTTATAAATGCAATATCTTCTAACAGAGAGTCAAACTGCTCTGGATTTAAACTGTCAAGTGGAACTTTGTTTATTTGTGTAGCTAGAAGAAGAAAAAACTCTGACTCCATCAGGTCCATGTAACTATAAAATAATACAGCATTGTGCAGTAAGTAAGATGATCACTGTATAAAACTTCCCAATTCATGAAAATCAAATCTTCCCACCTTCATTTGCTCTGTTGCCTTTGACTTTTGCATCTACCTATGGTTTACTTAGCAATCCATCTTGCATATTAAGGTCATTTTGATTGTGGTGGCATTGTTCCATGTGCTTGGTACCTATATAAGAGACACTGTACATCACAGTTTAAAAGTTTCTCTTTCTTTTTTTAAAAGAAATACAAATAATTTATCTAAGTGCTTTTAGAAATATTGTAGTGTGCAACAATGTTGTCAAAAATACAACGTATTTAGTTGCAAAAAGTCAAAAGTGAATCTTCAATGTTAATAAGAGCAATTTACTCGCAAACACTCACTACTGTGATGATTGTATTCGTGTGCGCTTGACATTTAATCACGGCACAGTAAATCTCAGTAAGTGGACCAGTGTCCAGATGGCAGGTGTTTTCAAGGAGCACCTGTGAGACACAGAACAAACACCACAGCTTTCTCATTTACTAGTGTTTCATGTGGATTCTACATCCTCAATATTTAATTCCCCCTTTAGATTGATCATTGGGCAGAACATGATAATAGTAATTAGACTGCATTAGACATCTGTCAGGGTTTAGGTGTCATCAGGGGAATGCTTTTGAAAGATTTCAGATACAGTATGTCTTTAGTTTATTCACCAAACATTAGCATCTGTACCTGTGCAGAGACAGCAGGCTGTTGACATTATTATGTTTGTATGCATGTTGACCAGTCGGTTAATGTTTGACACGTACATTCCCACTGTGACAGGATGAGAGCCGTCCGGTTGCCAGGCAGCATGTGGGGTGGACACGTCCAGTAGTGTGAAGGAGAGCTTGTGTCTGCTCTTAAAATGTTTCATGGTTGCTGAAGCAAATAATCTAATGGAAATTTGCTGCTACTGACTCTGATATGTTGTGTAGATTTGGTTTAGAAAGTTTATAATCAGTCTCTATTTACCACCCATCTACTGTATTTGAAATAGTCTAACTCTGGTGGGTTTGCTGTAAACAGAGTTATTTTATAATAATTTAATGTTATAGTTTTTGTTAATTTTTTTTTAAAATAAATCATTAGACTTTTGATTGAATTATATTAAATGGTAATTTTATTAAATTTTTATGTTTTTACATTATCGGTTTTCATTTTAAAGTTTTAGTAATTTTGTTGTTTTTGTAATTTTATATTAGCTTATAGTTTTTTTAAATATGCCTATACATTTTAATTAAGTTGAAGGTTTTAGTTTGATTAATTTTAGTACTTTAACCTTTACTAAACAAAAGGGAGAAATGTTGTAATTACTGTAATAAGTACATAGTATGTACATGGGGAACAGGACTGTAAAATAAAGTTCTACACTGTCATGATGATTACCAAAGTCAACATTTTAATTAAATGAAGCGTATTAATTATCATGTTTAATATTCTTAAGGGATCTTGTTGCTGACATCCACTTAACAAGCATAATTAACTTAGGCTGATAATGTTCTCTTGAGGAAAATGCCAGGATTGAAAAGCCGAACCACATGGGCACCACTTTTGCTGAAGACATCCCACATCACTTCCTGTGCCAACGGCTGCTCTCTGGGCATTACAGCTCATCTGACATATGTGAATACTGACCCCGAACCTGTGGAGGGTAAGAGATCATGCACACATACACTCTTGTACAAAACTTGTAGGTGTACAACAGCATGTCACTGGGTGCAGGACCATTAAAGGGACACCTTTGTACCTTTTTTACCCATACAAGTTCATAGCAGTACCTCAAGGAAACATTATGGCACCTTTTAGGGGTTTATAAGGTACAAAGTTGTCCTTTTAAAGGTACTGCACCAGTGAAATGTTGTATCCATAAAGGTACAATTGTAGTTGGCCTTGACAGTGTACTGCAGAACAATTCAAACACACTGAATATGTAAAAGGTAAGAAAACAAAGACTTAAATAAAACAATGTCCTCGTCACCTGCTCAGGTATGTTTGTGTATCCTCTGGGGGAGAAGGAGGTCGTGGTGGGTTTTGAGGCAGTGGTGTCTGGCAGGCTGGTCAGTGTGGAGCTCCAGAGCCGAGCGGACTGCTGTTTGGACTGCTGCCCAGGGTCAGCGCTGCACACACAGTGTGGTCACAGCAAGGAGTGGGGATGCTGTGGAGGAACAGGTCTGGAGATGCAGTGCTCCAACGGTGAGCGTTTTTAAGCCAGTTCACACCAAGCACGATGACTATAATATAACTATAAAAACAACTACATCAGCGTCCACACTGACTGACGATAACGTTTTGTTTATTGTAAGCACGCTTATGTCTTCTGCCGTTTTAAACGCTTGAGCTTTTTAACGCCCGGTACTGTAGATTCTGATTGGCTGTCAATGTTTTTCTCCCCAAAATCATTCCTATTCTGAAAAAGATTCCAATGATATAGTGTTGTCTGTGTCATTACTGTTATAACTGTGGTGTGGAGTTATCGGAGAACTGTAATATTGGACCATTGTTTACGATGAAATAATTGTAATAATAATAATCTCTCTAGGATTAGGGTAGGAAGAAATTTGGACTTGCATGTGCACTTCAGCTGGCACACACAATCACTACTCCTACTTTCCAACAAGGAATCTGCAAGCTTACTCACAAGCATACACACGTTGGGTTTCTATGTTTTATGGGGACTTTCTATATACATAATGATTTTTATACTGTACAAACTGTATTATATCCCCTTAGCTTAAACCTACACCGAAACACAACCCTCACAGAAAACCTTTACATAATCAAAAAACATAATTCTGAATGATATAGAAGCTGTTTTCCTCATTGGGATCAAAATATTTCTGGTATTGCCATTCTTATGGGGACATTTTGTCCCCATAATGTAAGGTTTACCAGAACCACACTTGGTACATTAACAACATTAACATTTCATTATGACAACTGCCTCATTATGGAAGTTATTTAAAGGTTATCCAAGCTAAGAAGCTAAGAGAAGCATGACAAGACATGCCATCGCCACTGATCTTTATTGCTGTTCTCTTGAAACACTGATTCCAGATAAAGAAAAAACAGATCTTTCTATTGTCACAATTCACAAGCACACACTACAGAAGTGTATTTGGTGTTCTCATAAATCTTGCCATTCTCTCTTTATAGTGCTTTGTACTTGTACAGTCTGAAGTGTGAGGGCAGCATTCATTATTGCTTAGAGCTCTGTTGGCTCTGTGCCTGCACTTGGATGGTCCTTTTATCAATATACAAATATTTCAATTTGGGTATTTTTGTAAAAATGTGGAATATTGAACATTATTATTTTGTCTTTTGAAACATTTTAGATTATATTCTGACATTCCAACAACATAATTTTTCAGGTCTTTGAGAGATTGTTGCACTTTTTTTTTCATTTCAGGTCATCTGTTGCTGGATGAGGATCTGGAGAGGAGCACTTTTATTGTGAGCACAGGACAGATTGGACCGCTAGAAATTGTGTCTGTTGTCATCAGTACCACCCTTGAACTTCCTACACTTGAAAATGGTGCAATCCGCCTGGTCTATCCCTCAGTGCTCACACCTATTGTCAGAACACGAATCCAACCAGGAAAAAGTGAAAATGGGGGGAAATCAGAGGAGAACAGGTAAAGTTAACCTCTTTAACTCTTCTTTATTGTTACTACTATTAATAATTGCAGTGGTCCTAAAAATTATAGCCACATTTAAAGGGTTAGTTCACCCAAAAATGAAAACTGTCATTAATTACTCACCCTCATGTCGTTCCAAATCTGTAAGACTTTCGTTCATATTCAAAACATAAATGAAGATCTTAATGAAATCTGAGAGATTTTTGTCCCCCTCATTGACAGTCTACGCAACTACCACTTTAAGATCAAAAAGTTCACAAAGAAACCGTAAAACTAATCAATATGAATTGAGCAGTTTAGTCAAATATTTCTGAAGAGACAGAATCGCTTTATATTATGAAAATATTTAATTTAGGCTTTTATTCACATGAAAGTCTTACGGATTTGGAACAACATGAGGGTACGTTAAAGGGTTAGTTCAACCAAAAATGAAAATATTCCATAATTTTCACCCTCAAGCCATCCTTGTATACGACTCTCTTCTTTCAGCCAAACACAATCAGAGTTATATTAAAAAATATCCTGGCTTTTCTGAGCTTTAATGGAAGTGAATGGTACCTTATTTTTTTAAGCCCAAAAAAGCACATTCATCCATCATAAAAGTAATCCATACAGCTCTAATAAAGGCCTTCTGAAGCGAAGCAATGCGTTTTTGTAAGAAAAATATCCATAATTATAACTTTATAAACTGTAATCACTAGCGTCTGGTGACGTCAATATAGCTTATATAGTCCATTTCCATGACATTTTAACCCTACCATTCAAAAGTTTGGGGTCAGTAAAAATGTTTTGTAAAGAAGCTGCACTTATTTGATTAAAATACAATACAAACAGAAATATTGTGGAAATTATTATTACAATCTAAAATAAAAATTTGCTATTTTTATGTATTTTAAAATGTTTTTATCCTGTGATGCAAAGCTGAATTTTCAGCATCATTACTCCTTCAGTGTCAAACGATCCTTCAGAAATCATTCAAATATGCTGATCTGGTGCTCAAGAAACATTTCTTATTATTCTATTATTATCAATGGCTTGTAAGGGTATATATTTGATAAAACACCCTTACTGTTTGCTTAATTATTTATACCACCTGAATAACAAAATTGTGAGTTTGACCTCCCAAGAATCCTATTTAACGTCTCTCCTTCAGCCCGACTATGTGCTTTGGCAATGTGTCTGGAAAGCAGGAGAGGATGCTGGGAGTCGGGCACCAGTGCACACATGCTCTGCTCACCAGCTCAGCCACCAACCTCTCGCCTTATCAGCTCAGCTTCCAGCTGCTGGTTCGAGGAGCATGTCTGTTGGCCGGTAACATTTAAATCTTTCTGTCCAATCTATAAAACATAAGTCACTACATCAAGAGCTTACATGTAAAAGCAGGAAAGTTCTAGAACTATGATATCTGGAGGAGGAGACAAAAGTGGGCTTGTCTCTTACCTGTCTTTGTCCGTCGCAGAAGGACAAGAGCCCCCTTTTAAGAGCATTGTACATTCATGCAGGTCCAGTTAGTGATCTGAAATAATCCAGTTAGCGTAAAACTTGGCATGGACATCAGTGATTATGATAGACATCAGTGAGCCTGCCAGAAGGAGTCAAAGCGTGTGTGTGTGTGTGTGTGTGTGTGTGTGTGTGTGTGTGTGGGGGAGGGTGTGTGCAGAGCGAGAGTGTGTTTGGCTCAGGCTCCAGGCCACTAGAACAGAGAAGAGAGATTGAGGCAGGGTGATATAGAGTCCTAAATCACAGTAGTGACACTGTTCTGCTCCAGAGGAAAGTGGCCACTCTGTTTCAGCCGTCTTGACTTTAATGGACATTGAGCTGGACACTCCAAATAAATATTTTTTTGAAAACTGAACCATGGTAATATAAATTTTTATATTATATAAATATAAAATACCAACAATATACATTTACCATGTTAATACAATATTTGTTTGTACATGTATCAGATTATTATATTTTTTTAGACATGTACCTTGGTAATATAGTTTTAATTTTACATTTACCTTGGTAATATCATATAGTATACTGTATATATACAGTATACTGTAGTATATGAATATGGTACTCTTTCGGTTCAAAAGTTTGGGGTCGGTAAGATTTTTTTATGTTTCTGAAAGAAGTCTCTAATGCTCACCAAGGCTGCAATTATTTTATCAGTAATATAGTAAACCAGCAATATTGTGAAATAAAAATAGCCGTTTCCTATTTTTATATATTTTCAATGTAATTTATTCCTGTGATGCAAAGCTGAATTTTCAGCATCATTCAGTCTTCAGTGTCACATGATCCTTCAGAAATCATTCAAATATGATGATCTGGTGCTTAATAAACATTTATTAAAAATATTATTATTATTATTATTTTATCAATGCTGAAAACAGCTGTGCTGCTTAATATATTTGTGGAAACAATTATTTTTTCAGGATATTCTGATGAATAGAAAGATCAAAAGAACAGCATTTATTTGAAATATTTTGTAACATTACTTTGCTAAATTATTCTTTTCTTTTCTGTCCCTAAACTTTTGAATAGCTTCAAATTCAATTGAAAATTAAACTTTGAATGACTTCTGCAGTCTCAAAATTATTCAACCCCTTCATGGCAAGCATCTTTAGTACTTAGTAGAACACCCTTTTGCTGTTATGACCTGCTGCAAACAAGATGTATAGCCAGACACCAGCTTCTGGCAGTGTTTCTGAGGAATCTTAACCCATTCTTCATGAGCAATGGCCTCCAGTTCAGTAATATTCTTGGGTTTGCGCGCTGCAAAAGCCTTCTTCAAATTTCATCAAGATTTTCTATGGGGTTCAAGTCAGGTGACTGTGACTTCTATGGTCACTGTAGAATATTCCAGGGCTTCTTCTGCAACCAAGCCTTGGTGGAATTTGAGGTATGCTCGGGATCATTGTATCCTCCACATATTATTGTCCTGTTGGAGGTTCCAATGACGCCCAAGCTTTAGCTTCCTCACTGACGGCATGACGTTATAGTATATCCTCCTGATACTTCAATGAATGCATCTTGCCTTCCATTTGCAGCAGGTTTCCAGTACCAGAGGATGTAAAGCAGCCCTAGAGCATTACCGAGCCCCACCATGCTTAACTGTAGACAGAGTGTTCTTTTCAGCATATGCTTCATTCTTCTTCCTCCAGAAATACGGCTGAACCATAGGGACGAAAAGTTCCAGTTTTGTTTTCATCGCTCCACAGAACAGAATACCCAAACTTCTGTGGCTTATTTATATGATTTTGAGCAAATTGGAGCCAACTTTTCTTGTGCTTTTGGGTCAGTAGTGGTAAACGTCTTGGAGTTCTGGCATGTTGCCACCAAGTCTTGCTGCAGGTCTTTTGCAGTCACTCGAGGGTTTTTCCGAACCTGCCTTCTCAGAAATCTTGTTGCAGCCGTTGATAGGTTCCTTTTTCTGCCCCGTACAGGTAGTGTAACCACTGTTCCTTCAACTTTGAACTTGCAAACTATGCTTCCTCTAAGAACATTGTGTGCCTTTGCTATCTTTTTGTATCCCGTTCCTTGTTTGTTAAGGGCGATATCTTCTCTTAACTTTTTAGATCCTTTTTTTACATAGCAGTGTTTCTAAAATGCAGTCAAACATGACACTTAACAAACCTAGCCAGTTCAAATATTTCATGTGCTCTAGCTCAAGCACACCAGGTGCAACTATTGAAGCCCTTGATTAGTTGCATCAGGTGTGCTTGAGACAACACCTGTTTTGCAGATTTGTGTTGTTGTGAGGGATTCTATTCAGGGGATTAAATATAATTTTAGGCTGCAGAAGTCATTAAAAGTTGCATTTTCAGTAATATCAATTATTATTATTATTTTTGTTCATTGAAAACAGCAAACAACTGTACATGGTTGAACTGATTTATAAAGCCAACAACTTTGTTTTATATAAAATTCTAACCATTTTTGTTAGTTTAATTGATGTTTTAGATGCATATCAAGGTTTATATCAAATGTCTGACTGAAATGTAATTCAAGAGATTCAGGATCAATTTTATTATAGCTTTAGTTCCCTGAGGCTTAGATGTCAAAGATTTCACCAATAATATTCTTTAACAGCAACTAATCAAATCAGTGCTGAAATGTCATGTGAACAGGCTCTGTGACCTCTTTTTATGCTGTCTCTGCATTTGCAGGTCTGGAAAGCCCAACCCATGCCCTGCGTGCGGATGCTGACCCCAGTGCACAGTCTGCGTCTGCAACCTACATCACACTGGCCGAGGAGCATCCATGTGACCGACATCTGGAAATAATACTACACCTTAGCGGTGAGAGCTAGGCCTAAAATGTTAAAATCACAAACTTGTTGGTCATTCTGGTAACACCTCCACAGCTATTTTCTAGTTGTGCATGTCATATAGCCATTATCTGCTTGAATGCAGAAAGACCAAAATCTCCAAAACTTTAGGAGATGATTAGATTGCATTTCAGTAACGTATTGATATTTCAAAGCAGCAACACATTCTGAATTTTGAATCATAATTTTTTTTTTTTTTTTTTACAGCTAATGAAAATGTACACTTTATAGCAAAAAATACAGCTGATGCCTTTACTAGTAAGACAATAGACTTTTAACCGAAAGGTGGGACTTCCTTTCAACTTAATAGATACCTAACAATTGAATTTTTTCCTGTGATGCTGTTTTTTTTTACATTGAAGTCTTTTGAAATATAAATGGTCAATCTAAAGTTTGAATCGTCAGTTAGGCCCCATCCACGCTACTGCAGTTTCGTTTAGAAACGGAGACCTTTTGCTACGTTTGCTCCCGTCCAGACTAAAACGGCAAAAACGAAGACCTGAAACGGAGAAGTTTAGAAACGCTGCCGACCCCGTTTTGCGTTTTGAATCCCCGGAGAGCGTTTTAGTGCAGACGGGTCAAAACGTAGGACTTTAGAAAGATGCCGCTCGGCTCTATGATTGGGTGTCATCATCAGTCATGGCGTATCCTTCCCTGATTCGTCAGCCACCAATCACATGACCCGTCCCCGGGAAGAAAACATACAAAAACAGCCTGGACTACGTAACGTTAGTGACTGCACATGGATAACGAATTATAAGCGTTACTGACTTTGATGTCTTTGCTAGCAGCTGTTGTGCAAGTCAATTCTGCAAAATTTTACAATGCTATAACTGCCTACATGTGCCTGTTTACACCAGCACGCGCATGCCCAGTGTTGGTGAATGGTCACGTGATCCGCGTTTTCAGTCATTTTAATGTGGATGGAGATCAATTCTAATACGCAGCTAAAACGCTGGTGTGGACTGAGATCGTATTCGTTTTAATTCTCCGTTTCTAAACTAAAACGCAGTAGTGTGGATGAGGCCTTAGACTGCTTACCCATCATACTCTATGCAATTTAGCAGAAGGCTGACAAAAAAAGCTTTTTGATCAGCTAGAACAAAATATGACCATTAGGCATCAGGTTTTATAAACGGTTACTTCTTGGATGGGGATAATTCCATCAATGTAATCACCTGCAAGTCACTGCCACTGTTGCCTGCAGAGCCTCACAGCCCATTGGTCATCCTAGAGAGGGGCCAGCTCACATTTAGTGAATATGAGCAGCAGATCCGTGCTCGTCGTGATTTCATTCGCTGTGCCCGAAAGGAGTCCGAGTCTGAGAAGAGGGTAAGATTACTGGTGTCAAACACTTGCATTGCTGACTTCATCGTGATTGTCTTTTAAGAACAGTATAATATATTTGTTACTGCATGTGTGCATGTGCCTCCCCCAGCTGGATTTCGTGCGGAGACGCTATCATAAGGATCTGCTCTTGAACCCGGTCCTGATGCTTAACTTCTCCCCAGATCTGCTGTCAGAACCAACAGAACTGCAGCAGGCCAGCAGGGAACTCATCTTCCTCATTGAAAACAGCAGCACAATGACACAGCACAACATCAACAAGATCAAGGTTCTTGCGACCTACTGTATGAGCTGCTGTGTGTGAACAGTGCAGTGGCATGCAGTTATTTTTGTCTTAATTGCTTGAGTACATACTTTTTTTCTCAAAATGTTGTCATTGTTATAAAGCATAGATCATTGGTTCTTAAAATATTTGTTCCCACCAGAAGTTAGTAGCTCGAAAAAGCTAATTAAGCTAATTAAATATGGCCCTGAAAGGATTCCACTCTGAATATGCAGTATTATGCAAGTTGAAAATAACCATAAATGTTTCTTGTGCTTTCATATTTTTGACAGGAGGCGATGTTAGTGGCCATCAAGAGTCTGCCGAGCCGCACCATGCTGAACATCGCTGGCATCTGCTCTCCTGTCAGGCCTCTTTTCGGCTCCAGCAAGCCCTGCACAGATGTGAGTCAAGTCAAGTCACCTTTACATTTATAGCGCTTTATACACTACAGAATGTTTCACATCAGCTTCACAGTAATAAAAACAACAATCAATGATGCAAACTTGACCAAATATAGGACAAATTCTAATTCTCCTGTAAAGCAGTTCTACAAATACATTAGTGTCATTATTCAACTCAAGTCAGTTCAGTGTTGGTTCAGTCCAGTTCAATAACTGTAATGGCGGGTTCAGACTACACGATATCACCCCGATTTTGGCAAGATCCATTTGACGTATGGTGTTGTGGTGATTTTGTAAACAACAATGGCCACCGCAAGAATTTGGACGCAAGAATTGATAAAGAGTTATATCTCATATAGTGTCATAGTGGACGACAATCGATGCTGCGTCTTTTCATGAAGTTCCGACAGAAAGACTAGCATGTTAAAAAAATTCCCACTCCTCCACGACGGGTTTAAATCACATTTGTGATGTTGACCAATATGAGCACAGAAGCTCTTTCATACACAGCTTTCATTCATGGCGAAACAAAAGAGACAATGGTATTGGTAATGGTAAGTGCTTCTTTCTTTTAGCTCTTGTTTCGAGAAGTCAGTCGCTAGCTCCGCCTTCTCGATGACATCACGCACATCGTTAAAGATGGCAAGCAATAATTGGTCGGGAAGCAACATGTGCCTGAGATGTTTCTTGTCCCGAAAACTACAAGAATTTAGGAGTCAAAATCGCATAATCTGACACGGTGACTATCTTAACAGACAATAATTCAATTGCTTCCACTCCCTGCCCCCACTGGACTGTGTTCACAGTTCACAGTTTTTATTCTGTGCTTTGCGTTTGCAGCTGTTTACTCATGTTGCTTGGTAACGACAACACAAGAGAAGACGGCAAAATGCATAGCGTTGCTCGCCTTTTATATATTGACTTTTGAACCTTTGGTTTTGTTTCCAAATTCAGCCCATAATGGCACTTGCATTTATCTGCTGCAAATGTACTGCAAATGTTCTAAAGAAAGCAGGAATCCATTTCTGCTCAAGGCGAGCAGAAATGACATACAATCATCAGGAAAGTGAGTGAGAACGTTCATATCAGCAGCAAACAGTACCAGACTTCACATGAACCATACCCCAGATCACCCTTTTTAGGCAGAATCGGGTATGGTTCGGGGGTGCACACCAGACTCAGAGTTCAGAAAACAGCATTCTCATCATCCAAAGGAACCAAACTCAGATGTCATTCGAACCCGGGTGCACAACAAAAGTGCTAATGTGAAAGCAACCTAAAGTTAATCAATTATGAAATGAGTTCAATTCAGCTATAAGTAGCTCTACAGAAGACAATAGTGTCACTCACTGTTCACTTTGAGTCAGTTCAATGTTGATTCAATTCAGTTCAATAACAGCGTCGATGTTGCTAAATGAATTAATTATAAAATGGTCGATTCAGCTATAAAGCAGCTCTACAGAAGAGTGTAGTGTCATCATCCAGCTCAATTCATTGTTCTCATCTAATAGTGCCAATGTAGTTAAATCGATAATGCAGTATTAAGGCCCGTTCACACCAAGGACGATAACTATAAAGATATAGTTCTAAATGCATTCTCAATATTAAAGAACAGCAGAGTTCACACCACAGTTATAGCGATAACGGCACAGAGAAACAATATCGTTGGAATCACTTTCAGAATGATTTTATCCAGCTGATGAACGATAAAAACGTTGACGGCCAATATCCTGCTGTAACAAGCTTGTGCATTTAAAGCGGCAGACAAATACGCAATTAGAACAAAGAGAATAATATCATCCGCTGGTGTGGACGCCAAAATAGTTATCTATAGATATCTTTATAGTTATCGTTCTAGGTGTGAACGGGCCTTTACTGAATATTAAGGGGTCAGATTTACTAAACAGGGCAAATTATCGTGAGACTCCAATCCCATAAAAGGGGCAATGGGAGTGGAAAGTTCGACAGGTGATCTACTGACAATGTGCAAATTAAAGAACACAGAAGCAGCCATGTCAAGCACAAAATGGGTTAAGATATGCTTTAAGTCTGCTGTTTGCACTGATGCAAGCTGTTAGTAAATCTGGCCCCAAGCGTCTTTTAAACCCCAACTAAGCAAGCCAAAGGCAACAGTGGAAAAAAATACTTGGGAGAAATCAGGCTAAGTTGGAGGGCCAAATGAATAAACATTTAATTCAAGCTGCATCACAAGTCAGATTTGTATGCGTTTCTCCAGACTCATCTTACCTGTAGTAGCCAGACAAATCAATGTGTTTATTTCAAGAGAAACTCAGATGGAGGCTACATAGGGTTCTGTATGTGTGCGAGATGGTTGATGTTTACCTGTGAGGGACCTGGGGCCAATTGATAACCATCTCTGTCCAGGTCACTTGCTACTACTGGTTTCCATGACGCTGCAATATCAGGTTCAAGCAGGTCCAGGGTCTGGCAGGACAAAGTGCTTTAAAACAGCGAGAGCCATATGGCACTGTCATGCATTTTACAGCACGCAATGATCAAAAACAAATTTGTTTGCTCCATTATGCACCACTGCTCCACATCTACATCAAGAAAGGCTTCTCTAGAGGAGTTTTTCAAGTAAACTTAAGCCCTATGAACCATATTTACTTTTTGTAACATCATTTTTTTACCAAGGCTGTGGTGGGTAGACGTTGTTGATTAACTCTGAAAATTATTTGTAGATGCCTCAAGTGCTGTTATTTATGATAAAGCTATGTTTAACCTGGGATATTTCTTTAAAACGTCACTGTTTTCAAGGCTAATGGGAATTCTGCCATCCTCCCCCTCTCTCGTTTCTCAGAGCACAGTGACTCAGGCATTGGAGTACATCCAGAAGATGCGCACTGACCAAGGTGGTGCTAACCTGTGGGGGACACTGTCCTGGGTTTATCAGCAGCCCGTCCACCGCAGCTGCCCACGACAGCTCTTCATCATCACGGACGGAACCTTTAGCAATGTAGGCCGTGTGTTAGAACTGGTCAGGAGGAACGCATGCAACGTCAGGTAAAACTAACGTCAGATTAAATTGCCATTGAAAATACTATGCCAGGTGACACATATACTATAAAATAATTTAAAAAAAAAAATCTAAACAAACACTTTGTTTCAGAAAAAAAAAAAAAAAAAAATAACACAAATATTACAGGTATAATCTGAAAAGCCAGATCAAACTCGGTTGGGGGCTTAATTGTATATTTTGTCAAATAAGTATTTTGGTGATCCTGGAACAACATTCCTGCCTGAAAATGTATAACTAACCCTACTCATAACTTATCCCTAAAATCAGAGGGAAATTATGGTGAATTAGGCTCAATCCCAATTCACCACTTGCCCCTAAACCTTGGCCCCGTTTTGCGTGTTCACGTCTAGGGGTAGGGTGTCCCAATTCTTGTTGCGATAGAGGGGTAGGGCGAAGGGGTACCCTCGAAACGGAGATTTTTCAGAGGCACACTCCGAACGGAGGGCTACAAGAAAGTTCCCAGAATGCATCGCGAATCACCAGCGAGATGGCTTCACAAACGGTGAAAGAAAGCCACAAATGTAAGTATTTTCTTCGTAAAATGTACAATAACCATGGTTGTAATGCTATGGTCATTACCTACGTAACCTAACGTAGCCTAGTATGGTGATTTTCTTCAAAACAATCATAAAAAAGAGATTGCTAATTCACCCGCTAGCATGTTGAAAGTGCGGAAAGGTGCTTACAGCCCATACGACAGATATTGCCACAGTGGAGGACGGCATATTGGTATTGTTGTCAGTCGTTGTCATGGAGAAATCCTGTAAAAACTTTTCGCTTCCGTAACGTCAGAGTCATCGTCGACGTCTGATGACGTATCGGGTTCATGAAGGGTTGTTCCATTTCGTAGGGGAATATTTCAACCCCTTGGCCATTGTAACTCTGTTTTAAGGGCCAAGGGGTACACTCGAAAACAAGGGGTAGGGGCAAGGGGTGAATTGGGATTGAGCCTAACACTGATGTAGAAGCACCTAACCCTGGTTGTAAGCCTAAACTTGTTATAAACTGTAAACTTGTCCCTCAAATCATATTGGTTGACTGGAATGTTGTTCCAGGATCAACAAAGATCTAATTTGATCTAAGAACATATTGTACTTGGTGAAATCACGTTCACCCTATATATAGAGTCAGTCAGTACATTATTCAAAAGGGATGCAGAAAACACCTTTGTTTTAAAACTTGAATAATACCCTTTTAACACGAGCTATACACATTTTACATCAGTAAATAAATACTTTCAAAAACTAACCTTAAAAGTTATTTAAAAAAAAAAATCCTATCAGCATCCAAACATAAAAGCTAAACACCTTTTACTACAGCAATAGATGCTCACTGGCAAACACTTTTGTCACCGGCTAAACACTTAGGCCAGTTAAACTCAAATCAATTTTATCCAAGGCATTACCATGGAAACACCCCATGCCTCAACAATGTATCTAAATGCAAAACACTTTGTAAGTCGATTTCTGAACAATTTTTCTGGTGTCTTGTATGTCTTATACACTCTAGTATCGGTCACCTTAAAATGAATATCCCACAATGACCTTGTAAAGCTGAAGCTGAGAGAAATAATTTAATTGTACCGTGGTTCACATTACACAGCACGAAGTTTCCCCTCCCATAAATCACTGACTAATGTTTAGAGAGAAATGCTCTTCAACAAACACAGACACACACGCTCAGATATAGATTTCACTGTACTGCAACACAGACTCGTTATTGATACTCAGTCAAGACATTTAAAAGCCTTCGACCCAGACGGAGCAGACCTGAATTCAAAACAGCTTGTGTTGTGTGTGTGTCGTCTGGATTCTGCTTCCACTCAGACATTTAATTAGCGAAATGGTCCAGATTATTGTCAGGGGAATACTAAACATATTCTATTTTCTCTCACTCTCAATCCCTCATAGCAGACTGGCAATCCATCAGAGACAAACATATGTGTCTTGAGTCATGAGAAATCAAATCACATGCATACATATACACACACTCACACATATATATTTGAGCTGCATGATTAATCGTTAAAAAAATTGTGATTGCGAACACCCACACGATCTCATTCCTAAATGACAGTGATTCGCCTATTTCTATTAAACCTTTGACAAAATCAAACCAGAATATTCATATCTGCGTTGGCGCTGCCGCTGAGCCAGAGAGAGCAGTTGTCATGTATAGATATGAAACAGCTTCACAAACAGGCTTTTCAACTACACAGTATTGTTATTTCTGGTTACAAATATTTCTATCCCAGATCAGCAGTTTCTGAAATACTCAGTCCAGGCCGTCTGGCACCAACAACCATCATGCCATGTTCAAAATCACTTAAATCACTTTTCTTCCCCATTCTGATGCTCAGTTTAAATTTCAGGAGGTCGTCTTCACCATGGCTGTGTCTGAAATCGCCCCCTATACCCTTTAATAGGGCACTATTTGAGGGGACAGCCATTTGTAGTGGTGTCTGAACCCATAGTGGACGTTATTGAGTTCACTCATTCAATCCCACAATGCACTACAATAACGAGTGTACAACTGATGTATGCTCAATGGCTATAGAATACCCATAATGCACTGTGACAGTGATTGTCGCTGAATGAATTCCCGCGTCTCGCCTGGAGATGGCGCCGCAGCTGAATCAATCATCCATCCATTTTCCAAACCGCGCTGGTTCAGCGGAATATCATACATGCTAGTTTCCATAGCAGAGTTCAGGAAAAAAAATGTCAATACTACTAGAGCTGCCAGTTTGCTACGTGTCAATGAATTATTAAACAGCAGGCACAAACTATGCAAAAGCGGCAGCCCTTCCAGCGCACCCAGTGTCCGAATTCACTCACTCGTTTTCATTCACTCCTTCAAGTGGACTATATTAGTGAAGTAATGTAGGGAATAGTGAATGAGGGTATAGCGGGGTGATTTCGAACACAGGACATGCCTAAATGCATTAAGTTGCTTCCATGTGATTGGCTGATTAGGATATTTGTGTTAATGAGCAGGTGAACAGGTGTACCTGATAAAGTGGCCGGTGACTGAATTATAATTTTTTTGTAAAAACATGGATTGACAATGTGCTATGAGGGATTGAGAGTGAGAGAAAAGATATATATAGTACATTTGTATGATATAAAGTATATTTTCCTACCTATGTTATAACTTATTTTTGGTGTTACAGGTGTTTCGGCCTGGGTCTTGGTCCTCAGGCCTGTCGAAGGCTACTGCAGGGCGTTGCCAAGGTTACGGGAGGCAGCATGGAGTTTCTCAGTGAAGAAGAGAGGCTTCAGCCGAAGGTGCGAGAGTACACAGCGCCCTCTACAGGGAGTAGAGACAGAACCGCTATTATCAACTCTGCTTTTATGCCATGCTGAGGACAATTTGATTTAAAATGTGCTTTTATGCAAGTTAAAAAAAATATTTGTTATTGTTTGTTATTGTTGTACAAGTACAATATCTTATATTGTCAGGCATGTGATCAGTTGAGGAAAAAAAAAAAGGAAACCTGTTTTCCCCCATTCTATAAGACTATATTATATAATAAATATTATTCACAATAATATTTAAATAATACATCAGTATATGACTATTGCAATAATACTATTGTATTATCAAATAAAAACAATTATTTAGAAATAATAATAATTAAATGTATTATAAAATAAAATAATATTTGTATTACTTAAATTATAAAAATTAAACAAATCAATAAACATTCAATATATCAGTATATTACTTTTGCAATAATACTATTGTACTATAACACAAAAACATATTTAACAAATACATATTTAATAGTAATACAAATTATTTTATTTTACAGAACAACAGTAAAATGTCAATACTATTATTTATGACTGTCTTAATTTCTTAATTACTGTAAAGCTTTTATTTTGGTTACAAAAAAAATCTTACTGGTAGCTGAACATTTTAATCTAGCCAAAATATTTAATAAACTAATTGTAAATGTACTGAAATTCTTGTGCCACGGTATTTACATTGAACTCCAAGGCAGTGTTGTAATGTAACGGAGTACAAATACTTTGTTACTGTACTTAAGTAGAAATTTCACGTATCTGTACTTTACTTCGCTATTTAAATTTATGTCAACTTTTACTTTTACTTCACTACATTTCCTAGATAAAATGTATACTTTTACTCCGCTACATTTCCACCAAGCATCTTCGTTACTCGTTACTACAAAATAAAATCAAAAGAAATGTGGGTTTGAGGTTTGGCGAATCACTGCTCCTAGATTGCATGACGCACGCTCTATTTCAGCGTAAAGCTTGTTCTCTTACGTAGAGTTCTCTCGTACTGCGTCGAAGAACGCTACGGGAAAGATATTTCTTTGTCGAGATTGAAGCCAAAAATTAATCCTTAATTTTGTAATATTGTAAAACGCTTTTCTGAAGCATACAACCTAGGCGGAGCAATACAGCTCACCCATTGGCTGCTCTGCCAGAAAAGCACAGCCTATGCGAGGCCAGGACGCTGACCAATGAGGGCGCTTCGCGCCCTTCTGCGTCACCTCCCGCCCAAACAGGCGTGGCCTAGGCCTATAAATACGAGCATAGCTGTCTAACACGCCGATTTTCTAAAATTCACGAGCTACACGCATCGTTGGATTGGATTCGAGCCGCCACAGCCGTTTGGAACAAGCACCTCAGCAGGACGCGCCTCTTACCTGAAGCCGCTGGTCTTCGCCGCCTTCAGCCGCCGTTCCCTGCTGCGCTTCTCCGGCGTGGAATATCCTTTACATTATGTGTGTGTGTTTTGTGTGTGTGTTCGCCGTCGCGACACACAGTTTTTCCACCACTAAAAGAGCCGAGCGTCTTTTTCAAGATGCCTCGCACCTCCTGTGGCTCGTGTAGAGCCCCGCTCAGCGACAGGGACCACGTGCTTGTGTTTCCTGCCTGTGAGTATCACGCAGCTTCAGCTCTCGTCGATGGCGGCTGCCATCGCTGTAATTTGATGCCTACGGTGACTCTGCGGACTCGCCTGGCGTTCATTTACTGAAGCTGCATCTTTTCCGCCTGCTGTAGTGCCGCGCCGTGAAAAGCGCCGTGCTTAGCAGAGCCCGGAACCTCCCTTCACCACGAGGTGCTCGCCGCTGCTGCCGCCAGCTTCTCCGCCCGCTTCGCTGGACTCTATGATCGACGGACAAGGGCCGCTGTGTGCCGCCGCGTCCGTCATGAACGAGGAAGGTGAAGCCGCGTCTGTGGAGGAAGACTGCTTTTCTCTCCCGCTTCGGATGGGCGAGCTCCGAGGATCTCCCCTCCCCCGCCGCTCATGAGCGTCGACGGAGAAAGACCAGCATCGATGCGCTTACCGGCTGGATGGCTGTTTTTCTGCAGAGGAACGTACGTTACCGTCCTCACGACCCGCGCCCTTTTCTTCCTGAATTCACGAAGAAAGCGCGGAGTCCCGGAAAGCCCCGTCTTTAGCCAGGATGCGCACTTCTGCTTCGAGGGAAGCTACAGTGTTAAAATCCCGCCGCGGCCGGATTTCACTAAAATGTCTCGCTCGCACAGTCCCAACATACGCGACCGTGCCAGTGTATTTTGCAGTCACCAAATCAGCATCAATGCTCGTTTGCCTGCACACAAACGCCGTTTTCACGACGCCCCAGGTAAATCTGAAAATGTATTTTCTGGTGTCCCGGCCACGGCCGATGGTGTAATGTGTGTATCCGTAATGCCCACGACTCAGTGCCCATTCATACACACAAGCACAGCCCTGCACAATACAGGGCTTGCACACATAAAATCGACTCGTGTCGATTGTGCAATACATGTAAGTTAGTGAACGTGCCCGCTTTTTAGTGCCCACAATCACTACACACTGCATGTCCCGTGGTTTCTGTAAAAACGAAACGAATGCACGGTCAGTCGGTTCTGATAGACAGTACTCTCTGTGCTACACGGTGTCCCGGCCACAGCCGATGATGTAATGTGTGTAACTGCAATGCCCACGACCCAGTGCCCATTCATACACACAAGCACAGCCCCACACAATACAGGGCTTGCACACATAAAATCGACTCAATGTCGATTGTGCACTATATGTAGTGAGCGTGCCCGCTTTCAAGTGCCCACAATCACTACAAGCTACATGTCAACATGGTTTCTACGGAGCTCGCACCGCGTGCTCTCTCTCTCTCTCTCTCAGCTGAGAGAGCTGAGCGCGCGCGCGGGCTGCCCGCTCGATAAGCGCGCCCCCGCATCACGCCATGTTACAGCACACGACTGCTCTCGTGTCGCCGCCATTTCGCGACCAGAGCCCGGTTTTTCAACCCATGCAAGCACAGCCCCGTACAACACAGGGTCTGCACACATAAAAACGACTCAGGTCGTTTGTACTTTACATGTAGTGAGCGTGCCCACTGTCCAGTGCCCACAACCACTACACACTGCACGTTCCGCGGTTTTTCTGTAAAAACGAAACCAACGGACGATCAGTCAGTTCACAAACACAGTATTCCCGGTGTTATAAATGTGCCCGCTACCACGCGCCCACATTTATTCACAAATATACGAGCCCTACGGGCAGCCCCGTTCAACACAGGGTTTGCACACTTAAAATCGACTCAGATCGATTGTGCTTTACATGTAGTAAGCGTGTCCACTGCCAAGTGCCCACAACCACTACACACTGCACGTTCCGCGGTTTCTGTATAAACGAAACTAACGAACGGTCAGTCAGTACACAAACACAGTGTCCCCGGTGTTATAAATGTGCCCGCCACCAAGCGCCCACGTTTATTCACAAGCATAACGAGCCCTACGGGACTCGTCCCGCGCGCTCTCTCTCGACACAGAGAGCCGAGCGCGCGCGGGATGCATACTGTGTTAAACATGCCCCCCCGCCTCACACGCCACGGCGTCCATGTTACAGCACACGGTTGCTCTCGTGTCGCCGCCATTTCGCGACCAGGGCCCAGATTACATTCAACCCCTAGTCACACGTGCAGATGCATGGGAAGGATTTCCCGGGGTCTCAGAATGGGTGCTAGAGACTATAAAAAGAGGCTATTCGCTACAGTTTCATCGACGCCCTCCCCGTTTCACGGGAAAAGTCGAAACCACGGTAAAAACAGAAGTAGCACATCTACTTCGAGCCGAAATAGCGAAGCTATTGAGCAAAGGGGCCATAGAGCCTTTATCTCAAGCTCAGAGCGAAGGGGGTCTGTACAGCAGATATTTCCTGGTACCGAAGAAAGACGGGGGTCTCAGACCCATTTTAGATCTAAGGCGTCTGAACAAAACGCTAACAAAGCGGAAGTTCAGAATGCTCACGACCAGAAGTATCCTCGCGCAAATTCGCCGAGGAGACTGGTTTATGGCAATAGATCTGAAAGACGCGTATTTTCACATACAAATTGCGTCACGTCACAGGCGATTTTTGAGATTCGCCTTCGAGGGCCGGGCATATCAGTACACAGTCCTGCCATTCGGCCTATCCCTAGCACCTCGTACATTTACAGTGTGCATGGACGCGGCGCTGGCACCCCTGAGACTCCGGGGCGTTCGAATTCTGAACTATTTGGACGATTGGCTAATTCTGGCTCAATCGCCGTCAGAACTCGCTCACCACAAGACACTAATACTCGATCACCTCGAGTGCTTAGGTCTGAGAGTCAATTGGGAGAAAAGTTCACTGTTTTCCAGTCAAAGGATCTCCTTTTTAGGACTGGATCTGAACTCACTGTCTATGACAGCACAGCTGTCATCACAGCGCAGGCGAAATACCCTGCAAATGGCGAAATCCTTCCTCAGCGGCCACATAGTGCCACTCAGGAGATTTCAGAAAATGCTGGGCCTCATGGCCTCAGCCTCAACAGTGCTGCAGTTGGGCCTGCTGCGCATGCGCCCACTACAGTTCTGGTTGAGAGCGCGCGTACCGCGCCGAGCATGGCTACACGGTCGCTATCGCCTCAAGGTCACTCAGGAATGCATTTCAGCCCTGACACCATGGAGAGCGTCAGACTGGTACCGGTCAGGTGTAAGCCTGGGGACTTCCTCGAGCCTGAAGGTGGTGTCCACGGACGCGTCCACCTCAGGCTGGGGAGCACTGCTCGACGGCAGTCCGCTCTTTGGCCAGTGGTCAGAGCGAGCCGAACTACCGCACATAAACTGCCTGGAAATGATGGCAGTGGACTTTGCGCTGAGGCGCTTCTGTCCCCGGATAAAAGGACACCACGTCCTGGTCCGCTCGGACAACATGTCGGTAGTAGCCTACATAAACCGCCAGGGTGGCGTGAGATCCCGGAACCTATTCAGGTTAGCGGAACGCATACTGGTGTGGGCCCAGCACAACCTGCGCTCGTTAAGAGCAATGCACGTGCCAGGCCACTTGAACGTAGGCCCGGACAGACTCTCACGGAACAACGTTCCCACGGGAGAGTGGTCCCTACACACACAGACAGTGCGTCTGCTGTGGAAAACGTTCGGCAGAGCGGAAATAGACCTGTTTGCAAACCAGGAAAACGCTCATTGCCCAGAATTCTTTTCGAAGAGCGCGAACGCGCTGGCCAGAGTCTGGCCCCGCCGCCCGCTCTATGCTTTTCCTCCTGTCTCACTCCTGCCTCAAGTGCTGGAGCGTATCAAGGAGAGCGGATGCTCAGTACTGCTAGTTGCTCCATTCTGGACGAATCAGACCTGGTTCCCAGCTTTGATGCGACTGAAAAGTACTGCCCCGTGGCCGATTCCAGTGAGGAGAGACCTCCTCTCACAGGCCAAGGGCTCGATTCTGCATCCTCACCCCGAGCTTTGGTCCCTACACGTATGGGCCATAAACGGGTACCCGCTAACCTCCCAAGAGGAGTGTTAGACACGATCGAACAAGCTAGGGCTCCGTCTACTAGACGGCTCTACGCTTCCAAATGGTCGGTGTTCTCTGGATGGTGTTCAGATCAAGGTCTGTCACCACTTCAGTGTGGAGAACCGGAGATTCTCTCCTTCTTGCAAGAGCTATTGGATAAGGGAAGAACCCCATCCACGCTCAAAGTCTATGTGGCTGCCATATCAGCGTTCGTTAATCCAACGCTTGGCCGTTCACTAGGCAGGAACGACCTGGTGGTCCGCTTCCTTAGAGGCGCCAGGAGGTTAAACCCTCCAAGGCCCCCCTCAGTCCCCGTTTGGGACCTTTCTACAGTGTTGAACGCTATGAAAGGGGCCCCTTTCGAGCCTATTCACTCAGTTGACATGAAACACCTGTCTTTCAAGACCGTGTTTCTTTTGGCTCTCGCTTCAGTGAAGCGTGTGGGAGACTTGCAAGCGCTCTCAGTGAGAGCTTCTTGTATGGAGTTCGGGTCAAACGACTCTGTAGTCGTATTGAAACCGAAGCATGGGTACGTGCCTAAGTCCCTCAACACACCGTTCAGGGCTCAGGTCATCTCCCTGTCGGCCCTGCCGGCCTCAGAGGACGGAAATAGCTCCCTTTGCCCGGTCAGGGCATTAAGAGCTTACGTGTCCCGCTCCGCTGTTTTTCGACAGACGGAGCAGCTCTTTGTTTCGTTCAGCGGACGCTCCAAGGGGCGAGCCGCGACGAAACAGAGTCTGTCTCGATGGGTAGTGGACGCCATTGCGCTAGCCTACGCATCTAGAGGTTTGGAATGCCCTTTGGGCATCAGAGCACATTCCACGAGAGGCATGGCCTCTTCATGGGCTTGGTATAGCGGAATCTCGTTACAAGATATCTGTATGGCGGCAGGCTGGGCCTCCCCGTCTACATTTATTAGGTTCTATAACCTAGAGGTTCCTGCGTTGCAGGCTAAACTGCTCTCGGTCTAGAAGACTATGTATTAGTGTCCTGCCCCGCGCTGCGGCCCAGGTCACTTCAATGTTAATATGTATAAGTGTTCCTGCCCCGCGATGCGGCCCAGGTCACTTCAATGTTTAATGTGTATAAGTGTTCCTGCCCCGCGCTGCGGCCCAGGTCACTTCAATGTTTAAGCATCACTCACTGACAATGTGTCCCATGAGCATGCTATTACCCCTCATATATATCTATATTTACATATATATGCTATTATGCCTTAAGAGGCACTACTATAAAGGGATGATGCTAATTTAGCCGCTCTCCCTATACTTCTTGGGGTAGGCACTTGTATACCAGGGCGCGCGCGCCCTTAGGTGTCTGTGTCGGTCCAAGAGCACGCACGGCGTTTTACATGGGGTTCCCGTAGCGTTCTTCGACGCAGTACGAGAGAACTCTACGTAAGAGAACGTACTCGGTTACTAACGTAACCTCGGTTCTCTCTAGAAGAGGGAACGAGTACTGCGTCTCATGGCCGTGCGTGTCCGCGCTGCGTCGCTTCATTGACGAAAATCGGCGTGTTAGACAGCTATGCTCGTATTTATAGGCCTAGGCCACGCCTGTTTGGGCGGGAGGTGACGCAGAAGGGCGCGAAGCGCCCTCATTGGTCAGCGTCCTGGCCTCGCATAGGCTGTGCTTTTCTGGCAGAGCAGCCAATGGGTGAGCTGTATTGCTCCGCCTAGGTTGTATGCTTCAGAAAAGCGTTTTACAATACAGTGCTATGCATAAGTTTAGACACCCATGCTAAAGTTGACTAAAAAGAGGAATAAAAAATCATCTTTTGGAAATTGAACTTAATGCCTTAATTTAAAAAAATAGGAAAAATCCAACCTTTAAGGACACCAATTTTCGTTGTGAATGAATAATGTATCGTAAATAAATAAATGTTCTTCCTTAAAATACAGGGTGCATAAGTTTGGACACCCCTATGTTAAACTCCCATAGAGGCAGGCAGATTTTTATTTTTAAAGGCCAGTTACTATATGGATCCAGGATACTCTGCATCCTGATAAAGTTCCCTTGGCCTCTGGAATTAAAATAGACCCACATCATCACATACCCTTCACCATACCTAGAGATTGGCATGGTTTTATTTCAGTTAGCCTAACAGCTGGTTTGATTTGCATTGAGAGATGATCTTATGGAAAGTACTCCATGCCAATCTCCAGGTATAGTGAAGAGTGTGTGATGATGTGGGGCTATTTTAATTCCAAAGGCCAGGGGAACTTTATCAGGATGCAGAGTCTCCTGGATCCATATAGTAACTGGCCTTTAAAAATAAAAATCTGCCTGCCTCTATGGGAGTTTAACATAGGGGTGTCCAAACTTATGCACCCTGTATTTTAAGGAAGAACATTTATTTATTTACGATACATTATTCATTCACAACGAAAATTGGTGTCCTTAAAGGTTGGATTTTTCCTATTTTTTTAAATTAAGGCATTAAGTTCAATTTCCAAAAGATGATTTTTTATTCCTCTTTTTAGTCAACTTTAGCATGGGTGTCTAAACTTATGCATAGCACTGTATTACAAAATTAAGGATTAATTTTTGGCTTCAATCTCGACAAAGAAATATCTTTCCCGTAGCGTTCTTCGACGCAGTACTCGTTCCCTCTTCTAGAGAGAACCGAGGTTACGTTAGTAACCGAGTACGTTTGTTGCCATGGAGGAGGATGCACAACTGAACCCGTGGAAGCGCGAGCCGCGGCCGCGCGCGAATCCCAAACGCGCGCCGCTTTACGAGATAAGATGCAAGTGGCTAAACTAAACCGCTGATTTACGATAGAAGTTTTAAACGACCGACATAAATAATCAGTTTGCAAAGCTCATCTTCGGTAAGGGGAGACTATTTACAGGTAAAGATAAAGAGACTGAGGGAAGAAGAACGAGAGATGGAGATGAGAAAGGAGAGCAGGTAGAGCAATAGCCTTTTGCATACTGTGCCCAGAATGAGAATAACTTTATTACAATGGATTCCTATTTAACACAGATATACATATGTTTTTTGCCAATGACAGTGGAAAAATAATATGCCCCCGAACGCCCTAGCAAGATCACTTTTGGGACCTCTGTATTTATAAAACCCTGTGTACGGCTATTGCACTGAATATAAAATTATATTTTTGAAAAATACAATGAATTACAGAACTAGGTACAGAACAGTGCACTATTGCAGACTGATTTTTTCTTAGTAGAGCAGCTAACTTAAAGTAGGCCTACATGCAGTGCGAGATAAACGATAACACAAGTACAGTACAGGCTACAAAACACAAACAGCAGGTTGTACCAGTTAATAGTATGCCTAGTATAAGAAATCCACAATAAAGTTCACAATCAAAGTTAACCGCTTGCTTAAAAAAAAAAAAAAAACTTTACTTTTACTTAAATTACTTTTCATACTTAAGTACAGTATAAATCAGATACTTTAAGACTTTTACTTAAGTAATATTCTAAAAGGTAACTTTTACTTCTACCAAAGTCTTTTTCTAGTACCATACTTGTACTTTTACTCAAGTATTGCTTTCTAGTACAACACTGCTCCAAGGTACTTGGAGAAAAATACCATGGTACTATCATGATACTTCTTCAATATACTATGAAAGTACTGCGTTACCATGCCCAAAACATGGTAGTGCCTTGAAACTTTCTGTGGACATCAGCAGAGCTGCTGTTGTGTAGTTAGTTACTATGTTTCAATTATTCTCTACAGTTGATTAAATGTCTAAAGAAAGCTCTGGAACCCGTGTTGACGGATGTACGGATTGACTGGTATGTGCCGGACAATGTCGAGGCGCTTCTCTCACCAAATGAAATCCCTCCACTCTATCCTGGCAACTGCCTGATTGGCTACTGCACTCTCTATGACGTATCTGGATTCAGGGCCCAGAAAATTGAGGTGAGACACATGCCAATATATGCCAAATGTTAATATAAACTAAATGCATATATTTGTACAAAGTCTTAGTTAGTGTGTGCACAATTTCTCATAAGCAGATGAAGCCTCGTTCATACAGAAGCCGCCCCAGTGGTTCAGCGGGGTCTGATTTCGAGCTCTCACCCTCCACTTCCGAGCTCCTTCAGCCTCTGGTTCCCCCGGAGGAGCGCGAGAGAGATGCTGTAAAAGAAAGCGGGGTGGAGGGAGACTTTGAAGAAGCATTGCGGGAAATTTCTCGAGAAATCTCGTCGGAATTCTCCTGCGCACATGCCACCGATATTGCTATCAGCCCGGGTAAGACTATGGGATCTGTTTAAGATTTAAGTGCATTGCATTGTGGGATAGCACATAATGTGCTCAGGTTGTATGTATTACATTGGTTCTCAACCTTTTTGACTTCAGGGCCCCCACATTGTCCACAACAATATCTCAAGGCCCACCTCACTTAATTTCTACATGAGAAAATATTGTAGAACTTGGCATTAAATGTATATTCATTATAAAAATAACAACCACATAATAATAAATATCTTGCTTTTTAATGGTTTTAGCTCATTTTAATGCTTGTTTTGTCTTATTTTAACTCGACCACTTGAAAGTTTGTTGAGGGCCCCAGGCCCCTGGTTGACAACCACTGACGTAGTAATAGAGCACAGTATAAATAATCGAGGCCTTTTAAGACAAGTCATTTCACTCGGCGGCTGTCGTCGAAACACCTCTCTGGCATGCAAGTGCAGCTCCCATCTTTTTGATGGGGAAACATCAAATTCTCCAAAACTGTTCGCCAAGCTTACAATTAAATTTCATATTTAAAATAACATAATGTTTAAAATAGTGTTTGACATAATGCATACTCAAAGGGATA
This sequence comes from Phoxinus phoxinus, assembly GCF_949152265.1. Taxonomy (NCBI): domain Eukaryota; kingdom Metazoa; phylum Chordata; class Actinopteri; order Cypriniformes; family Leuciscidae; genus Phoxinus; species Phoxinus phoxinus. Next base: position 36,459,705 of record NC_136880.1, on the reverse strand, counting down.
GTCCATCCAAAAAAAACACATTTATGCACTTTTTCCTCTGTGGAACACAAAAGAAGATATTTTGAATAATGTTAGTAGCCAAACAGTTTTGGTTCCCATTGACTTTCATTGTATTTTTTTTGTCCATACAATGGAGGTCAATGGGAACCGAAACTGTTTGGTAACTAACATTCTTCAAAATCTTCTTTTGTGTTTCACAGAAGAAAGTCACACAGGTTTTAAACACAATGCGGTTTAAGTAAATGATGAATGCTGGATGGATCATTTTTGGTGGACTGTCCCTTTAAAAAAGCAGTAGCAGCCAATCGAAACATACCTTACGTGTGTGTTATCTACAGGTGGTGACACCGACTACAGCACCAGCGACGTGCGCTGGCGTATTCAACAGGCTTCTTATGTTCAAGATCAGTACGTGTTGACACACTGTTCACTGAGCAGCGAGAGGGCCTTCTCGTCTGTTTCTCCCCAAGCGGAGAGCTCTGTGCTGGGCATGGGTTCTCTGCCACATGGCTTGGAGAGAATGGAGCCAACACAGGGTCGAGGCCTCTCCCGCTGGGAATCTCCGTGGACTCAGAATGCCACCTCTTCAGGGGACACAGATTCTGCATCAGGGAAGGTGACATCAGCATGACATTTGTAACTAAGAATTCACTTCACATTGAGTAGAGAGAGTTTAACATCAGTTTACATGTGCAATACCAGTAATCTAAACAAGACAAGACAGCCTTAAAGGAATAGTTCACTTAAATTAAAATGATATCATAATTTACTCACCCTCAAGTTGTTTCAAACCTGTATTCATTTTTTTCTTCTGCTTAACACAAAAGAAGATATTTTGAAAAATGTCGGTAACCAAACCAAGTTGATGTACCCCATTGACTTCCATTGTATTTTTTTCCCCTACTATGGAAGTCAATGGGGTACATCAACTGTCTGGTTACTGAAATTGTTCAAAATATCTTCCTTTGTGTTCAGCAGAAGAAAAAAATGAATACAGGATGTCTCAATAAATTAATAATAAAATATTTTTTTTAAGTGAACTATTCCTTTAACATAAAATAGAAAAAAAAAGATTCAAAAGTATAATCCTAACTGGTAGTCTATGCATGTTTCTGTAGGCTGACAAGCTCTTAGACCGTGATGATTCTCGTCTCAGGCAGAGGGCGCTAGCTCGCTCTGCTCTAGCTGGCCGAAGTTTCTCATCTCCGCAGGGTGACCTGGACATGCACCGCCTGAGGAGGGCACTAGAGAGGGTCTCATTTGAGCAGGCCTTGGGGGGCCGACTGGAGGAGAGTGACACAGACACCCACAGCACTTCACGAGGAGGTTTATCCCACCCCAGTCTGACTGACTCCAGTGAGGGAAAACAGTCTGCAGTCATATACCTTTATGCATTAACATAAATACACAGATGCATATATAATATTCTCCAAATATTAAATCAGATTTTTCTTTTCACCTACCACTGTCTATCCAGATGGCCTCCTGTTCCCTGCTTCCCCGCTAGACTGGGACACCTTCACCGATCCTGAATGCCTGTTTTCAGCCGCTCCCCCAGGCGAGTTCCAGGCTTCAGGGGCCCAGTGTCACTCGGTGATCCACGGCAAGCTGGGAGGACGGGCCGTATCCTGGGAGGTCCATGTGGATCTGTCCCTTTTGTGGGACACGGAGAACTCTGCAACCCTGCCACCCAGCACCGGGGCCTGGGATGAGATTATCCACCAGCTGACCGCACGATCTGTCATCACAGACTTTGAAAACATGGCGGAGAAAGAAACAGAAATTGAAGTTGAAAGAGGTCTGATAGGAATAAGAGTAAAAAACAAAATGTTTGGGTTTTAAATTGAAAACTGATCCATCAACATATTCTCTCGTTTGAATGTGTATTCTGGTACGGGTGTGTATGTAGGACCTTCCAAGCGGTACAGAATGAAAGCGATCCAGACCAGCAAAAGCTGTGGAATTGTCTGCATGTACACAAGCTTCTTCACTACAGACACCAATGCAAGAAATCAACCCCAGGGCACAGATGCACGACACACAGGTACACACAAACAGCACACGTACACCACACACAATCTCACATAAAGATTGTGACACAAAACAGATAATCTAAAATATTTTATTGATGAATGAAATGAAATTCCCCTGTGTGTGTGTGTGTGTGTGTGTGTGTGTGTGTGTGTGTGTGTGTGTGTGTGTGTGTGTGTGTGTGTGTGTGTGTGTGTGTGTGTGTGTATCAGGTGTGCGGTTTGTTACCAGACTCAGTTCTCATTCCGGCAGCAGAAGACAAAAGTTGTGCTCGGTGGGATTAGGGCGCCACCCTTCCAGCAGAGGCAGTGAGGAGACAGAAGATACACACACCTCGACAGGTATCTTATCAATTATATATGTACACCCACATATAGTACATTTAAATAACATGGCACATACCAGCATACAAGTTAATTTTCAGTGTTTTTTTAAAAGTAATTAACACTTATTCAGCAAGGACACATTAAGATGATCAAAAGTGAAAAAGATTTCCATTTCAAATAAATGCTGTTCTTTTGGACTTTCAATTCATTAAAGAATCCTGAAAAATGTATCATGGTTTCCACAAAAATATGAAGCGGCACAACTGTTTTCAACATTGATAACAAGAAATGTTTCTTGAGTGTCCAATCAGCAAATTAGAATGATTTCTGAAGGATCATATGACACTGAAGACTGGAGTAATGATGCTGGAAATTCAGCTTTTCCAGCACAGAAATTCATATAGAAAACAGTTATTTTAAATGTAATAATATTTCACAATATTACTGTTTTTAGTTTTTTAGTTTGGAGCTTACGATTTCAGCTAACTCTTGCCATTTTTGCACGCAATATGCATTAAACAGTCCATAAAAAGACCCCAAGGCTCAACAAGCACTTCCATAAACACCAATGCAGATACCTGAAAAGGAAAATAATCTGAAATAGCAGGACAAGAAACCATGAGGCTATAAAAACATCTTTGCGTTCTGTGCTGTGCAACTCTGAATTTCTATTCTGTTTTCTTGGACCCAGACAGAGACGACACACCTGCATCCCCTTGTAGCATGACATCCTGGGATTGCAGTGAGTATATGAGGGGGGAAAAGGATGCATTAAGGTGCGGTCACATTAAATTTCGCAGACAAATAAAGGTCCAATGTCTATAGTGTAGCGATGCATTAAGCATGAATTAATTTTCAAAGGAAGAATTTTCTGCTGGTCGTTGCTGTGGAATTTGAGTAGGAAACTTTTTCACCGAACAACATTAAGTGTGACCACACCTATAGTATTATTTATACCTTGAAAATGAACCAACATCTGAATGGTGAATTGTGGGAGTAATGATGAAGGTGTCTTTCAGGCACGGGAGGGAGCGTCAGTCCATCAGCGGTGTCGTCTCGCTCTCAGCGCTCTGTGGAGAGCTTCTTCGGCTCCAAGTCTGCATAAGTATCACAAATTGTAATGATTTATACTTTATTATGCAATCACACTGAATTTCATTATATTCTCTCCAGGTTCAATCTGGGAAGACTAAAGGGCAATAATGGAAAACAAGCTCCTCTCAAACCTCACTGTTTCTCTGCAGAGACTGACAGACACATGGAGAGAAACACGCCTGACTACTTGCCATTGGTTGGTGTAATTGCATACTGTGCGCTGGGTAGATTCTTACAAATTGTAAACCATTAAGGATTACAAATTACATTATGAAAATTGTAGTTAGTAACAGAATCTATTAATTACTGATTTCAGGTAATCACATCAGACTACTTTCTGATTACTTTTTGACCTAACTCGTTTATAACAGATTTGAATGGGATTATTGTATACCATTTTGATTAATAGTAATTAAATCATATCAAATTCAATCAAATATTAAATCATATTTTGAATAATTATTTAAATATGTACAATTATAATGAATACATAATTTTAAAATAAAAACAAATCAAAATAAAACACTTGATTAGTAAAAATATAAATATTTGATTTGTTTACCTGCATGTCAGTGTGACCAATAACCAACATCAGTGAAATGCAAACATGCAAATGTGTTGTCAACTTATTAAAATGTTAACATTAGGTGACTTCAAGTAAATATTTTAGGTCTAAGGGGTTCGGCTGACAAAAAAAAGCATTATATGAAAAAACATTTATAAAGATGAAGAGTGATGAATTACATGGCCAAAGTCTGCCGGGTTTTAAATATTTTTGTCCAGACTTCCAGAATCAATTAGTGAAGGTCACAGGAAATGATGACGGCATAGTATTTTATAGCCGTACAGTACATTGCTTTTGTCTACAAATTTAGAAGCATGGATCGCAAATTAATTTACATGACCATTCTATATTGTGAATATAGTCAAAGCTAAACAGTATGACATAATAGGATTTTTTAGAATTTTAGATTTTTTGGTTTAATTTACTGTCATTATGTGAATATGTAATCCATAAAAACTGTAATCTTGATTATGCACATTTTAAAACATAATATAATCTATTTACAAGTACATCTTTTTTTTTTTTGTAATCCAGTTTACATGTAATCAGTTATTACCCAGCAATGCATACTGATTTACAATGTAAAGCTAGTGTCACCCACTTTACTTCTCGTGTCCCCACAGGTACGCCTTCAGTTGGCGTCAGGTGCGTTTCTGCTGTCCGAATCATACTCCGAGTGCATCCAGATCCCTCTGGACCGCCTAAAAAGAGCGTCCCCATACCTGAGCCACCGCAGCAGTCTGAGCCCTCCTTTCCATTGTACCTCACCACCCGCCAGCGCTTCAGCGAGACACATGCAGGAGTCATGGTCCAACCCTTTGGAGGAGGGTTCTCCAAAAGTCCCACAGGTTGACAGTGGACGTGGCTCTGAGGCGGACACGTGTGAAGGTCCTCCGTTGGATCCTGCAGATCCTCATGGAGAGAAACTGGAGCAGATGGACGTAGAAAGCTCCAGTTGGGCCACGGCGGTAGCTCTGGCCTGGCTGGAGCACCGCTGCGCTGGCTTCTTTGTGGAGTGGGAATTGGTGGCTGCCAAGGCAGATTTCTGGCTGAAGTGTCAATCGCTGCCAGAGAGCGTCGACCTGGTAGGGTTGAGGGCAGCGGCCAGGCAGCTTTTTCTGCTGTTGCGTCACTGGGACGAAAATATTAAACTGAACGTGCTCTGCTACAACCCCAATAACATGTGAGGAGCTGACCTCAAAGATGAAGTTCTTGGGTCTTTAATTCAATTTAAACCAGGAAATTAATCCTGTTGGCAGAATCGAATTCATCTAAGATGTCCTTTAAAAAGGAACAGAGATAAAGCTGAATTGTGGGTTGTGTTTCGGTTTCTCTCATGTCCAGACCACAACAAGCTTTGCCTTCTATGGGCTTCAGTTTAATTATGCAGTAGAATGTAGTTCACCGTTATCAACTGCAGGTCTGACAGCACTTTATGGTAGCAATAGCAAAATTACTAGTTTTGGATGCTTTATAAAACCAACATAAACAGCAGGCCAAAATGACACATTCTTGCCTTAATTTACACTACCAATCAGAAGTCAGTAAGATTTAATTAATTTTTTTTAATTAACTTTTATTCAGCAAGGATGCATTAAATTGATCAAAAGTGACGGTAAAGACGTTTACAACGTTACAAAATGTTTCATTTTCAAATCAATGCTGTTTTTTTGCTTTCAATCCATCAATCTTGAAAAAAAATCATCAGTTTTCAAACAGATATAAAGCAGCACAACTGTTTTCAATACTGATAATAATAAGAACTATTTCTTGAGCAACAATTCAGCGTGTAATAATGCTGAAAATTCAGCTTTACTAATCACAGGAATAAATTACATTTTAAAATATATTAAAAAAAGAAAAGTTATTTTAATTTGTAATAAAATTTCACAATATTACTGTATTTTTTATCAAATAAATGCTGTCTAGGTGAACATATAAGACTTTTTCCAAAAAACATTTACATTTTGAACGGTAGTGTACAGCTGCTTGAATCTGATAAATCAGAATTTTATTTTATTTCTTTTTTAGTTTAATCAAATTTTAGACTAAACTGGACAATTTTAAACCACCTTTTTCTTTCAATGACTGATTCTCAGTCCAGTTTTGCAAAATATTAGTAAATTCCATTTTCTTAGGATCATTTGTTTGTTTATTTTGACTGCTTGCTTTTAGTCTCCTTGAAATATTTTGGATTTAGGCATTTAGTTTGTTCCTTTTAAAGTTTGCATAAATGTAAGAGTTTTCTGGGAACACCACATAAACAATGTGCAAACCACGGGGCTATATTTTTTCATGTGCAAAAAAAGGGATGATAACTATGGTAGTATATTAGAGATACAATGTATGTTATGAAATTATGACTTTTTATTTTGTATCACTTACAAATCTATACAATAAAATGCTCTGAATGATACCAAATGATGCTTCTTCAGGTTAAGATACAAGAATAATTTCAAACAGTAAGGGCTGTATTCGTTCACTGTACCTTCAACCTGGTTTTGCCCAGACTTTTGTAGCTGTGAGCCTGTCATTAACCTTGGAAATGGAATAATATCATGGACTACAGTTGCGTTGTGATTAGCGATAACACTTTGGATTAAGCAAATGTATTTCATGCAAAGAAAATAAAAACCCAACTGCAAACAGATGTTTATAAGAACACTCATTCACTCTTCATCACAGAAAAATTTTAATATCACCCAAAATGTTAAGCATTTCAGCACTCCATCTAACGGTTCACTCTAGAAAAGGAAAAAACCATAAAGAACACAAAATGAAAAAGGCTCAAGACAGTAAACAAAAAAAATGGCACTACTGGAGGTTTATGGTTGCCTTAAATTAAAAAGAAATGGAAAAGCAGATCTATGCTGTTCCTTTGTGCCCTATACATGTACAGTAACTAGTGGATGTGATCCAGTTGAGCTTACAGTCACAACTCTGCATGGTTGGAAAACAGTTAAAGGGATGTTTCACCAAAAATGAAACTTCTGTCATTATTTACTCACCCTTTATTTCTTCTGCAGAACACAAAATATGAGATTTTGAGATTTTTCTTTGTCCATACAATGTAAACCAATGGGCCCAAAGTTTTTTTGTTGTTGTTTTTTTTCACAGAAGAAAGAAATGCATACAGGTTCTGGAACTACATGAGGGTGAGTAAATAACACAGGGCATGAACTATAATCTTCATGGAAACAAATCCCTGAATAGCTTTGAATAAAGGTATAATTATAAATTAACTTTAATTGAATTCATATTTGATTCATAATTGAATTGACAGTTGAAATGCAGATATATTTTTTTATATTTATATATAATATATATAGCATCTTTAGGCCCTTGTAACTTAATATAATACGTCCAAGGTTGACAACAAGAGATCCTTGATGTCTCAAAGGTCAACAGTGTTGATACGCTGCATAAATTTCTTTTTTTAATTACAAATTTCCTTCCAATAAAGATCCACACAACATTCACATTTCCCGCTCCGACATCCCAGACAGAGCATTCCATTAGTCCTTAAGAATCCTGAGAAGCATTGTAAACTCTCTGTACCCCCATATATTAACATCACACTACCTCCATTAACAAAACCCCTTGATACGATTTGAGCATCATACTCGGGGCACAGGTGCCGTTTGTCACTCTGGTACAGCGAGTGCCCCGGTCACACCAGGGTTCAGTGGCGCTTAGCCTTGTTCTCTGACCTCTGAGGCGGAAGAGCTGGGGTTGGGTTGAGCCACAAACAGAGCAGGATGATGAGATGGCAGACATGCAGCGATAGAGAGCTGTAGTTGGTGGACGGATACGTGTTCCAGGACAGCTCTATCAGACCCAGAATCAACACCCTAAAAGAGAGTGAAACATACATGGATGATTCCTAATCGGCTATAATCGTGCACAGTTGTGTGTGACAAGCTTGATAACACTTTACAATAACGTTCCATACGTTAACATTCGTTAATGCATGAGGTATTACGAACTAACAATAAAAAATATTGTTAAAAAAACGTACATTTCTACATGTACTAATGCATTTTTTACATTTTAAGTTGTATAAATGAACATTTGTTGATGTATTATCAACAAACACTGAATAATATGCTGTGAAATTTGTTCATTTTTAATCCAGAATCATGATACATAATCAGGGCTCAACTTTTTCTACTTATAAACATATGCATACATATACACCGATGAGCCAAAACATTATGACCATCTCCCTAATTTGCTGTCGGTCCTGTGCGTGCTGCCAAAAACAGCGCTGACCCATCAAAGCATGGCCTCTACAAGACGCCTGGAGGTGTCCTGTGGTATCTGGCACCAAGACGTTAGCAGCAGATCCTTCAAGTCCTGTAGGTTGTGAGGTGGAGCCGCCGTGGATCAAACTTGTTGGTCCAGCACATCCCACAGATCCTCAATTGGTCTAAGATCTGGGGAATTTGGAGACCAGGGCAACATCTTGAACTCTTCATCATGTTCCTCAAACCTTTCCTGAACAATGTGTGCAGAGTGGCAGGGCGCATTATCCTGCTCAAAGAAAGCACTTCCACCAGGGAACAGTATTGTCATGCAGGGGTCTACTTGGTCTGCAACAATATTTGTCAAATTTATGTCCACGTGAATGGCTGGACCCAGGGATTCCCAGCATATCACCACAAACCTAGACGTTAAAGAGATACTCAGACCCAGATGCTTTGCCAAAACAATTTGGCCCTTGTCAAAGTCACTCAGATCTTTATTCCTGCCCATTTCTCCTGCATCCAACACGTTAATTACGAGAACTGAGTGTTTCCTTACATCTAATTTACCCAGACTATGATATGTGGTCTTGTTAGGAGATCATAATTTGCTTCAACTGTCACTGGTAATCATTAATTGGCTCATCCGTGTATATACAAACACAACAAGAACAAACAACTAAAAAAGTTATACAAGGACAAAATAACACATTAGAACATGTCTGTGCTGTACCTGAGAAGATGTGCAAGCTTCTTGACTCCTCCACTCCACAGAAGGTAGGGGAGCGTATGGAAGTACCAGACATAAAACTGATAATGCAGAGATCTACTGAAGCACATGCCGATAAAGTTAGAGGTGAACAAAACCAGAACTGTCTGTATTATCGGAGTTAAGGATCTGTTTTCATCTTATCAACTAGGACTATTAATGTAAGTTTAAGGAATAGCTGGGATATTTAAACGATTTTAAACTAATCTTCCATAAAAAGGATATGATCAGCATCAAGCTTGTGTACAGTCTCTTTTCTCTCAGATGGATCCTTTAGAATAGACCAAATGCTGTTCCCAGACCTGTAATGAACACACATTTTTATAACTATGCAGTCAGTTCATTTAAACCATATTCCCAGACCTGTAGCATGTTTAGATTACTAAAAAGATGGGGGAAAAAATACTATGGAAGGTGAACTATCCACCTAATGTAAAATGTGACCTTGATTTTTTTTACCTCTTCCATCTCTTCAGTGCGAACAGAAGCAATGTGGTAATGTGAGCCAGAAGCAGCACTAGGTGGAAGTATCGACTCAAAAACACATCCTCGGGAAGAAAACGCCAGTTCACGGTCCACTTAAACAGAAACTGCCTGCCCAGGTCAAAGGCCTGGTTAACATACCCGAGAGGGTTCACTAAGAGGAACGGCAGTCCCAGTAACAGCTGTTAGAGAGGGAGAAAAAGAGTGGTACATGAAAAGTTGGTGTGAAACTGCAAGACGACATTTGAATCACTTATTAAATAAGTGAATGTGTTTACTTATGCGTGTCTAACCTGAATGACAGCACAGAGAGTGAGCTTGGGTAAAGTTTTCCATAGACCGAACTCACTCAAGAGGAGGAAGAGGAGACCAGGAGCGAAGAGCAGAACGTTCATCTTCACAGACACAGCTAAACTGTCCATAGAACAGAGAAATATTTACTTTAAATACATGCACACACATCGCTGAAATGACCAGTCCTATATAAATCAATAATTATTCTTATGTGGTTTTGAAGAGATCATTGTAATATACAGAAGTAGTGGATCTGGATCACACGAAAAACGAGATTTTCTCAGCTTTTATTTTGTTTTGTTAAAAATCAGAAGCTCTGTTCTTTCCTTTGATACACTGCATGTTCACTTACAACAAAATATTCTGGGGGCCATGAAAATTGCTGTTTTTTTAAAAACACAATGTAGAATGAAGATGCTGTTTCTACTTGCCTGTAAAGGGCACATCCTAGAGTCCAGTGGCTGTCCAGGAAGAGATTGATGGCTCCAAATAACAGCATCATGGCCACCGGATCATTAAAGAGACGCAAGATGAAGATGGAGTGAATCCGATACGAAGCACAGCAGATGAAGAAGAACACATATGGAGGAACCTAGAGAAGATTAAACAGACACGCACTTAAAAATCAGAACAATGAAAGCAATCTTCTGTAAATATCTAAAAACCATTAATACACTAGAAATCAGCAATGTATTGAAATATTAGTAAGGTTTGTTATCATTTTAAGTAGTAATGAGTAGTTGCTTATGCTTGAATTCAAAGGTTCAAGTCTGGCAAAAGTTGTTTTATGAAATCTTAGTTACCCCAAACATTTGAATGGTAGCATGTACACTTCAAATTCAAAGTGAAAATATCCTGGCTATTCTTGGGTATAAAAAAAAGAAGAAAAAAAAGATGACTGGACAGTAGTAGTTTTTGAGTTTATTGCCATATCAGCATCATATTAAACATTTAATAAACATAATATCATAAGTATAACATCATGAAAACAAACTTAGACCAAAAAAAAAAGTACATGTATGACTGGACAGAATTACGCATAATGATAAATGACATGGATTTGTTTAATATGGAGTTCTTCTTACCTTTTTGGTGTGATGGTAAATGCGGAAAACAAGAAGGAGAGTGATGAGGTAGAACACAGCGAACACGTACTGACCCAAACGAATATTCTGTCCATGATCGGTAAGATAATACAGCCCTGTGAATATATACACAAAACCAGCTGGATACCTGAAACACAAATACAAACAATCCAGCAAATGATCAGTGGCCAGGTTTCCATTTAATATGTCATTCCCAGAGCTGTACAAGAACAAGTAGACTACTGGACATCTAAAGGCTAGAATACACTTCATGACTTTTGCCCCGATTTGCATTCTGGAGGAGTCAATGCTAGTTCCTGAAAATCAAATCCAATCTTGCAGACACTAAACATTCTCAGTTGTTTAGTGTCTGATGCCCAGTTTTTCTCTGAAAACATTTAAAAGTCGTCAAGTTTAATGCCAAGTGTTTTCAAATCTGTTCAGATTTTAAAAGTTGTGTAGTGTATTCTAGCCTCATTAAAGGGATAGTTCACCCAAAAATGTACATTTTGTCGTCATTTACTCACCCTCACAATGTTCCGAACCTGTATGCTGAACACAAAATAAGATACTTTGAAGAATGTCTGTAACCAAACAATTGATGGGCCCCATTGAATTCAATAGATTGGGGAAAAATACTATGGAAATCAATGGGGTCCATCAACTGTTTGGTTAAACACACTTTTCAAATTATATATTTTTGTGTTCAGCAAAAGAAAGAAACAACAAGGTTCATTCAGGTTTGGAACAACTTCAGGAAAGGTAGATGACAGAATTTTCACTTTTGGGTGAACTATCCCTTTATTGACATTCTGAACAATCGTGAATACCATGCAGAATTTATGTAATTCGCCATATTACCTGTAGCGGAAAACAAAATTAGTAATAATTAGTAACAAGGGCCAGAAGATTTTGCCAGGTGTTTGAAAAGGGATATGTGTGTGTTAAATAGCATATAAATAAGTCGGGATTTTAAATAAATATTTTTCCAACTCTGATGGTATATACATAATTAAGTTGACACTTACACCAGCGGTCCCGTGTCGCCCTTCAGCTGTGTGTAGTCATATGTGCCGTTAATAACGCCCTCCACCTCATCCATGTACGCCTTCCAGTCAATCTCAGTGTCTACACATAACATTTACATCATTAGACAGATGAATCAGTATAGCACATGTCTTTTGATCGGCATCAATTTGCAATTCAGTGTCATTTTGTCTTTATGGTGCGCGTGACTCATAGTGACACGAGCAGTGTGTCTCTACACGTGCTCCCTTCCGAGATAAATAACACTAATTTAATACAGTTTATAGTGGAACGTAAATGTAACCGTTCAGTCTATAAAAAATAAAATGAATAAACAATTGCATCAACAGCATGCACTATCCTATTTTATTATATAGAGATTATGCAGAATGGAATGATGCTCTGTTTCTTTACTCTGCAGTTCCATAAATGATTTGTTGACTATTATAATTATTCAAATATCATGTCAGTGATTGACTTCTAATGCACTTACATGCAACTCTTTGGATCACCCATATGTTAATCACAATTTCCAGGAGCCAAAGTACGGCCGTGATCAAGAACGTGTACTCTGCTTTGAACAACACCATGTGTTTGTCCTGCCATATGGAGGAAAGTGTTTTTTGAAATCTTGATGGAAGAGTAACGTTAGATGATTTTTTCTTTCCTGCTGCCATGTTGGCCGCCTTGGTGAAGTCAGCGTCAGCGATTTCAACAAACGCGTGTCGAAACCGGAAATACTGAATAGCAAATTAAAAGTCACTAAGGCAATTTGAATGCCTATATATGTTGTATTTATTTTTTATTGTCAATATGTGTATCTGATAAACAACAAACTTATAATTATCACATAAAGTATATGTTTAAATCGTGTGTTTCGCTACATAGAGTTGAGTTACCAGATTCATTCAGGCAAATTTCGCAGCTACCCACGTTAACGTACCACGTGACCCAAACAACATCGTTTCTTCCGGTAATGAAATCAGGAGGATCGTGTGAGTGATAAAGGTGATGTTCTGCTCCTTATTCACGCGATGTTCATTTCTGTTGTTTCAGACAGAACTTTAATATTTGTTTATGAGCATGTCCATATGTAATAGTGGTCAAAGCATTGATTCAAATATTTAAAGGTCATTTATGGGTCACACATTTCATTTTGACAGCCGACAAATTATTCACCATGTTTGGAGAACTGTTATTATTGTTATGTATTTTATTGTGGAGGTGTTGGACGTGTTTTATGTCGGTTTTCCTTAAATCGACGATAATAAAAAAAACACCCTAAAATCCCATGGGCTAACATTGTCGGAATGTTTATAACGCGCAACTATCAAATATAATGTAAACGCTCTCTCTCTCTCTCTCTCTCTCTCTCTCTCTCTCTCTCTTATTATTGCTTTTTTATCCATCCATCCATGACAGCCAGAACACCCTGTCAATGCCTAACAACCACCAGAAAACCTAACAATTCCTCAAAACTAGTATGAACAGCCTAGCAACTTATTGTACTCAGCTAGAAGATCTGTCAGTCTGAGTTTTTTTCTGAGACTGCCAACAAATGAATACATGTATAAATAAAAAATGTAGTAAAAAAGAATGGAAATGAATGCTGAATCAAATCCCCATTTGTTTTGTTTTATTCCTCTTGGTGCTTACATCTGTTCACTATTATTTGACTCTGTGTTCAGTAGTCTAGAGAAGAGGAAGAGGGCGAGGTGGAAGATGGAGGATTTCCCCATCCGGACACTGGAGATTGTGTGCTTGGGTTCAAGTGTGGCTCTCTCCGGTCTGTTTTATTACATCTACAGGAAGAAACGCAAAACTGTGGGCAAGCTTAACGTGAGTACTGAGTAGCAATCATAGAGTAGCAGTGCAATAATGATAACTAAGACAGCTTTATAGCTCAAATAACATAGATAGATAGATAGATAGATAGATAGATAGATAGATAGATAGATAGATAGATAGATAGGATCACAATACTGTTAATGAAGCTTAATTTGTATTAAACTCAGATATATGGAAATAGTGCTGCTTTGGATTAAAAGTGTCTGCTACATGAAGTGAAAGAGTATGAGAATTAGAGAAACAAATTTTTGTTCCTAATTGTTTCTAAAAAAGAAACTCACTTGTTTTTTTTTTATGTTAGGAAGCTCCAGTTCTGCCGCTGGATGAGAAGTTAACAGATCTTTTAAATGCCTCACCGGGGAAGTGTCTGCAGTATGTGGTCATCGAGGGTAACCTATATTTTTCACCAAATAGTGTCTCAGCTGATGTGAAGAATATAACTCGGTCTCTCTTTCAATTCCACTGATTTGCTTTCTGTCTTTCTGTCTCTGTAGGTACAGTTCAGCCTGTAGGGGAACCATTGAGGAGTCAGTTTCAGGAAGGCAGTGTCGGTGTCATCCAGAAACTGCTCCTCCGAGAACACAAGCTTGTGTGGAACAGTTTAGCACGTACCTGGTAAAACCTGGTCCCTTGCTGTTATAAATATACATTACCGGTCAAAAGTTTGGGGTCAGCAAGATTTTAGATGTATCTTTTATAAAAACAAATGAATCCTTTTATTGAGCAAGGATGCATCAAAAGGACAGTAAAGACATTTATAATTTTAACAAATGATTTAAAATAAATTTAGTTCTTTTGAACTTTCTATTCATCACGGAATCCTGAAAAAAAAAGATTTAAAAAAATTAGGCATCACAACATTTTTCAAAAAACACATTTGAGCACTGAATCAGCATATTAGTATGATTTGTGACGGATCATATTACACTGAAGACTGGAGTAATGATGCTGAAAATTCAGCTTTGCATCACAGGAATAAATTAAAATGTTATTTCATATTAAAATAGAAAACAGTTATTTCAAATTATAATCATATTTCACAATATTACAGTCTTACTGTATTTTTTGATAAAATAAATACAGCCTTGGTGAGCATAAGAGACTTCTTTCAAAAATGTTTCAAAAAACTTCCGACCCCAAACTTTTGAACAACAGTGTATATACGTCAGTCTAACAGCAATTCTCCTTCACATCCTTCAGGACAGACAGCGAGCGTGTGATTCACCAGCGCGTGAATGCTGTGCCCTTTAACCTGCTGGGTGTGAACAAGGCGTTTGTGCGGGTGCTCTGCCCCTTGGAGGCCACGGGTCCCAACATGGAAATCATCCACGAGAAGTTCCACCAGGCCAGTTATGGCTTCACGGACCTGATAGGTCAGTACCTGAGCGGAGAGAAGCCCAAAGGTCAACTTGAAACAGAGGAGATGCTGAAAGTGGGTGCATCCTTAACCGCAGTGGGCGAGCTCATCCTGGACACGGACCGCCTCCCTAAACTCCGCCCACCCACCGACGGCTCCGAGTACTTCCTGTGCACTTCAGACTTTGAGACTCTGCTGCTGGAGCAGGAAGGGCAGGCGGAGGTGTGGAGGGTGCTGGCGTGTATTTGCGCATTGGCGGGTGTAGCCGTGCTGATGTGGGCGGGACGCAGGTACTACCGGCAACTGAAGCTGCGCTGGGAGCAAGAGAACATGAGGAGGGACTTTGAACTGATGGGAGAAAGAGGGGAGGATGAGAACGGCATGGATATTCCAGAGAATGCGTGCGTGATATGCCTGAGTAATCCACGAAGCTGCGTGCTGCTGGACTGCGGTCACGTGTGCTGCTGTTTCCGCTGCTATCAGGCCTTGCCGCAACCCAACTGTCCCATCTGCAGACAGAACATCAAACGAGTCGTGCCTTTATACCAGGCCTGAGAGACTGATCTACAACTATCCACTGCATTGAGCAAATTTCAAACAACTAAACATGGTTTAATGTTATATCCACAGTCATGCTGGATTTACATGTTGAAACAGCCTTAAACTTAAATACTGTGAACAGGACACCTGCGATGGAAGCACAGATTCCTGATACGCACTTTAGTTTCACCGTTTTAGTGATGGTAATGTATGTCAAGATTCTCAGAGCACTAAGTTGTCATCATTACACAGTTTGAGATAAAATAGCATAAAATCAGAGGAAATATACTTTGTTATTTTACTGAATATCCTGATAAGCAGATGTGTGTGAATGAAATATTTCTTTGACTTCCTGTTTATTATTTTAGTGCATCCCATGTTTGACACTCATCAAATGGTTACTCTTGTTAAATACTGTATTGAATGGCTCATATAAATAAACCTAAAATAATAAGTTATTTAATATGATTAGCTCAGTGCCTTACTTTATGAATGAGAGTTTTGGATGATTTCCAGAGTCTAAATGTTCAGCTCAACATGTAAAGTTTTGGGCTACTTTGTGTTTGATCAATAAAAACACTTGTTTACTTGCTGTTCTTCTGCTTCAGCATTATTTGGAGTTTTCACATACAGATTCTAAGGCATAAATAACTCAGGTGTTGCTACACTCAGTGATATTGCTGATTTATTAGTGCTTATGGCATGGAAAGTCTCTCTCTTCTGAGAGAGGTGTGTGTGTTTGCCAGCAAAGAATCTTTCAAGGGTTCTTATGCAACAGCTGCTGTGATCCTGTTACACGCGTAACCTCTGTAAATCACCCACAACAGCCTCCCCCTCTCCCTCTGTCTTCTTTCTTAAATGTAGTAAATTTAAGTAAATGAGATGCAGAAGGAATACTTGGAAAAACAAAAAAACCTTCACTGAGGTCAAGTTGAACCTCTTATGATGCTGCATTTACCAGCAGCGCTTGTCATTCTACATTCAACCACTAGTAGGCAAAAGAGTGTCAGACTCTGGAAAAGTGAAGAAAAAATATTTGCATGAATCAAAACATGTTGCATTAAATTAAGAATTTAAACAGCATGATTGGCTTGCCTCCTCTGCATCTCACTCTTTCCAATTAGTTAACTCTGTCAATTGATTAACTTTCTATCTTTTCATTCATTTATAGAGAATTTGAAAACCTGATCAATTTCACAAGTAAAAATGCAGAATTGACTGGGGAGGAGTATTTTGATGACCAGGGTTGCCAAGTTCACGGGTTTCCGCGGAATTGAGATACTTTTGAGCTAAACTTTTGCCGCGGGTATATTTTTTCCCGCGGTTTAACATATTGTATAAAACTGTATTTGATTAAAATGCTTGTATTGAAGTATTTTTTTTTCATTTTACCAACTATACAACTGTGCTAGATAGATTATGAGTTTTGGGAGGGAGGGGCCTTTGAGCTGCTAATGAAAACAGACTGTTTATACTAGTGATTTTCAAATTGTGTACGCAAAACAGTGACTGTAAAATATGTATCAGGTATGGGAGTGGCACATAGAGTTTTGATAGCCTATTTGGTTATTTGGCTTGTTTTATTACTCATCAGCTGATAATACTATGGTAGGCTACTTTTAAAGGCAAGGTGGGTGATTTATTCCAATATACAGATATATATTTTGCTATGCTGGTTGAAAGTCTCTTCACATTCTGATAGCAATCAATCACTAAGTTAAGTTGTCTAAATGTATTTATATGTATATCACCTGTGGAAGGCGTAGGATCATTGAATGTTCGTCCAATCATCGAATTCGGTCCGAGTGCAATGACGATGTACTACCTGCCTGTCAACATATGTATTTTCATACCTCTGCACACCCTGCTCACACAGACATCACACTTCTTCAGAGCATTTCATGCTATGCAGAGTTAGACAGACGTTAGTTACCGAACACCAAAACAGCAGCCACCTTTTTCAGTTCCTCCTGAACCAAACCAATCAGCTTATGCTGCGGTCACGTCATAACTATTTAGAAGAGATAGAAACCTGTGACGTACTCAGAGTTTTATGGAAATGTATGCGTTTCAATGGCATCATTATCAACAGTGAAATAACCCCCATCAGTCAGGTGGTACAGGTCAGTGTTCTTTAAGTTGTTTTTTGTTTTTGCTTTGAGATATGAGGTAGCTTTTGCCTCTAATACCATGGTATCCCAGACAGCAGCCCAAATCCGGCCCACATCTGGTACATGTAGATTCCATGCGCCTATGTGAGCAGGATCTTGATGTTGCTGTCTGGGATATTGTTAACTAAAACTATTGAAAATTGTTTGTGGTGGTACTGTGGTAGAATGATGGAACTGGGTGGTAATGCCAAGGCATTTTATAGGCCTACACCATGGGGTAGCCTATTGATATCGGCTGCCATATTGGGGTCACGAATTCACACTAACAAATTAGTCAGATAGAATAAATAGTATGCGTATTTGGCATGCTATCCGAGGAGAGGACTCCGAGCTCGGTATTTTGACCCGAACCCAGAGTACTCCCCCCGTATTCCTGGCTGTGGAAGGAACAAACCAAGAGTGAGGAGTCGGGTGGTGGAGGGATGCTGAAAACTGTCAAGGAATTTAGATGCTTCCTCTCATGCTGATAGGATAGACGTGGTAATTGCTGATGACGAGTTGATTGGATAGATTATTTGAACGTGCTCCTCCCGAGCTTTGTTAATGAAACATTGGATAATGTGGAAAAATAAAGTAGCTGACAAGACAAGAACAGCACACACTCAAAGATGATGTGACAGGAGCACAAAAGCTCAGAGAGAATTTCACATTGAGTAAAAAAAAAAAACATGATGGCATTTTCCCAGCCACGTAACTCCTTATGCTTCTCAGTGTGACTCCTGAAACCCTGGAGGGGTCTCTGTGTGCCAGCTGTTCTCATCTCATCTCCAGTGACCTGCTTCTGTGCCACAGGCTTAAACAGGCTGTCTGTATATCATGCTCCTGCTTTAGTGTTTATGACTAAAAGCTCCAGTGGGAAGAATGTGTGGGTGTGTGTGAAAATAAGGTGAACTGGGCAACAAATTCTCAAAGACACTCATCAGCTGGTGCCAATTACTACTGTCTTCAAGAGCCAACTCTCCCACATTTGAGCCAGTTGAGTGAAACTGGCAGAGAAGAAGGTTGTTCCTCTCTTAGGTTTACAGATGTTATTTCAACTATATATTGCTAGGTCAGAGGGATTTTTTTCTTTGCCTTGGAAACCTTTTACAAAAAATATCTGATGATTTTCACATACAATACCATTCAAAAGTTTGCGGTTAGTAAGATTTGTTAATGTTTTTGAGTGTTTTGTGCACATCAATAATACAGTAATATTGTGAAATATTATTACAAATTAAAATAACTGTTTTCTATTTGAATATTTTTTAATATGTGATGGCAAAGCTGAATGTTCAGAATAATTACTTCAGTCTTTAGTGTCACGTGATCCTTCAGAAATCATTCTAATATGCAGATTAGGTGCTCAGAAATATTTTGTATTATTATCGATGTTGAAAATTGTGCTGCTTAATATATTTCGGTGGAAACAGTGGTACATTTCTTTTCAGGATTCTTTGATGAATAGAACGTTTAAAAGAACAGCATTTATTTGAAATAAAAATAGTTATTATAAATAAAAAATGTGTTTACTGTCACTTTTGATCAATTTAATGTGTCCTTCTTTCTTTAATTTAGTCCTTTCACACAAAAAGAAAGAAAGAAAATCGTACTGACACCTTTTGAACAGTAGTGTATATTTCAGTGTTTTACACTTTTGACATTCAATCTTAAAATATGAAAATAATCATAACAATATTATTGATTTCTAAAAACGAGACCAATTGAAATATAACATGTAGCCTATTTTCATAATTTTATAGATAGCATTTTATGTAGGCTAAATACAATATCTGATAATTTTCAAATAAAAAAATTTGTTTTCTTCACTGATCACACTTTCTCGCTCATTTTAGGCATGTTCTTACCTGACATTGCTGTTGCCTTTGTAACTACACTAACTTTTGGAAAAACTTTGCCATGGCAAAACTATTTATTGTGGTGGACATTGCACCATAACTGATTTTTATTTATTTATTAATTTTAACCTGTGCCTTGTTGACCAGCAGCTAAAAGGTAAGTAGCCTATATTATCCAATTCTCACATGTACTACATCTGTACATTTTATCACCCATTTTATCTCCCTTAAAACCTAATTTTTGCTTTCACTTTTTCATTTGACTCAGGATTTTGTGTTTTTCCCCCCTGCTAGTGAGTCAGCAGTTACGTTGCATGAGTCAGCAGAGACCAGTGTGACCATAAACACTTCTCTCCGTGCAAACCTAAACACACAGCCCACTTCTGTGACTTCAAAACGCAATGCTCACAACACCTGAAGACCAAGGAAAAAAGAAAGAAAGAAAGAAAGAAAGAAAGAAAGAAAAAGAAAGAAAGAAAGAAAGAAAGAAAAAGAAAGAAAGAAAGAAAGAAAGGTGCAATGAATGATAGATCAAGTGATTTAGAAATTATGCTGTTAATTATTTCACTAATGTGCATTGCTGTGGTGTGAGAAGAAGAACATTATTAAAGGATTAGTCACCCAAAAATGAAAAGTCTATTATTAATTACTCACCCTCGTGTTACTGTAGGGAAATTACAGTTAAACCACATAAAGAGACCAATTTGCTTAATGAAGATCAGGAATCAAAGTTGAAGTTCAATTACTTGATAAAGAGTTAACTGAAGACAAAGTTATGACGAAATGACGATCCAGCCTCGAACTACCTTAAAGGGATAGTTCACCCAAAAATGAAAATTCTGTCATTAATTGACAGACATTTAGACTTTTGTAAGACTTTCATTCTTCTTCAGAAGACAAATGAAGATATCTTTTGATGAAAACTGAGACATTTCAGCTGTCCCTCCATTGACAGCTATATGCAACTTCTACTTTGACACTTCAAAAAGTTTATAAAGAGATCATAATACTAATCTATATTAATTGAGCGGTTTAGTCCACATTTTTTTGAAGAGACTCGATTGCTTTATATGATGAATAGATTTAATTTAGGCAATTATGTACATATAAACTTTCATTAACACATCAGTGTTGTTTTTTTAATCCAACCCCTTTTGATGCTCCAAAAAGTTCATAAATAGATCGTTTGGAATGACATGAGGGTGATTAAATGATGACAGAATTTTCATTTTTGGGTGAACTGGCCCTTTAAACTTAATAGTTTAACTGGCCAGTAAACGGTAAACAGTACAAACTGTTTTCAAAGCTTTTTAAAGGCACAATATGCAAATCAGCAGTGAAAAAAAAAACTGCATGCATTTTGCAGAACATCGTTACAGTATGTACTTGACTCGCTTGACTGTGCGGATGGAAATGACCCTTCACGATAGATAATGCTTTACAGTGATCTCTGTTAGAGAGCTATGGCAGTTTATCTGCTCAATAGGATACCTCACTCATCGCTGAGTAATAAAACCACCGCTTTTACAACAGTTCAAACCCCTCAGTTCTTGCCATCTCCGAAAAGCCAAGTCAATGTTGATTCTCGTTTTATTCTATAGCTCTGACGCGTTCTCTTTTTGCCAGCAGTCTCTCCTCTGTCCTGTTATTTTGAAACGGGTGATTCCATAGCCGGTTTCGGGATTTAGCGTGCTTTATGTCAACCTTTTTCACTCATTGTGACAACTAACCTCAATCTCACACAGGCGTCAAATAGCTGGAGCAACTTTTCTCTATATTAGTGGATATGACGCAGGGACGAGTGACGTAGGCTATGTGTGCAATTTCTCGCGGAAACCATCTCAACGTTTCTAAAATATAAACACTTATAGTTTATACAATAGTGGATCAGGATAAGACACAAACAGGTTTTGGAAGAAGGATTGATGGTGTATTGAAAAAAAGTTAGGCTACACAGTGTAGTACCAGTACAGTACAGTACAGTACAGTTAGCAGACATTGAAATGTCTAAATAAAACAGACATTCACCCATTTTCTGAATTTTCTGTAGATTCCATAAGATATGGTTTATTTCAGAGACCAGACCACTGGTTTTCAAATTACCTGTCTGTGTGGATAGGCCTACTGTCATTCATTCATTTACTTGAGCAGTGGAGCAGCACAGATTATGAAAATCCTTTTGCTCAGGAGGACAGTGAAGATATGAAAATGAGCTTTGAGAACTGCAGTTTTCTGAGGACTGTTGCCATGCCAACAATCAAATGCATGAGTTGAGGGGAAAAAACCTATAGTTGTTATGCTGCAGGGGACACAGTAAAATATAGGCTATAGAGATGTATTTCTCCTGTATTGACATTATTTTTTTGGACCTTGTGAGCTCTATCCATGGTGCTGAAATATATCTCAGGGCCGGAACTATTTTCGGCACTATATACAAGTTTATTGAAAGGAAGTAAAGGCAACAGGTGAGCCATCAGCCACGGTGACGAACAACATCCGGCATCTGGAGGCCGAGGACGTGCGACGGTATCATGCGACGTGTATGTGAGTGACGTGCGCTGATGACGCCATCCAAAGCAGCAGGCATCACTGTCGTGTTACGGTGATCATTTCTCAGGTACGCAATGTAATCGGGCTAAGCGAACCAAAACAATAGTAACAAAACATTTCCCAGATTCTTCTTAACTTTCATTTATCGGGAAACATAAGTCAAAGGCCATTAATTGGCAACATGATGACAACATAAACAGGAGAAGAACAAACCTTTAATAAAGAAGGTAAAAGGTGATTTTCACACAAATCACTTTTTGCTTTCAAAAAAAGTATCAGTTAATATTTTTATGAGTTTTCATAGTTTAGGTTTGAAAGTCTGAGTCGTGTAGGCTATGCTAAAAAAAACAGTGTACAATACAAAAACAATAGGCCTATATAAAATGCGTTTGAAAAGCAGCAACAATAAATTATAAAGGCATGGACAAAACTAATGTGAACTTTATTTTTATTTTAAAACATTTAAGAAAAAAAAGTAAAACAAAAAGTTGACAAATTACACATAGGGCCTATATGCTATGCAGCAAAACAGTGACAACAATGCAAATGTAACAGCAGATATAGGTTAATAAAAGTTGTTGTATACAGTTCTTGAGGTTCAATTGAGCTCCATAAATCGGCTATTTCTTGCGATATTATCTTTTATATTTGTATATTTTAGCTCCCAAACCACAGGCTTTCCAGTGGTCCATGCGAACACCGTCACATGCAAAAGCACTGCAGAGCGCAGTTCAGTGTTTCCTCTCGCCATTCTCAGCTTTCGCCTGATGGGGCCACCCTTGCGCCTCTTGGAGTCCCCATCTCTCTCTCTCTCTCTCCTAAACACACACACACGCCCGGATGGATGACTTCACTGTTCCGCCCGGGTTTCCTTTATGATCGCGGGATCTCCCGTATCTTACAGCAGACTTCACCTGACCGCTGGTGTAGCCGTACACTCAGTCTCGCGCGCTCTCTCTCTCTCTCTCTCTCACTCGCTCGCTCTCCCCAACACGACGCACTCTGCACTGAGCTCTCCAGTCACTTGGAAGTTGGCGGTGCGAGGAGTCTGACATTTACGCGCGGGGATATCTACGAAAAAAGAAGAAGAAGTGCACTTGTTTTGCGGGGATAGTTGCCATATCCACCGTAGCTGCCTACCTACATCAGTTCTTTAGCGCCTTCTGCGTCGCGAGCCCGTCCTTCACAGCAGTCATGTCCGAGGTTCTGCCGTACGGAGAGGGGAAAATGAGCGGATACGGAGCGGACAACGATGTCAGTCAGATGTCCTTCAGCTGCGGGCTGCAGGACACCAACTCGTTCTTCGGAGCGTCGCAAGCGAAAAGACCTCCAAAACTTGGACAGATCGGCAGAGCGAAGAGAGGTGAGAATGTTATGCCGATGGAAGATAACTTACTGAAGTTAAAGGAACAGAGACTACTCACTTTCTTAGCGATGTGCAAAACAGGAGATGTTAGTTAGAATGGCAGCCTCGGTCACCATTCACTTTCATTGCACGGGGGAAAAAAAGCAATGGTGACCGAGACTGTCAGTGTCAGCCCATAACAGTTCACAAAAAGTCATAGGCTACAGGTTTGGAACAACATCAAGGCGAGCAAACGATAGAATTTTAAAGTGACATTCATTTTTGCATGTTATATACGATTGGAACATTTGGTGACGTTAGGACAGATCTCCAAACAAGCCAACCCATTTTTATGTAAAGAAGTTAATCTGTCATCAGTCTTCCTCAATGTATCAATAATATTTAATGCAACCCGACTGAGAAATTGTCGTAATTTAGGTAATTTAGTCGTAATTTATTGTTGATCTGAAAACGCATCTAATATGCATTTTAACATTTTAATTCGTTTGTGCGGCATGTGTTGAAGTCTCCTAGTTGCGCAGTTTCAAAGCGCGCAATTACGCAGATGGAAGATTGTGGGTCTTGACATCAGCTGTCTATCTTCTTCTTCTTCACAGTGGTCATCGAGGACGACCGAATAGATGAGGTGCTGAAAGGCATGACCGACAAATCATCACCAGGCGTTTAAACCCGCGCGATGCCTTGCAGACATTTCAATTTTTTATCACCGATTCGAAGCACTTGTCGGTTGTGCATGTGAAGAAGATTGCAAAGAGATGGGAGGACGGTGGCACGACGCTCGAACCACGAGGAGGCTAAAAACAAAAAGGGAAAGCGAGAATTAAAGAAGGGAGAGAAGGAATTTCCTTTGGGGTTTGCTGGCAATTCTCCTATACAAACGACACCCGAATGAAAGCTACGAGGAAGATGTCGGAGACGTTGTTGTGGCTGCGCGCGCTGCGGCTCTGTGAATAAAGATGGATGGACTTGTCATTATTGTTCCACGACCATCATCTTCCAAAAGCGCTGTAAGCAACACAAAGTTCAACCGAAGACTGAACCGCATCTGACGCTCTGTTACTATAGCTGTACAGTATCTTTGCTCAAAGACCTTCCCCTTCACACACACACACACACACACACACACACACACACACACACACACACACACACACACACACACAGGAATCTGCCTTGAGCGTCGACTTCAATCCGACTGCTGCTTTTAGAGACAATAGACTTGTAGACACACACACACGCACACACACACACACACACACACACACACACACACACACACACAAATATATTGAGCTCTCATTATAATTGAACTATGTAGGCTAGGGATGGTGCAATGTGAATATTTTCTTTGGCTATATTTTGCATCATGTTCTTTTTCAGAAATTGAGAATATTATCATACATGCCCACAGGTGTTGAAGCGTATAGTCTTTGAAGCGTCGTTTGCTGATCTATTGTTTTGCCCTTCACTGCAGCTGATTTGCGCACCTGCGCCACGGATTCACATCATCAGTACAGCACAGAGGAACATTGTGCATTACCACCTCTGTAATTAAACCAACATGAATGCATCTTGGTTTCTTCCAAGCCCTTTTATGTTTTATGTATTTCGATTTTTTTTTTTTTTCATCAGCTCCTCGTTTCTTTTGTCGTGTCCATCTCTTTGCATGAACTTTCACTCCGGTGCCAACAGAGGTGCCACTATGAATCGTATACCCTGGCACGCTTCTTTTTAAAAAAGTCATATTTGTATTTTTATATCTAAATATTTGTTATTTAAAATGATATGCTAGTATGTCGTCTTAAAGATTCATCAACAAAGGATGTTTATATTTCAGAGAAAAAATCTTTAGACAGGGGCGAGAGGATAATTCAGTTTGGTTGGGATGTTTTTTTTTTAAAGACTTGATGAATGAATGTTTCTCTGGTTTTTTGCACACCTACACATCTGTGTTGAACTACTGTTATATGGAAATCGTAAACTGTGACTTGAGCTTTGTTGAATTTGTTAGAAAAATGGCGATATTAGAAATACTGCGCTGTTTACGAATATCTTCAAATAACTTGTCACTCGACAGGTTTTTGGAAATGATGTTTCTTTCGTTTATTTTATTTTATTTATTTATTTTTTGCTTTGTTTGTACCATTATTCTAAGGAAACTGACTATGGTTTGTTGTGCATGAAACCTTAATACTTTTCAATAATGGAACATCGTTTTATTAAGCAAAAAAGCGACAAAAAATGTCATGACATTCTAAGAATGAATCATTGCATATTAAAATACCATTTTCACTGTATTTGGTGAACTAATAAATGGTGGAAGAACATACATATATGGATTGTTGTCGTCATTTGACTGCATGACAAAGAGGTAAACAAGTCTGACACATATTGATTTTGAGGCCCCGCTACACATGCACAGTCTCCTGGTGAACTCATCTGCATTTAGAGACAGGCCTACTAATAAACTAGACTGATGTTTGCATCTCAGCTGAGCATATATATATATAAAAGACAAATACTATCCATAAAATTATTAAACAAGTAGTCACATGCTTAAAAAGATCCACATGCTGTTTTAAATGACCAGATCAAGCTGTTGTCGTCTAATTAAATATTAAAGTTCCAGAAGTGTATTAAAGTGTATGTAACTTGTTCCAGGAAAAAAAATGTGTTATGCTGGTCTCTTCACATCCTGATAGCAATCACTAAGTGGTCTAATTGTAGTTATATGTATATATATATATCGTCTGTGGAAGGTGTAGGACCATAAAATGTTTGTCCAATCATTGCATTTGGTCCGCATGCGATGATACGATATCCTACTACCTGCCTGTCAACATATGTATTTCCATACCAACGCACACCCTGCTTACACAGACATCACACGTCTTCAGCGCATTTCATGCTATGCAGAGTTAGACAGACGTTAGTCACCGAGCACCAAAACAGCAGCCACCTTACAGTTCCTCCTGAACCAAAACAACCAGCTTATGCTGCATTCACGCCGTAACCACTGTCATTCGGAAGAGGTGGAAACCTGTGACGTTATACTCGGAGTGGTTCGTGACTCGAATTTATGCGTTTCAACGCCAAAATTAATCTGCAGCTGTCAGGTGGTACAGGTCAGCGCTCTTCAAGTTGTTTATGTTCATTATTATTGCAATGTTATGTGCTTTGAGATATGAGGTAGTTTAACGCGGTCTCGAAACGTTTTTTTTTTTTACTCTGCTGTGTGTTTTCATGAAGAAGGCATGGCTTTGGAGACGCTCTGAAGGAAGGGTGGGATCTAATGCTTTCAAAGCTAACTTGCTATTGCTAGCAGATTAGAAAATTGCCTACACTACCTTTAATGCGTAATGCTACCTTTAATGCTTCAATGAAATTCATGGCCATATCTTACCGTGGATCTCAGTCAGTGAACTGCAATCCTCTTCAGCCTGTTGTCTCCTCACATTTTTAGTGTTGGAGTTGTCTATGAGATTGAAACCACATGGAGTGTGAGCGTTGGTGCGTTCCAGGGGTCTCATTTATAAAACTGTGCGTAGGATCCTTACTAAAAGTGTGCGTGCGCCCGAAAGCCAAAAATGGCGTACGCAAAACAATATTCAGACTTATAAAACTGTGCGTACGCCAGAACCTGCGCAGGATTCACTTTATAAATCCCAGTCAGCGGAAGATTGTGCGCACATGCGTCTCCTCCCCGAAATAACCATATATGGAGCTTACAACGCCTAGTTTTACTATGCATATCCTCATCTGCATATCATTTGCATATGATTATTCACCGACGTGATAACATGTTTAATGGTACAAGACATTAGGAAAATATGAAATACGGATGTGCCGTCACATTACATTAATAAAAATAATTTAGTAGCCTATCCTTGCCTTGTTTTTGAATAAATAAATCAAATAGTGTAAAATACATTTCAGATAAAGTTTTTCTCAATCTTTTCCACTGACCAAATAGTGTTTTTAATTGATTTATATTTGTAATGGAAACCGATAGACCTTGCTGTGCATTATATTTGCACAATCTGCTATTATCATAGGCAGCAATTATCACTGTATTTAAAACATTAAAACACAGCATGCCAAAGGAAAAGTGTTGAAAAGCATATGCATCCACAACAAATATTTATAGGCTATTTATATATATATTTTAACTTTTCAGTAAATGTCATGTAGCTAGTTTAAGTGTTTAACTCCATTAATGAGAATGGCATATTTAATCTAAATGTTTATATCGTAAAACAGTTTAAATCATTATTTTATTTAAACTGTAATTGTGAACATGCACTGTAGCCTATTTATGATTAGGACTCATAATGAAGATTTACAGTTTTACTTCATCTGCCGTTAGATATGCGTCAGTTTCACTAAACGGCCCAACGCGCTCGCTGGCGGGATATTTGGATATTTGGATATTTGTATATATATTTGTATACAAATATATGTATGGATATTTGCTTCAAGCGATAGGCTTGGTGAGTGAAATTATATTTGTATTATCTTTCTGTACATGTATAATTTTATTTAGATTTTCTGTCTAAAAGTGACCAAAAAGACATTTAACTCCAGCTCACCATCGGTGTCGCCAATTCCCTTTGTCTCCAGAATGTGCGTACGCACGGCTCAAAGTTTGCTTAAAGGTGCGCACATTCTCCCGTCAAGTTTGTTTTTTATAGATCACAACCTTTGCGTGGGAACTGGCGTACGTACGTTTCCAGCCCCGTTTTGTGCGTACGCACGCTTTATAAATGAGACCCCAGGCCTGTATTTCCTAAAGGACATGAAGTTTGGCTCCAGTGCTGATGCCCATAATCACGCTCAGACTGATCTCAGGCTAAGCTCACGGTCATGGTGACAGGGAGACTGTTCGTGTGGCACAAGGCCTTATGAGAGCTTTGAGCTGTGCAGCTACATTTACTTGAGGACCTTCTGCACATCGACATTGGAAGATGGATTATAGGCTTTGATGAAGCAGACTGAAGGTAAATCATCTGACGGTTTCCTTGAAATCTTTAAAGGTATAGTACACCCCAAAATTAAAATGCAGTCATCATTTACTTACTCTCATGTCATTCCAAACCGGTATGACTTTCTTTCTTTACTGATCCGACAAAACCTGCAGAACATGTCAGTTGCTGTTGGTTGGCGTCTGCCAGTCCAATGTCAATTAGCTTTTACATTTCATTCAAGGTAAACATTCTATCAGTACATGCATTCCCTGGGACTTGAACCCATGACCTTGGTGTTGCTAGCACCATGCCCTACTATGAGCTACAGGAATACTTGTTTACAGTAATCTGACTTTCCCTTTAATATAAGATGTGGCACCTTAAAAGGTTAGTTCACCCAAAAATTGTTGTTCCAAACCTTTATGAGTTTCTTTCTTCTATGGAACACAAAAGAAGATATTTTGAAGAATGTTGGTAATCAAAGAGTTCTTCAAAATATCTTCTTTTGTAATTAACAGAAGAAAGAAACTCATACAGGTTCAGAACAACATAAGAGAGAGTTAATGATGACAGATTTTTCATTTTTGGATGTTATCAGGATGTTATTGGTAATTTCAAGGTTTTCTCTGGCAAGGTTATTCATTTATTACTTCCAAACAGCTTGGATAAATCTATGTTTACACCGAACGCTCTGAAACATCTAAAGTTAAATTTCACAGCAATATTGATGTTTTCCTTCAACACACACTCACATACAACCCCCCCTCCCCCTTCCCCCCCTCCCCCCTCCCCCCTCCCTACAATGTGTGTGATTCAACCGCAAGAGAATCAATCGCTTTTATCCGTGATCTGTGCCGTCATGCGCCCATGAGTGGCCTTTGGGTCAGCCATGTCCGATGAGTGCAATGAGGCTCAGGATCCATCTGGAAACAAGTCAGGCTTGCCCTAAATCAATTTAAACTCCAATACTCATCCAATCCTGATAACGTTCTATAACTCCACTTGACCCAAGCTCAAGTTTGGCCAGTAAAATTTTCAAACGATTTTTTGGATGATCAATGTCAGTTTAACCTCAGACTCCCGATATCCGTGCGTGTTTATTCGAAAAGACTCCTCACACAGCAGAAAGTCCATCAGTCAGTTACTCAACCGAAGTCAAGGACACTCAGCTTCACCATCTCAGTCTATTAATACACCTGCATGGCTGTTGCAGTGTTCCTGAATGGCTCCAATGCCCAGGGGAATCCTTACCGCTTCACACAGGCTGCTCAGAGCTGGAGATTACTGATACATTATCTGAACAGACAGGCGGCCCGCGGCAGCTCTGGAGTGACTGAGCCACGCTGTGGCCTGACCCAATATGGAAAGCTCAACTCTCGGCAGATAATGACAGCGTGATAACGGAAGAAAGAGTGAGAGATGACATTCTAAGATTCTCAAAGAATGAGCTCTCTGCCGGTGAGAAAGACATTTGATTTAAGAGCATTGTCCTTGATTCATCCCAGCTTGTTGCTCTCAGTTGAGCACCAACCTTCCCTTGATCTCCCTCATTAGAGATGATAAAAACACATTTATTGCGGTAAATCCTCATTTTACACCACTGTGAGTCAAAGTGAAGGTGTTTGAACTGGATCGTATAAACCATAAATATACAGAAAAGTATGCCACTGAAATAAAGCAAAACTCCTTTTTTATTTTGTCCATTTTCTACTTTTTATTAGGCATTGGAGAGAGACAACAGGAAATGATAAGCAAGGGGTCGAATGGAACTTGGAAACATTGAAAATCAAATTTCAAACTCTCATTTACTGCATGGTTCAGCTTTACCGTGATTATCCAAGACCATTTGGATCCTGGTCGGTCCTGGTGGAATATTTCCAATATCCAATCATGTTTCAGGATTAGGTTCAGGGCTTGGCTTGGGACTTAACATTCATATGATTATCCTATCATTTTGCTTTGATTTTAGGGATAGCTTATGGATTAGAAATTTGGATCTATGACAGGAACGTTGTTCCAGAACCTGCAGCTCTTCTGCAGTCTCAGTAACAGTCTGATATATAATATTTACATGAATAGTTGTCGGTTTTTTCAGTATTTATAATATATGTCTATTTTGGATTCATCAGCTGAGATTGGTTAATTTATAGAAGCTGTATTTCGCCCTTATAGCAGTTTCAGAATTTAGATAATCTTGAGAAAATAATGTAAAAGTTCATGTTGTCATTATGTCTATATCAGCATTATATTCTCTAAACATCAGCATGGGGCTATTGAAAAACACATATCAGTCTACAAATACATTACTATGTAATTTAGATGTTGAAACTCATCACATAATACTACACACAACAGAGAGATGCGGCACCAAGGATAGCAGAGTTAGGTAAACAGTTTGTTTTCAACAAATAAATTAAATCAATTAGGTTTTGAAGTGCTGCTCTCTGTTCCAAAAATACCCCTGCTTTGACCTTAAGAGCAGTAGTGACCAAACCCACCCACCCACCCACACACACACACACACACACACACACACACACACACGCGCCTCTGTCCTTAACGTAGCTTAGTGAAATGTTTACCCTAGTGTTGTCAGTGGATCGGCTGTGAGCAGGGGTTTATGTGTCTGCCATCAATACCACTGTCTATGTTGTTGCCGGCCAGCCGCTGCTGGATGATGATGTAATGGTGTGTCCTGACCCCTCCCCCCAGCTGAACAACAACACACATTTGTCCCTACAGAAACATGAGCCTGAACAGGCAGATCCCAATCTTTCAATAATGATATTGAAGGGACATATTATCATTTTGGATTCATTTATTGTGGGTGCAAGAATAATGATGATTACAAACAATAACAAATGATCTATTATCTATCTATCTATTTATCTATCCATCCATCTATCGCCTGCCCATCCATCCATCTATCTATCATCCATCCATCGCCTGCCCAATCCATCCATCCATCCATCCATCTATCTATCTATCTATCTATCTATCTATCGCCTGCCCATCCATCCATCTATCGCCTGCCCAATCCATCCATCCATCCATCCATCCATCCATCTATCTATCTATCTATCTATCGCCTGCCCATCCATCCATCCATCGCCTGCCCAATCCATCCATCCATCCATCCATCCATCCATCCATCCATCCATCTATCTATCGCCTGCCCATCCATCCATCTATCGCCTGCCCATCCATCCATCCATCTATCTATCGCCTGCCCATCCATCCATCCATCGAACATTTTGCTTTGTTAGGTACAACAACAACTGTTTATGACATTTAAAAGCCAAACTATCCAATTCAATTTGGTGAGCACCATACAAGGACTGATTTCATTTTTCTCTAAGACAAGCCAACATCTCAGAAAATATCTTACAAGTACACAACTGAAATTATTTATAATCAAATATTCAAAAAAACATTATTGAAGATCATAAGAATGTCAAAATAAAGTAAAACTTGCATGTGGGTTTGCATTGCAAGGGTGTAAACAAAACATAACCATTAGACTAATCAGGGTCTCCTGTTCTCCGCAGCTTTGTGGTGTTTAGGCAGCGATAAGTTCTTGAAGAACCATCACACAGCATGGTGTGAGGATACGATCACAGAATAAATCTACACCAGATACCTACGGCTCACCCGATACCAGCGGCCATCTGATACCATCCCTGCCCTGACGTCATTTCTTAGTGCTTCAGTGAAGGGGAAAGACCTGTGACTACATCATCAGCTTTCACAGGTGATGCATTCAATCTGGACATGATCAACTCTGAACTACACGTTTATGAAACTGCTACTGGTATATTTTGCTTTTGCCATTACTTTTTCACAGGGTAAGGGCTTCAAAATCAACACCTTAAGTATTAATTTGGGTGCATAACTCATCCCACACGAACATGAATAGTTCCTCAAATTGTGCAATTTTTTTTGGAGGAAAAATTTTCCTATTACTTTTCAAAGCGTTCAAACTTTCCAATTTTCCCAGGAAGACAGTAAAATGGATTTTAAAATCCCATAGATTTACCTAAGCCGTACCTAAGAATAAAAATATCCTTATGAAGAAACCACCTAGGAACCACATATTAACAACCACCTAGTAATGCCGTGGCAAACATTCACAACATAAAGTGGGATTAAATGTGCTTTGGGCTCTCCTGATTCAAGACTTTCCTCTATTTACTATTAAAAATCACAGTGTAACATTTCAATCTATGTTCACATTTGCACACAGGAAGCTGTTCTGAAATTCAGGCACCTTCCTCAAGTCTTAAAAATAGACAGTAATTACATTCCAGAGCAAAATTAAAAATAGATGATTTCTGGTTTATTAATGGCCTCCTTCGATTCACTGCAGCCATTCCTCATCCAAAGCAGCGCACACACATACACATACACGTCTGTCATATTCTGGCACACAGCAGGGTTGTTTGTTTTCTTTCTGTCTGTTTGTTTGTTGTTTGAGAAGCTTTTGTGACAGATTTGTCTCTGCACAAGTGTGCAGGTGTCAAGCACTCAACATTGTCATTGCAATCAACACAATCGCACAGAGAAATAGGCCAGAGAGAAAGAGAATGCAAAACAGAGTTAAACTGCACATGAAAGAGTCCTAAAAAAGCATGGAAAGCTTTTTAAAAAACAGACAAGATATTGGTTTACAAGCTTATTGTCGTTCCAAGTCAATGTATTAAACCAACTCAAAACCGATACAGTGTAGCATAAAAGTCAAACAAGGCATTTTAAAAGTTCACAGGATCTGAAAGGGAAGTTGAAGCGTTTTTTAATGTCACCAGATAAACAAAGCAATCCTGTTTAAAAATCCTGTTTAAAAAAGAAGGCCAGCGAACTGTTAAAGGGATAATTCAACAACAAAAAATGTTTTTGTCATCGTTTACTCAAACACATTTTGTTTCAAAAACCTGGATGACTTTCTTTCCTCCCTGGAACACAAAATTAGATTAAAAGTTAAAAAAATAAAGAAAAAAGAAACATCTTCCATGAAAGAAAGATAAACTAAAAACGATTAAATGAAAGATTCATCATTTTTGGGTGAACGAAGGATAGGAGCATAAAACTATTCATGAAGAAGTATGTGCAACTTCGGTCAGCAGTCTCTTGTTTGACAAACGCTGGACAAGTCCCTATAATCCAATGTTATTTAGGAAGTCCTCAGAATCCACTTCCTGAAATGTGACATCAGTGGGTGAAGCCTGAGTTTCCTGGAGCAGTCTCTTCTCCAGTACCGCATCCTCTGGGCTAAGCTCCTCCCCTTTGGTGAGAACATACAGGAAGTAGTGGAAGCTGCTGCCATAGTGATAGTGCTTGATAGACCAGTCGTACTTTGCTCGAGCGTAGAGTCTCTTACGGAAATGTGGCTGCGCAAATGTAACAGAGATGAAACGGCCTCCGGGTTTCAAAACACGACTGACCTGCGGGGCAAAACAAAATCACCTGATCAGTCTAATAGTCTCATGAACAAACACGTCGCATAGCTGTGCACAGAAGGCAAACAGTCATGGTCAGGATTTTCAGTTACACTTTATTTTACAGTAGGCCTATGTGTACTACTACCCAAGAAAGTACCGTAATGGTAATATAATAATGTAACTACATGGGTTAAGTTAAGTTAAGGATAGGTTCAGGTTTAGTACCTAGTTATAACCCAGTTATTGTAATTGCTATAATAAGTATATGCATGCGGAACAGGACTGTAAAATAAAGTGCTAACGGATTTTCTTTAAATAATACATTAAATTTCAGTTTGTTTTTCACCAAACCTAATAATTTAAGCCCAGAACATTTGGAATATACACCACGTGTCGCATGGGATCATTCTGTGATAAGTTTGTATCTTTTATAAAAGTTTGATGCTGGTCGCTGTTCACTACTATTATATGGACGAGCACGAGAGGGCATTTTTTAAGATTTCTCCTTTAGTGGTCTGAAAAAGAAAGAAGGGCAGATAGAATCAACTGAAATCACATTTTTAATGAATTATATGCAGATTCTCTATTAAAACCCTCTCAGATGCAGCCAGGAGAAAAATGAAATGCACAGTAATGTACCTTACAGCTGCGTTACAGTGTGTGTGTATATGGGTTTACTAGCTGTAGGTTTACTTTATACTTCACTTTTTAGCAATGTATGATAAAATCACCATTTGAAGACATTAAGGTACATTCTCCAAAGTAAAAAAATAAAAATTAAGATTTATTTTTAATCTAAAACTGCTAAAAGTATTGTAGATTTAGGGCAAGTATTTCATTTTCATAGAAAACTTTATTTAAAAACAATATGACCCCAGTGGTTTTGTACTGTAAGTGTGTGTTTATGAGTATGTAGCCTATGTTTACACTATTGATAAAAAGTTTGTGGTCAATACGATTTTTTAAGGAAGTATTTTATGCTCGCCAAAGCTGCATTTATTTGCTTAAAAATACAGTCAAAACTGTAATGGTGCGAAGTCCAGTCTTCATTGTCACATGATCCTTCAGAAATCATTTTAATATGCTAATTAGATGATCAAGAAATATTTCTTATAATAATCAATGTTAAAAATAGCTGTGCTGCTTAATATCTTTTTGTGGAAACTGTGATACATTTCTTCAGGATACTTGGATGAATAGGAAGTTCAAATGAGCAGCATTTATTTGAAATATGTTTTTCTTGTAACCTTATAAATGTCTTTACTGTCACTTTTGACCAATTTAATGCATCCTTGTTAAATAAAAATATAAATTTTGTATACTGACCTCACACTTTTGAACTGTAGTGTATTTGTGCCCATGAGCATGTTGGAGTGTTTGTGTATATTGGTTAGTGTGCATGAGTGTGAGAGCATCACATGCCCCTGCCACCCATTCTTCATCTGCCTGAAGAAATGAATAATTCACACTTTCTGATGTCAACATGCAATCTGAGAGTGTGAGAGAAGAAAGAGAGAGGAGAGAGAATAGAGAGAGAAACTTCCAGACACTAAAAACTTCTTCAGGAATGAAAGGAATGTCACAGTCTTTCTCCCAGTTTAAAATAAATAACTGTTTTCTAGTTAATCCTAGACTGATGTGCGTTATGTGCGTTGACTCATCAATCAACTATGAGTTTTGATTCTTAAAGGGTTCGTTCTTCTGTGGAACTTTTATGAGTATCATAAAATTATATCCATATATGAACAAAATGTGTGTCATGATTCACTCAAAATCTTGCCTTCTGCTGTATCTCATTCAATTCAAATACCGCAAATCAAGATGTGTTGCACCAGGTTTGACCTCAAGGGCTATGTTTCCATCATGTTTTATCCTGAATTTTGGGATACTGCATAAAAACGCTGGATGGAAACGGCAAGATGAGCATATTCTAAAGATATAAAGAACAAACTTGTGTTCATTTGAGATGGATAATTTTTTATAGATGAGAAAACATGCACATAAACTTCGATGGAAACACATTTACCTAAGTAAATCCCTCGATGGGCAACAAAACACTCTACATCAGCAGAGGATGTGCTTGGACACCTGCAAAACCAGTGGACTAATTTCATTGTACGGCATCTCAAATGTGGATTTGTTCATTCTGAAATGCCTGAGTCAAAGTCTGTCATCAGAATGATTAAGTATAATGACCTCCTAGAAGAGTCCTCACATGATTGCATCCCCAAACACCAGGCATCCACCTCCAAATGCAAGATAACATGACAGCATTTATTGCATTTCGTCTGCGAGGTGAAAATAATTTATGATGTAAAAAAAAAAAAAAAAAAAAACACAGTACCTTCCCCGATTGCAACAACTATTATTATTATTACAGATATTTTGTGCCAATTTCCCAGGAAGTAACGATTTTGTTCTCTCGAACGCATGGGATGGAAACTTTATTAGCAAATGTTTAATGTGATATTACGGTTTTGCTCATGCACAAGTTAAATTCGCAACTTTGGACGGAAGCAGGGCTTGCCATTAACCTTATTGCTCACAAGCCACTGTGGCTAGTGGTTTTCCAAAGTTACAAGCCACAATTGATACCATGGGGGAAAACTGCCATATTTTTAATATCTCATAATTTGGCAGCAGGTATATTAGGCTGCTGTCACTTTAAGACCTGAAGCACTGACTCATTATACTGTTATACATGCGTTTTCTTTCTCAACTCTTTACGTTCACTTAAAACACTGCTAACTGTGTTTACGTGAATACTCACCAAGATCGGCGCTTTGACGTTATTTCCTGTGTATTTGACTGTTAAAGCGCAGAAAGCTATAAAAAATAACTAAATTAAACTGTAAAAAAAAAATGTTCATGATTTGTTATCACAACTTTCTATCTTTTGTCAAATCAACTTCGATAACTAATGTGTGAAGATAACATACTATTTTGAGTTTCTGTTTATTAAACCATTCTTCCTCATTGTATTAACTATTTTTTAATTACAACGAACTCAAAATTTTAAGGCAACAAGGTAACTTGCTTTTTTAAGTTAAACCAACATTTGTTTTTTACAGTGTAGGTACTGAGAGGCGCGGGTTTGAGCACAGAATCTGCGTGAATGAGTAAAATGATTCTATGCAGAAATTCAAGCCCTGTAACATCAACAATATTAACCAGGAGCAAATGAAACAAGTTTGTGTGTCAACTTGCTGTCGGAGAGATGAGAGAGCGAGAAAGCGCAGCTCGTGTATCTATTCTGCGGAAAATGATTATTGGAAGCGTTTCAGATATTTCAGTATCGAAAAATCAATATTTTTGACAACTCTACATTGCAGTTAGTTTATTATTTCAGATGCCTCGTTAAAATACCACAATTGAAAAATGTACGATCACTCTTCCTAGTCCATTTCATATTTGTAAAAGCAAGCAGAGCTGCTTATCCTGTGACAGTAAAAACTGTTAACCACGGTTGCTTCTCTTCGCCAGCAGCGTCCCAGCATGAAGCAGTGAACACGACACTAAACCGTTCTCCTGGGTGAAGTGCCAGATCTTACAGCGAATCAGATGATCTCAGCTCGCCGTTAGCAGCTGATGAGACTAATGATCAGGTTTATTGATCTCTCTCTCTGATTAATGACCCTCTGACACCAAACCAGTCTCAAGGTGAACGCTAAACCCTGGATCACACACATTACAGCCATACGTCAATGCGCCTTTGGTTTGTTGTTGTTTTTTGTTTTGCTTTGACACAAAAAGACATAAGAATGAACGTGGGAAAGACATGCGTTCTATCAGACATGACCTCTGAATGAGAAAGCATGGTTAAAAGAACGGGAGGGTTTTCTTTAATAAAAGCTGACCTCATCTGCAGAATTACTGTTGTCATTATAATAATTATCTTGCTCCACTTACTGTATGATGTCAGCATCACACTTCTGCTGTTATGGGTCCTGCAACAATTACATCTAACCTGAAGTTCAAAACACTCTGGTTAATGGCACATTAAGGTTCTTGTCCAAAGCCATCATTACAGAGAATCAAAAGCAGCGCATTTAAACCAGTGACTATTAATGTCTTGTCTACAGTTATCATTATTTACACACTGCTATTAACTATGATCTGTTGTTAACGTAATGTACGTTTTATAGCCATCTGAGTCATACTATGGCCTTGATTTAAAATGAATATTGGTATTGATACTAGTTTTTGAATAGAAGGTGTTTGATAACTTCTATCGACGTCGGATGACAGCCATATAACTTAATATGTACAAAAGCACAACAGAGACTAAAACATGCTAAAAGCTTTGAAAGTACACTAGTGTTCAAAAGGTTGGGGTCGGCAATATTTTTGTTTGATTTAATTAAAAAAATGTTGTAAGAAGTCTTTTATGCTCACCCAAAATACAGTAAAACATTAAAATTGTGACGTATTATAACTGTTTTGTCTTTTAATATTTTAAAATGTAATTTATTCCTGTAATGCAAAGCTGAATTGTCAGCATCATTCTATTTAATCCAAATCATTATAATATGCTGATTTGCTGCACAGTAAACATTTCTTTTTAAATCAAAATTTAAAACAGTTGTGCTGCTTAATATTTTTGTGGAAACCATTATTATTATTTTTCAGGATTCTTAGTTGAATAAAACATTAAATTTTTTGTACATTGTGATTTTGGGTCACACCAATCCTAATCTTGCATACTAAATGGTACCTATTTAGTATGCTGGCCTTCTCCTAGTGCACTTTTTCTGGTGTTTTGTTTTGTCTTTAATTGGATGAAGAACTGCTGACTGCTGAGGAAACTTGCACACAAAAAAATCGTCTGCAAATTGGGAAAGGCTGACAGGGGATTTGTGTGTGAAAGATAAAGAGTTTGTTTGGTAAGGTTTGTTATTTGGAAACACAGTATGGAGGGCAGGCTGCAACTTTATTTACACGGATGCTTTTTTATTTTACATAGATACTTTATTTATACAGATTTTTTTAAAGACCCATAAATTCAGTTTATTTTCACGTGTTGTCATATGTTGTCGAGGCAAGTGGAATGTCCCTTTTTTGGTTACACTTTATTTTGATGGTCCAATGGACATTCTACTAATTATAAGTAACTTTGCAACTACATGTCGACTAACTCTCATTAGAGTATTAGTATTGTTAGGTTAGGTTAACTGTTAGGTTAGGGTATGTTGTTAAGGTTTGGGTTAGTAGAATAAGTTGAGAAATGTACTTGCAAAGTTACTTATAGTCAGTAGAAAGTCTGTTGGTGGAGCATCACAACTAAGTGTTTCCAGATATTAATGAGAGTTAGTAGACATGTAGATGCAAAGTTACTTAGAGTTAGTATGTCTAAAGTGGACCATCGGATTAAAGTTTTACCCCTAGTTTAATAGCCATTAGGCTTTAGTTACATCATAATGCATGACTTCCTAATTACTAGCGAGTTGGATATGTTGCATTATATCTGCTAAAAGTGAATTACCTTATGCTTTAAAGTTGTCTGTGTACTATGAATATTGTTGGCTCTGGTTAAAGCATCTGCTAAATGAATGTAAATAATACTAATAATTAATTGATTAATTGATTAATTGATTCTTTTATTGTCATTACACAACTAATTTAAGTAGCAATCCTTGTGTTACTAAAAGCCACAAAACACACATTTTGATTTCATGGGGTCTTTAAATGGAAGTTGTGATGAATGAATCAGTGAATGAAGCGAAGTAGACCGAGTGAAATGGCTTCTCGAAGAAAAATGTGATTTTGTCCATGGGGAATTGACTGGATGGTTGTGGTTTGCTATTGGTCGATCTCATGTAAGTGACAGGTTGTAAACACATCATCAGAGAAGATAAGAGATGTCGCTGCAAGAGGGGGGGAAGTTATTTTGATTAAAAATTACAATAGCACATACATTTATTGATCTGCATAGATAAATCATCTGCAATATTCCATAAATAAGTATCCAAGATAGCGAAAAGGCAGATAATGTCTATTATTGTATATAGGTCATATTTAACTTTTTTTCACCCTAACTTAATGTTTCACACACAGAAAAATAGCAGGAAAAAAAAATGATATCAGCGCTACTTAATTTGGTCTAACCGTGCATGTGAGATTGCGGAAACGTGTCATTTTATGACCTAGAATCTTCCTCCTGCTTGTTAGCAGCCAGAAAGTACTTTAACAAAGCAACTCCCAGCATCCTCCAGGGGCATTAGTAACAGCATGCTCTCATCTTCATATCGTTGTCTGGTGCTCTTTCTCTTCCCCGCCGTGAATGTCTCCTTCAAGGACCCTGAGCTCAAAGCCACCATCTGCCCAGCAGCGAAGGGCA
This sequence comes from Phoxinus phoxinus, assembly GCF_949152265.1. Lineage (NCBI taxonomy): Eukaryota > Metazoa > Chordata > Actinopteri > Cypriniformes > Leuciscidae > Phoxinus > Phoxinus phoxinus. The sequence continues at coordinate 36,419,381 of NC_136880.1, read as the reverse complement.
TGAAAGTGTGTGTATGCAGAAAACCAACACATAGCATTGTGGACAGACTATAATGATGGCTTTCTAGTGTGCTAACAGCTGTCATATCAGCACTCAGCCCTCAGGGAATCAAGATCCTTTACGGCCACCGAGAGCTGCCACATTTTCCAGCAGACGCAATTATCAAACTAACAGTCTGTGAAACCGCACAGGTGATGAGGTCATTTATTCATCCTTCTCCATTAAAGGTGAAGTGTGTTAATTATTCAATGTGTGTATATCTCGTTAAAGGATTTACTGACAAAAAAATGCTCAAAAAGGTTTTATCAGTAATAACGAAGACGAGTGATGCACAACAATGGTGATAAATAAATGCTTTGATTAAAACGTTGATGAAATATGAGGAGGAAAATACAGCATAATGCACCAAAGTTCAAAAGTTGGGGTCAGTAAGATTTTTTTTTTTTTTTTTTTTGACAGTAAAGACTTTTATTATGTTAAAAAAAGTTTTCCATTTCAAATAAAGGCTGTTTTTTACGTTCTGTCCATCATATAATCCTATGGATTCTTTGGATTCCTATATAGAAAACTAACACATTCACTAAAATATTGTAATAATAATAAAAATGTTTCTTGAGCACCAAATTGGCATATTAGAATGATTTCTGAAGGATAATGTGACACTGAAGACTGGAGTAATGTTGCTGAAAATTCAGCTTTGCACAACAGGAATAAAATGACATTTAAAAACATATTAAAACAGAAAAAAGTTATTTTAAATTGTACTAATATTTCACAATGATACCGTTTTACTGTATTCTTGATCAAATAAATGCAGCCTTGAGCAAAAACCTTTTAAATGTTAGTGTATTCATTCACAATGTTTTTGAAGAAGAACAATCTAGAAAGAACATGATTTCAAATAATCCAAGCATAGTCAACAAATACACGTGACTTGAGTCAGAATTAATTTGACTAAAATTAAGGAATATGTCATGAAAAACTGAATACATTTTAAAGGGTGTTTTTTATCAAAAGACAAAAACTATGATTAAAACAGAAACCTAAAAAAAAGTCATGAGACTGAGTTTGTCCAACCATAGAGTGCTCAGGAAACCTTTTGAAACAATAATTTCGCTATAGTTTGGTTTGTGGCACATAAAAAACATACACTTCAGCTTTAAGGATGTGATACAGTCTGTTAAAAATAACTGACATGTAATCAGCCCTCTCTCTTGCATTTCAGCGAATATAATGTGAACTCGTTCACCTTTATAAACTCAGTTCTCTAAACTGCTCATCTTAACCAAACTCACAGCTGTGGCAGAAGTCCGTGAGTCATTCATTATGGCTAACGCCTCCAGTTAAAACCAGATCACAACATGTCTTTATGCAAAGAAGGTGCTGCTGTCTTTGGCTCACACCGCACCGCACGGCCATCGTTAATTAAGAGACTCAAAAACATTTCTCACCTTATCAACACTTTAACTGAATCACACATTTAGCCATCTGGATTGGAGATGACAAGGCAACCAACAGCAACTTTTGTTTTATGATCAAAATTGCATGATACTGCTATACTATTACTACAGTATGTGTGTGTACAATGCAAGTGATGGGTAGAAACTGATTACCGGTACATGTAATCTGCATTACGTAATCATATTCCAAAAATGTATTGTTTTAAAATATTCATAATCAGACTCCTTTCTTTAAAAGCATATTGCTTATATACATTCAGAAATCCCAGACATGACATGGAAAATTAGCCACAAAGCATTTGTCCAGAGTGACGAATATATCCACGAGATATATCCACTCGTTTGTATCCACTAAAACTTGTTGTTTTAGAGGGCCAAAAATTAAGACCTAAACACAAAATTTAATTAATAATACAAAATAACTGCATTTATTAACAGACAACTATTGCAGATGGCAAATGCTGAACGCATATGCAACATATTGAAGACAAGCGACAATAAAGTAGCATACTGCTATTCAAAAGATTTAGCACTGCATACTGAATCACAAGGCAGAACACAGTATGTATGTACTTCAATGTGTGCAGTCTATTGTTGTGAAGCTGTCAGGTTTAGTCTGATCTGTCAGTGCAGGTTGTGGGACTCAGCATCAGAACAGTCTGCTAGACTCGCTCCTGCTCTGATAAACTGCACTCAGCATGTCAGATTTGTCCGCAGGCCGGGAGACTGTGGCCTGGATTTTGAAACGAGGGGTTTGGACGTTTTTTTGCGCTGCGATGCATAATTGCAGAATTTACACTACTCGTGCCCAGGAGGGATACACATGACATTCCATTAACGGTTATTTGCTGCTGCCTTGATTTGATGAACGTAGTAGTTAGCAGTGTGAATTACCATATAAACATTTACTTTCTTCAATCAATCAAATCCACCCATCTGTCAGTCTAACTGGTTGTCTGTCTGTCTATTTATCTGGTTTTCTGTCGGTCTGTCTGTATTTATATGATTTTATCTATCTATCTATCTATCTATCTATCTATCTATCTATCTATCTATCTATCTATCTATCTATCTATCTATCTATCTATCTATCTATCTATCTATCTATCTATCTATCTATCTATCGTTCGTATCTATCTATCTATCTATCGTTCGTATCTATCTATCTATCTATCTATCTATCTATCTATCTATCTATCTATCTATCGTTTGTTCTGTCTCTATCTATCTATCTATATCTATCTATCTGTCGTTCTGTCTGTCTGTCTGTCTGTCTGTCTGTCTGTCTGTCTGTCTATCTATCTATCCATCGTTCTGTTTGTCTATCTATCGGTCTATCTATCTATGTATCTATCTATGTATCTATCTATGTATCTATCTATGTATCTATCTATGTATCTATCTATCTATCTATCTATGTATCTATCTATCTATCTATCTATCTATCTATCTATCTATCTATCTATCTATCTATCTATCTATCTATCTATCTATCTATCTTCTCTGTCTTAGTTGTATCATTTTTTACAGGCAAGACAGATAACACTTGTAGATGGCATGCACTCTACACCAGTTCCTGATCTCGACGGCGACGTCAGTCCCAGCTGAAATAAGAGTGTGTTGTTTACCCTGAGTTTATGAACACTGATTAGCTCTGCTGCAGTGGAGCCGCTTCCTGCGTGTCTCTTGTGAAGTAAACCATCATTTAGACTGAACTCAAATGATCAGCTTCCGCAGCATGTGTTCGTGTAGTACAAAGCGGTTAGAAAGCAAATCATGAGAGTCGATCAAACTGTCTTTCAGAGAAGCTGCCCTATACCTGCTGGCAGCAAGCCTCCAATGGAGCTCAGACTAGAAGTGTGTTTCTGACCGCGGTATACTTTAGGAACAAAATGACATAGTTAACTTGACTAAACTTTTGCTATATATTGCCTAGTTTTTGTAACAATAATGTGCATAACAACAATATATAATAATAATAATAATAACCTTAATCTGTATATTGTTGTCACATGACCTCACAGTTATCCTCTCAGAAATAATATTAATATGCCCTATCTCTTGGTAGTCTGAAAAATAAATCAAGTGCAGCCAATATTAGGCTTTATTTGTCACAGTGGAAATGAAAAGTCATGTTAAGTGTATTTTATTGTGGGAGAGTGCTCTGTGTAGGGCTATGCAATTAATCGCAAAAAAAACAGAAATATGGCATATGCGAGATACCATATGGCACAGTGCGATTATTATCATATCACAAATTTTAAATATACAAAGTTTTCCGATAAAAAAATACCAATGTTCCATGGAGATAGTTAGTGAGCAAATACATTGGATTTCTAGAACATTCTGAATGAAATCAAACCACATAAATTATACATTCATCACCCACAGATGCACACTACTGACTATGAGTGCCAGAATGCATGTTTGCGCATGTGTGCATATGTTTGTGTCCATTCATGCATATGTATATGTGTTTGCGCATCTGTCTGCGTGTGTGTATAGTGTTTAGTGTAGGCTGGGTGAGGACTAATGCTTTAGCACCTTTATGTGTGATTCGTAAATATTGATCACTAGATAGAGTGAGGCATTCTGATTTAAACTCTTCCAGCATATTGATTTCTGCAATTAACAAAATGCGCCCAACTGACCTTTGTGTCAGATCCTGCTAACGAACGAATGAGCGGAGAAGATCATTTATTCTCTCAATCTGTTTTTTAGCACCTGGCCATTACATAACATATCTTAATTACACAAGCTGAACGGCCTCTCTGATTGGCTGCCAGACAGACTGGTTCCAGTGGGCTTTCGGTCCAGATCGGAGTCGTGCAAGTTGCACACAGGTTCGAAAATCATTCATCAGTTTCCTGATCATCAATAACGGCTTGAATCTGCCTGTATTTGTGTTTTTAAGATCAGATGTTCTGCTGCCAACTGGTGGGATGCTTCAAGTATTTGTCTTTTATGAGCTCTTCAAATTACTTGGCTGAAAACATTTTCCCAAGGCTCTGGCAATTTCCTACATGGGGTTGCCATGGAAACAAAAGTTTCTACACTGCAAAAAAAAAAAAAAGTCAATCATTTGGGTCATGATGTAACACAAAAGAGGAGCACGTACTGTGCGGAATACTGCGCGTCTTTAACATATGCTTGTATGTCATTTTTGCATCACTGGAAACCAAATGCATCTGTGCATAAAATGCAACCTATATATTTAGTGTTGCATAAATAAAGGCAAGATAAAAATCACAATGCTGCAAATCTCAAATGAACAAAGTGCATTCTCTATAGCGCATTCTCTGCTTATTACAAGGATGTGTGATTTAATACCTCTCATCATGACATCGATTTAACAGAGTTAAAACAGTAAGCAGCCTAGCCAGATGGCATTTTCATGCATGTTGCAAACAGTATACAACATTATAAGACGCTTTTATTTTGTCCAAATTCAAAGGCAGCATTGTGAATAACTATGCAAATAAGGCAATTTCATGTACTGTGTCAAAAAAAGAAAAGAAAAAATAGATGGTGAACGAAGTCAAGATAAATATCTATTATAAATATATGTCATTCAACAAGTAAATAAATAAAGTTAGAAATAACGTTCTATTCATCAAGGAATCTTGAAAAAATATATCATGGTTTCCACAAAAATATTTAAGTTTTCTACAATAATGATGTTAATAAGAAATGTTTCTTGAGCACCAAATCAGCATATTGGAATGCTTTTTTGTTGTTGTTGGTTTTGACTGGATTGATGGCTTCTGAAAATTCATCTTTGTCATCAAAATTATTATTATTTTTTTTTTACATTTAAATAATATTTCACAACATACTTGTTTTGTACTGTATTTTCAATCAAATAAATGCAGCCTTGGTGAGCTCTTTAAAAAAAACTTCTGGCCATGCTTTAAAAATACTGTATATGTATATATTTATATATGCATTTCCTTTTTTGACCTGAAACTGGACCGGCCCTTTTGTTTTTCCCCTCTTCTTCTGTAACTAATGTCTTTTTTTTTCTTTTTTTTTAAATGACCATTTTTATTCTTCTACCTATTTCTAATTTTGGTTTTTATTTACCATTTTTTTACTATGTAAAAGTATCAAAACTAATAAAGAGATAAAAGAAAAAAAAATCTTACAGACCCCAAACTTTTGAACTGTATATCAAATTGAAAACTGGGGATAGGATAGGATCCAATTTAATTTCATTGTATTGATTAAAATAAAATAAAAAAACATTTAGAGATTTTTTTTAATCTTAAAGTTATGGACCAACCCATATGGATGATATAGACAGAATTTTCATTTTTTGGGTGAACAATTGCTTTAGGTTAGGATGCTGTTTTATAAAGTAGCAGACAGCAAGGCAGTGCAATAGGTTTTGGAAAAGAGGAATTGTTTCTACTTTACAGTAATGCTTAATGCATGTATTTCTTTATCAAACAAGCTTTTATTTGGTATAATTCACTTTACACAATTCCCTTTTCCTCAATTCCCTCTTGCTTAAAGGATCTTAAAAATACACATTGTGTGTCAGACAGATTGTTTGTTCTAATTAATGAGCTGGTCTATAAACCTGCAGAGTGTGGCACCCTCTAAAACCCACCGCCCACATACACAACTCCCTCTTTAAACACACAAACAAGCAAAAAGACAAACAAACAGCCGCCACCTACATATCTGCTCCACCCACTTCAGCACAGCACGCGGCATACACCAACCCATATGGCACGATAACAGATTAAAACACACTACATGCCCAAAAGTATGTGTGGACATCCAAACAGCATTTGATAATTCCAAACAATTATCCCTGAACATCTGAAAAGTGTGGTTGCTGTTGAGAGAGAAAGCGAAACAGAAAAAGAGAGAGAAAGGATGCTCCTCCTGTACTACTGCACCCCAGGAGGAATTAATACACTTACAGCTGCTAAAGGCACTAGGTAAATAGGGCAAAAGTGAGTGTGTGAGTGAGAGAGAGAGTGTGTGTTTGAGTGGATAGCACTAAGTATATGGGGCAGTGTGCCTGGCAGCCCTGAGGATGCCCATGGGACGCCAATCACTATGGATACTACTATAGCAGTGGCAACAACAAGCTTTGGCTTGGAGCAACAGGCCGCTGGCCATCAGACTCTGCCGAGTCACACGCAAACAACATGCAGTTCAGAATTAAACCAGTTAATGTAGGGTTAGACTGTCAAGACTGTCAATACAGCTGGTTACAGAAACATTAAAGTCAACCAAAAATGAAAATTCTGTCATCATTTACTCACCACAATATGACACAAAATAAAATATTTTGAATCCAAACAACTTTGGATCCCATTGACTTTGATTGTATGCACAAAGAAAACAGACATTTTTCAAAATATCCTCTTTTGTTTTCCACAAAAGAGAGAAAGTCATACAGGTTTGCATAGGCGGAGGGTGAACCAACTCCAGGGTAATGCTAAAAGTATATAACTACCCACATCATAAACCTGTCTTTTTAAGCAAGTACCAGATAAAACAAATATTTTTAAATACGACTGAAAACGTTGTATTTAACGTGTTCACAATGTAATAAAAACATTGTAAGTTGCTAATTATAACGCTTTAATTTCCAGTTATTCAAATAACTGCAATAAACAAAACTGTAACAATAATCTGAACGCCTCGGATTGGCCATTGCATTCATAAGCTCAACAGAATGCTGTAAAATGTGTAAAAAGAAGTATGCAACATGAGAAGATCTAAATTAACACTTCACTTCATGCTCTGCCTATGCAGGAAACGACATGAGGGTGAATAAAGGATGACAGAAGACAAAAAAATCAACATTGATCTCATTTACTTGAGTTCCTTATATTAGGGAATGGTTTGTGTTCAGAATGACGATTCCTGGTGATAATGAACATTACCACCTCCTTTAATACAGAATTGCTTAATGCACCTTTAAGCAACACAAACAGTCAATCCTCTTTCGAGTGAGAAGGGAAGCTGTAATTGATCTTACACTTTCCCTGTACACACACACACATATATATTTCAAAGACATTCTGTACGAAGCTTACCCAAACACACTAAACCAATAGTTCTAATACTAAAGCAAATAAACAGCTGTTTGGTACAGCTCCGACATGGTGGAAACCCATTTCATTTAGTAACTATTTACACAACTTGTTGACAAACAGCTTGACTATTTATTTATTGGCAAAATAAGATACAGCAAACGATCCGATACAGATGTGCCAGAACACAGGTGGTCTCCCAGGAAACTGTTTATCTGTAAACCTCAACATAGACGATGCTTGATAACGACCTGTTTGCTATCACCACCGTAGAGAGAGAGAGAGAGAGAGAGAGAGAGAGAGAGAGAGAGAGAGAGAATGTGAACTCCAAGCTCTATCTGTATGGAAAACCCTTTCTGAGAACCAAGGTTCCACTCCGAAGCAATGAATAAATATAGCCCAAAACATCCAGCCGAACACTCTGAATATGGCCTGACTCTCTCCTTCACACACAACGTGGTTAGCAGAGCTTTTCAAAGCTGTGTCATGATAAAAACTAATTAAACAATGTGACTGTGTGTCTGGAGTTCGGCGACCTGCTGTAATCTGCCCTGGGAACCGCTGGTCTGGGATCAGCATATCTGTGCATGTTACTCAGAAGTGAGCACAGAAACTGTGTCAGGCTGATTTCAGATCAGTCGTGATGTATCAATATCCCTGACCCATGTTAATCAAAGCTGATTTACTATAACCGGACTCCTGTTAACAGATTAGGGATCTATTCTGAGCCGTGCGACCGTGTGAATTTCCGAACATCAAGCACAATATCCCAATACACACTCTCTTCTTTTGGCTGCACGTCTCAGGGGGGCTTTCTGGGTTTCCCCCTGTGTTGTCCTGTGATGGAACGTGGATGGTATTTTCCATTCCAGCAGGTCCCAGTCATGCAGACCCCCTTGCTATCGCTCACACACATAAAGCTCAGTGACAGAACGTCCTTGGACGCTGACACAGGAGTCAAGTGACCCCGGGATTACCGAGTCTGGCAGACGCACGCTGACGTGTGACAGTCACTCAGGAAAATTAATGGGCCTGGAATACAGCCACAGAAGGGGAGAGAGAGAAAGATCAGGGAGGGGTAAGGAAGGGTGTGGAATAACTCTTGAGCCACAATTTTGACAGCACTGACCTCCATACATGGACTCACAGATGCCTCGTATTATCACACTAACATCTCTCTCTGAACTACCCATGTTAATGCAGAGCTGTGTTCTATTAATTTTTATAGAACACTGGCAATTATTCAAAAAGCAGCTGTTTCGATAAAGGAATGGTACAGCCAAACATTCTATCATCTTTAATTTTTTCCATTGATGGCCGTTGAAAAGTAGCTGACAATATGCAAGATTATAATATCTAAAATTGCGCGCACACGCGCACACACACACACACACACACACACACACACACACACACACACACACACACACACACACACACGAGCAGCAGAATGAGGACGAGCCATTAAAAGCTTGATGATAATGATGCTGAATGTCAGCATATATTGCATACAAATATTTTTTTACCCAGCAGGGGCATCAAGGTTAATTTTTTTTTATCAAATTTAAAATGAATAAATAAATGCATTTAAAAAACATAAATTAAGTTTGAAATAAATAAATCACTTTTAAATAAATACGTTTTAAATAAACAAATACATTTAAAATTAAAATAAATTAAAATCTCAAATAAATAATAAACAAATACATTTGTTTATATATATAAAAAATCATACCAGTTAAATGTGGTCACGGAGGTTTTTGGTACATGATATATGGTTTGCATCTGTAATACTTTTAATTAAAGATTTAGGATACATTTTTTTTTAAATCCAAGGATGAAATCATCTGAGCCAGAGGTCATGTGCTACTATGACCTAGACCTGAACATCTGCTGGGTTCAATCTACGATTGCCATCGGATTATCGTCAGCTAAGGTACACTGCAGGATTTACAGACAATGAAAACATCTGGACTGCAATCCAAAGCCTCTGGTGAGTTGGTGTTAAATTGACCATAGAAGTGAATTATGCTTTAAGATATTGACTCCGATTCTTTAACTATCTGGAAATGAGTTTTTAGCATTATCTGCTGAAAATATAATTAGCACAGTGACTTCTCTTGACCTCTGACCTCAGTTAAGACAATGCTGACTCTTTCCCTGAACTTTGCCTAATAAGGGTGACAAAACAAGTCCTGCATGTGTCACAATCAGGCATGTGTCTCAGATACAACATTACTAAAAGAAACCTCATCCAAGTTAGCCTGTGTGCTGTAAATAAACACATACATTGTGCAATACAGATCTAAAACACTATAGTTTTTGCAAGTCAGTGGCTTGATAATGTGTTTAAAAAATGTAAAAAATTAAAAATTATTTATTAATTGTACTAAATGAACACATTGAAGGTGCAGTAAGTGATTTCCGAGAAAAGCTGTTAAAAGTGGATTGGACTGAGCACCACAACACACTTGTAGCCAATCAGCAGTAGGGGGCGTGTCCACTCAATGGGGGAGGGGAGAGTGACTGTAGAAAGAGAGAAGGCTGAGAGACATTACAAAAGAGAAAAGCACAGAGGAATATCACTGGAAAAATAAGGGTTATGATCAGGCAAGAGTTTTAGGACCCAAATTTATATTTGAAAAGCTTTCCAGACGCGGAGAGACCGAAGTGGGAAAGCCTGAAATCAGACGGTAAGGTTGTGTTTTCGTATTATTTTCCTTCACTTCTGCTATTATAAAGATACCTCCGTTTTAGCATTGTGTGCTCGTGCATTTTGGGGGCGGAGCAATAAAGGGAGGGGTGTGTGTTTGTTTGGGTTGATTTCAAATATCAACAGTGCTTTACTTACTGCACCTTTAATTTAACAGCCCTTATATCTTACACTTTTTATTTGACAGGTGGCTTATAATAGCCAAAAATAACACGCCACCGCCTAGGTTTGATTCCAGTCTCGACAGACACACAGGAACAAGGCTTTTGAATATACGAACTAAAACATGTATAAATATCTACATTACATATCAATATGTACACAAATGAACAGTTCAGTATAAAGTTGTTGACTCTCTGAACTCCTGATGGTGCGTCCTCTTGAGAAGTGAGAAATCAAACGAGCCAAAGCTTGTTTTTGCTTATAATTAAGATTGCAGCGCTCACAATCTGGGCGCTGATACCAATCAAAGCAGACTGGAAGATCTGCTCTGTGATGGCAGCTGCCAAACATTAAACTAAAATCTGTTCGCTGTGTGTACACACACACACACACACACACAATACTCAGCTGTTCCAAAACCGGGACGTTCACAGTATGTGTTTCTGTGTATGAAACATAAAGGAACACAAATAGACATTTGGCTGTGTTTGGACATCTCTAACTGTAAAAATTGAAAGCAAGCAAGTAATTTTTTCTCCTTTTGCTTTTTTACCCCAACAAAATGTGACTGAAGCTCAGCGGATGCAGTGAGAAAACACACTGATCTCATTTAGGAAACCCACACTGTTCTCGGATTTAAATAACAGGAAATAATTTCATATAACGATCCAACACATAAAGGCCCTGTTTACACCTGGTATTAAGATGTGTTTTGGTTGTGGTTTAATCCGTCTGTTTTGTCCACTTTCGATCACTTCTGTCCCGATATCTTCCGAAGGGAGGGTCTATGGGTCTTTATGGGTCTATTTATACAAACCCATAAATGTATGTTTTTTTTTTCAGATCTTTCAATCTAATGGATTGTGTAATTTGCATATGAATGCAACCGGAGATGACGGCGAAATCAGGTTTAGTTTCTGCTATGACAGCTGCAAGACCACGGCGAACGCTGTGAGTTTGTGTTAATCAGGAACGGTGAGAGAACATTGTGCTTGGTACGTTTTTCATCTTCAAACCAAACTTGTGTCTCCAGCCGACAAAGTTTAAATCCCATCTGGCAATTGCGATTCCCATGATGTTTACTCATTAGATCAGTAGGCGGAGAGTAGGTTTTTCTTTTTTCTTTTGTAGTTGTTTGAACATGAGCTTTTACACTAAAAGTAATCTGATCGAATGTGTTTTTGACTACCTCTGGAAGTGGTCAAAAGTAGACAAGCTCAAAAATGTTTAACACCCCGTTAACACCTGTATTTAGTGTCATCCACTTGTGATCCGATCGACCAAAACGCATCTTAATACCAGGCCAGAGACTGAACAAAAAAAAAAACGCAAATGAAACATCTGTTAAACCTTACAAAAAATACAATGGTACCTTAATAATTACCATAAAACTGAAATGGTGCTATGGTGCATGTCCAAAAAACACATGATTCATGAATTTCAGTAACTGATACCATCACTGTATCGCCACAGAACTTTTCTGTAATGGCATGTTTGCCATGATATATTTGAATGTGTTTTTGTCTAAGTGACTGCAACACAGTTGCAGCTACCAGAAGTATATCAGAGTGAAACTTTGGTTGCTTTTCACACTAAGGCTTTGCTAAACCCCCCCTCAGCAGGATGAGTCATGCTCGCCTTCCAGTAGGCACTGTGATCCAGTTTCTATAGAAACCTGTTGCTATGGAAACACATCTTGCTCAAGAGTCATAAGGGGATACACAAACACTAGCACAGGTGACCGGGGCAAATCAGACTGGATTTTAATAAGATAATCAAGACGGGCCTGTTTCTAAAGATCTCATCACATGAAATGTCAGAACAAACAGCCATCTGCATAACGCTTCCTCTTCTATGAATAGTGTGGAGGGCTGCACAACTTTATGGATTAACTACTTCATACTCTCTACTAGAGCTGCATTATTTTTGGATAAATTAAGAATCACATTTTTTTGGTTTCAAGTTCAACTAGAGACCATGATTTTATGGAGCCCCAATTTAAAAAAAAAAAAGAAATTGGAGGAAAAATAATTTGGCTTTGTGTTGGTTTGCGTTTCCCCGAGAAACTTTGTCCGCTTGCAAAATGTTTGCTAGCCTGGCTCCGCCCACGTACTTCCGCTCAATTTTCATTTTCCTTTAGAACTACGTCTGGGATTGCGGTATATTCTTGGGTTTTCTCCAGTAATTTTTTTACCGGTCCAATCAGCGAACAGAGGGAGTGGCTGAGAAGGATGACGTTGAGGTTGTATGCTAGTTTGAGTCGTCATACATCACGACCAAGCGTTAGCGATTGCTAATGGCAGATCCAGAGTGACTCTGGGCAGATCCAATAGTATTAAACTTCAACAGAGGACCCGCCTTCAAGGAAGTTAACACTTGTCAATGGAGAGAGGCCAGACTATCTGTACAAATGAAATGTACGAGAGTCTGGTAGAACCAGGCTAAATGTTTGCGTTCACTCGAGAAACTTTGCATTCGCTCGCAAAATGTTCAGTTTCAAACCAAAAAGTTGTACCAACCCCAAGTCTAGGGTATTCTCCTCCCCATATTCTTTGGACTATTTTATTGTCCTCCTTTCAAAAATGAACCATTGGACTGTCATTTGAATCAGATGGTAATACTAAGGTACTCTGAAATACACTACCCTTCAAAAGTTTGGGATCAGTAAGATAAAAAAAAAAAAAATATATATATATATATATATATATATATATATATATATATATATATATTCAGCAAGAATTCATTAAATTCATCAAAAGGGACAGTAAAACATTTGATACAAAATATTCATATTTACACTATTCAGCACAACATACTAAAAAAATTTTTTTTCCATTCATATATTAAGCAGCACAACTGTTTTCAACATTGATGATAATAAGTCATATTTATTGATATTCAATAATAAATTCAGCCTTGGTGAACATAAGAGATTTCTTTCAAAAACATTATAAAATTGTACCAACACCAAATGTTCTAATGGTAGTGTATGATATTGAAATTCATTTATTGCACTTATCATAGCACTTATTGATTTCCCATAGTTACTGCCATGGTCTTATTTTGGGGGGAATTTACACCATTTATGGAGTAAGTATGGAGTAAGTGGTATTCTTGTACAAGTACCTTTTTTCACATATTCTTGAAAAATGATAACATCTAATTGTTCGGAAATGACCTGAAACGAACTCCAGGACCCCACAAGAGTGCAGCTCTAATGTAAAAAGCACACGTATATCAGCTGCCTGTAGAGAGCCAGAGATCAAATCACTGTCCTGCGGTCTTCACCTCATGCAATGAAAGTGAAGCTCAGTCAACCTTATTTGACATGAAATCCTCTGGAGAAAAGCACAGAGGCTTTGAGAGGATTCCAAACAGCATGATGTGTACATGCGTGCACTTGTTTGAGTGAGTGTGTGTGTGTGTCTGTGTATGTGGTGTCCTTAAAAATGAAGAGCAAAGAAAAAAAAATCTCATTGAAATTCTGGTCATTGCTGCCAGCTCTTTATACACTAAATATTATGTAACTAGAAAATAATACAGCTTCATCTGCCCTCAACCCCCCACCTCTGCGCTGAGATGGACCGGCTGAGGCAGTTACATAAACTCAGATACCCGTACTCACCAACTGTGACTCTGTCTGTCTGTCTGTCAGTCTGTCTGTCTGTCTGTCTGTCTGTCTGTCTGTCTGTCTGTGTCTGTCTGTCTGTCTGTCTGTCTGTCTGTCTGTCTGTCTGTCTGTTTGTCTGTCTGTCTGTTTGTCTGTCTGTCTGTGGAGGTATTAGAGAGTGGGCAGGTGGGAAGGGAGCGAGCAGTGTTTGGTAAGTGGGAGTGAGTGTGAGGTAGACCGAGGTAGTGTGAGGCTATTGTGAAGAAGTATACAGGGTCAGACCACTCAAAAGTCTACTTTTCTTCATTATATGTTCTTATATGTGTTTCTATTAACGCTAGATTTTTTTTTTTCAAAAACTTTAGTCTTCGACTCCATTCTTCTGCATTACTGCAATAATTATTTTATAATGGTTATTATGCAGCTTCTATGACCCTATATTTATTGAGAGATAATTTTACCAAATAAAAAATGTATTATGGACCATTTAAAATGAATTATTAAAGGTGAAAATTTTATTTAAAATTTTAAATGGCTAAAAAAAAGGGCCTCTTACAGGACCTAAGATATACACTTTCCCTTATACATTACATTTACATATACTATTCAACGCATAACCAGCTCTTGACATTAAACCGAGCCTGAACGGTTGACCGGTGATCGGTGTCGGGTGACGGGTAAGTAACTGTTCTAGCTCACTAGTGGTGAGTAGGGTGTGGTAATACCATTGATAGTTAAAAGCTATCTAAAATGGCGGGCCTCACAATGAGGTCAACAGCGCTATGCTAGAGTACTAGCTAGTGAGGAGAGGAGTGTGGAACCGTCTCGTGAAACAATCCACAATAAACAATCATGAGTAGACGACTAAATAGAGAAAAATGCCAGCTGGGCGGTCAGCTGGACAAATAAGCGCCCCGTCGCCAATCGGCACATGGAACATAACGACACTTTGAAAGGACGGAAGCCTCAAATTACTTGTCGGCCATCTTAACAAGTGGTTCAGATCATTGAACGTCATTGGTCTCCCTGAGGTGTGTAAAGTGGAACAAGGCATAGTAGAAAATGCTGGACATAAGCTCTTGTATTCGGGTGAATAAAATACGCATCGATGAGGTGTAGATCTGCTTTTTTCAAAGAAGGCAATCCAAGAGTTTAATCGATTGGAACCCGGTGTCTTCAAAGCTAATCAGTGCAAGATTCATTGGTCAGGGTTATAGCATCACTATTATCCAAGCATATGCACCAACTACTAGCCATAGCGACGGCGCTGTGGACGACTTTTATAAGACTTTACAACACACCATCGATAACGTGCCAAGAAGGGACATTAAAATCTTAATGGGGGACTTCAGTGCACAGATTGGCACGGACAACGTTACATGGAAAGGTGTTTTGGGGCACTTCGGATATGGATCAATGAATGATAGAGGTGAGTGATGTTTTGTAAGCTCAATAAGCTAAACATTGTGAACACCTGGTTCAGGCACAAATCGTCATGGAAATAGACTCCTAGTTCGCCGGGTAACAGAATGTGACAGATGATTGATTACATCATGATCGATCAGAGATAAAGAAGCTGCACCAGCAATGCTAGTACCAAATCGAACAGATTTTATCACTCAGATTGATAG